>NC_136374.1:14662500-15262500 GCF_037039965.1 Doryrhamphus excisus
ATGTTTTTGGAATGTGGGAGGAAAGTAGGGAGAACATGCAAACTCCACACAGAGATACCCAAGTGGATCCCGTGACTGTGTGGCCAACATGCTAACCACTCGTCCACCATGCGGTGCTAAATTACAACTCATTCATTTCATTCATTCATTTTCTACCGCTTTTTCCTCACGAGGGTTGCGGGGGGTGCTGGAGCCTATCCCAGCTGTCTTCGGGCGAGAGGCGGGGTACACCCTGGACTGGTGCCAATCAGCCAATCACAGGGCACATATAGACAAACAACCATTCACACTCACATTCATACCTATGGACAATTTGGAGTCGCCAATTAACCTAGCATGTTTTTGGAATGTGGGAGGAAACCGGAGTACCCAGAGAAAACCCACGCATGCATGGGGAGAACATGCAAACTCCACACAGATATGGCCGGTTTCTTAGCTATGAGGTCTGCGCGCTAACCACTAGAACACCGTGCATCCGTCATTATTAAAGTTAATATTGAAATCTTGAGTTTTTTAATGATCTTTTTATATTTACGGAATAATAATCTGCTTCCAATGAATATCATGTTTTACAAATATTAAAGTATTTATACTGTCTTATGTAATGCACAATGTTGTATAAATGTATGTAAAGTTGAATGAAGCGTGACATAATCTGGTATGACAACTAAATACAAGAGTGTTAAATTAATGTGGAAAAAAAATCTGATTACCTCACTGGGATTTTTAAAATGTGACGTGTGCAGTCATGAGTCAAATATCAAATGGATTATATGAGATAGCAGAGATTCATTCCTGGAAGAAGTGAGGTGGAAAAGCAGCTGCATCACAGGAGTCAAGTGAAGTCGGTGAATCAGCAGGCCAGTCTGCCAGTAGGTGGCACATTAACCCACTTTTTTCCACTGCACCGCCTTCCCTTTGTGCAGGTACTGTTACAGAATATTCCCTTATACTATTCCCCTCTCTGCTGATGCTGATATGCTACATCACATCCTTATGCACCCAAATCTGGAACACCTTAGAGCTTTTATTTTTAGTCTTAATTTGAAGGATGGTGCTGCAATTTGCTGGCGATATAAAAATGCATTTACACCCAGCAATAAATAGCTTCCATGTGGCAGACTCCCTGCAAGGCTGCAATTATCTCTTATGGTGCACAAAAGAAGCGCATCCCTTACTGTACTGTTTAACACACACACATAAACACACATATAAATTACATACATATGACTCTTTTAATGGTGCATGAATGTATATGATGCTCTCTGCAAGGCTTTTGGCGTATCTGTGCAAAAAAAAATACCTTAGACCATGCCAAGCACTCACATGCACGGCAGCCGCCTCTGATTGGCTGGACACGTCAGCACGTGTACGACCGATTCCTCCAAACGTTATGTAAGGAAGTAAGGAAGAAGGAGGAGGATGGAGGACCTGCTGCGGTAAACTGGAGGGTTGATTCATTCCGACTGCACACATTTCACCTCTTTAACAATCTGATGTATTTTGGTGCTTTGCAAGGCTTGGAGGCAAAAGTGGATCAAAGTTAAGCAAAATGTCAGGATATGGATATACAGTATATAGTATACAGTATACAGTATACGGTATACACACACCAACACACAGACATGTCATGTATATGTGAAGTTTATTCGGGAGATTACTTAAAACATATTTTGTGCATTTCATACAAACATATAGACAAATAACCACATAAGTAATTAACTAAAATTTAAAGACAAAATATATACTGCAATTTATAGAGATCAACTTATAGAGAATCACACACAAACATCATACAAATGCAGTGACAAAAAATAATAAAATTCTTTATTTAAGAAAAATTAAGAATATATTTTGAGTACATATACATTGAAATGATCAGTAATTTGTGTTTAAAGAGTAAAATGAGCTACTACAAGTGGCCATTTTTGTTAAAATAATAATACAAACCAACAACAAACATGAATGAATCTAAAAGAAAGTAATAATAACCCATATGGTTGCACAAAAACTCTCCATTGTGAAATAATTGTTGGATTTTTTTCCCCATTATGTGTATAAATACTCGTCTTAAAAGACCGTTGCCTGTAGTAGACGAACAATCAGACAATAAAACAGACAGGCAGAGCCGCAGACAGCCACCCGGCTTCTCCTCTCTATCCACGTGTTCTATGTCCTCACTTTTACCGCCATCCATTTCCTGGAATCCCACCCTGCACTCATATCCCTCCGCCAACCCGACGAGCTAGATGTACAATAAATTATATACGAACGCTTTTGTTGTTGCTTGTTCCTGTGGAACCAATCGAAACATCGATCAATGGTATTGGATAATCATAAAGCGTATCGAATAATAGAAGGTGAGCCGTTGGTGGCAGGTTTTCAGGTTTTGGCGCGTTTTTTTAGTCGCGGAAGGACACCCTGGCGAGCCGCGGATTTAAAAGGGCTGCGGTCATGCTGACCACACCTACTTTACTAGTCTGCTAGTAGCCGGTTTTTACAGACGCAACATGCTGCCTTGCTCCCACTTGAAGTTTACACGCAAAAAACTTCTCCCCACGAAATAGTCATCACATCCACTCTCTCTTTTTGTAGACTTTCAGTGGACCTCATTTTGGGACGCCTTTTACACTTTGTTATCTTCTGCCAAGTGCCGGTAAGGACGCTGATTCTGTCTATAACGTGTTTAGTTAGCTAGTTTAACCTCCTTGTTGGTGGACACACGCGTGGTCAGTAGTTCGGGGTGGGGTTGGAGAGTGGGTGTCCACGCTCGTAACTCACGTGGGTTTAAATGGCAGCCGCACTGCGTTGCCTGGCACTGACATTGCTACTTCGGGTATCCCACGTTGGATGTCTTCAAAGAGTTGTTCCAATTAGCCGGTGCTAAACCTCGTTATGAAACGTCCATATTTTAAACTGCTAACGTGCACAACCAACCATGCCATTGTTTGGTCTTTTTAGACTATTTTATATGTTAAGAGAGTAGTGTTCAAGCTAAAATAAATAACTTGTAAGGCATGTGTGTTTAAATTGTGCATGTGTGTGTGGTGTTCGTGGAGCTTCCACGGTGCATAGAAGAGTCGTTCTTTAACATATCTGCACAAGCACGCACTCACAGTGTAGCTTTGTTCTGCATCACAACCTGCTATACATCCACGCACCATGTGGTTTATGACAGGACCCCCCCCACAAACGCCCCCTCCCCGTGTCTCATCACAGGGAATAAGTGCAAATGTTATGTCTGAACGGTTCTTTTCACATTGGTGTGGAAAATAGCAACAGAGGTGTAAAAAAATGCAAAGTACCTTTTCAGCTGTTAAAGTTTTTCAGTAGAAAAAAAAAATGTAAATTTTCCAAAAAGGTGTTGAGAGTCTGCGCCATGTCTCCTCCAGCTGTTGCTGTGATGTCATGATGAAAAGAGGGGGCAGTTTGGGGGTCCTTTAGGGAGTTACTGGGCTTCAAAGGAGTGTAGGCGGAGCTAAAGGGATGTAAACATATTTAAAAGGAGCCGGTCTTCTAGTGGTGTTCACAGTGTGGAAGGAACCTTCACAAAGGACACGTGCTGCTGCTGCTGTTTGGATTTACCTCCTGATTGGATTTTAACTTTTGGATCCAAACTTGTCTAATTTTTATTTATTGGTTTATTTCCTACTAGATTCTGCGATTGAACATGTTGCAAAGCGTCGCTCGGTCGCAAGACTGGCTTTACTCGGATCCGCTGTTCTTTGATGAAGAGTTCTGCCAAAGTTTGATGAAGGACCTTCAGTCCCTACCGACACCCCCTCAGTCGCCCCCTCTGAAGGTGGGCCTGAGCGGCGACGGAAAGCCGCTCTCCAAGGGCGACCAGCTGAGCTACGTGTCGGACATCCTGCTGGAAGACCAAGACATGCAACTCAATTGGAATTGCGCCTTCTTCCACTCGGATGGAGCCGAGAAGGACGGGATATCCACCGGGGGGCCGCCTTCCCCTCTGGAGGAGAGCGGCGAGGACGGGCTGTGGCAGTGCCTGGCCCCGGATAAGACCCTGGAGGAGAAGCTGGTGTCCTCCATGCTGGGCTCCAGCCCGCTGCTGTCTGATATCGACACAAGTATCTTTGAGGGGCTAGCCGGGTCCACGCTGGACTGCCAGACTCTGATGGAGACCCAGGAGCACAGCGAGGCCACGTCGGACTACGGATCGACTGGCGGCGAGCTGTCCACGTACTCGTCCAGTGACTCTGGTAAGAATGAAGCAGGAACATAGCCGTTACTGTTTAGTGGCACTGAGCCCACTGTGGGCTTTGAACTCTGCTTATCTAACCGCTGGCTGCACATCTGTAAGATGCTCTTTGATTGGCATGTTTTTTTTAAAAGTGTGGGCGGGTCTTAGCTGTAGACTGACTTAACTGTGTGTGTGTGTGTGTGTGTGTGCGCATCCATTAACTCCTAATGACTAATTCTTGTGGCTTTGCTGACTATTAACCACACAGGAAGTGGTGAACTTTGTTTGTTTGCTGGCTGTTTTTTTTTAGTTTTTACAATTTTTATATTGTTTTTTATTTTATAAAAACTTTTAAGAGAAAAAAAAGTCTACTAAAGGATTTTTTTCTGGTGTTTGAGGCCACATGGAATGAATGGAGTTCATTGATGTGGGATGAAACGTCACTTTGCTTGGGAAGGAAAGTTGTTACTTTGGCTCAACGTGTGCCCTTCTGATTCCCAGAGGAGGAAATCGACGTGGTGACGGTGGGGCGCTGTTCCTCCAGCCCCCCCGCGGAGCTCTCGGCCCGCCAGCAGAAGCAGGATGAGAAGCAGCGTGCTCTCCAGCGCCACCACCTGGAGATCCAGCAGCAGCACAACTACGCGGCGCCTTGCCCGGCGTCCCCGCCGACTTCCTCGTCCAACAAGCGCTCGCGTGGCGCCGACGCACACTCCCGTCCCTCGCACAACTCCCGCGGCTACTTCTCGTCGACATCTACGCGCTACTACAGCCACCACAGGGAACAGCAGTCATCGTCGCGGAGCTCGGCGGAGACGGAGGACGAGGAGGAGCGGCGGCGGACGCACAACGTGATGGAGCGCCAGCGGCGCAACGAGCTGAAGAACTGCTTTGTGCGGCTGCGCGACAACGTGCCCGAGCTTTCGCACAACGAGAAGGCGTCCAAGGTGGTGATCCTGAAGAAGGCCAGAGACTGCATCTACGGCCTGGAGGACCGCGCCTTCAGGTTGCGGGCCAAACGGGACAAACTTCAAGCCAAACAGGAAGAACTGAAAGCCAGACTGGAGCAGCTCCGCAGGTAATGGAGCCGACGGGAGGGAGGCGGGGCTCGTACAAGGGAAGAAGACGCCATGGACCGAGACCGAGCGTTGACTGGAGTCAGGAGGAGGTTTCATGAGGACAAAAGTGACTTTTGGTAATTGCGTTGGTAACGAGTGTAGACTTTGTACACACACACACACACACACACACACACACACACACACATGTAGGTTGTGATGCCTTGACTGCTGACTGTCGTCGGACGCACACACAAGCTCATTTTATTGTGTCGTCCTTCAGGACGGTAAACAGACTTGAATATATTTCAGGATGTGTCGTAGCCATAGCAACCGATGATCCCTCATAAGATGCTTTTCAACTTCTTTGTTCAACTTGTTGGGCCAGTGCGAGTTCCACCAGTTGTGTGTGTGTGTGTGTGTGCGTGCGCTCCACATGTTTCGATCTTCAAGCCCCTTCCAGCTCAAAGGTAGCCGTCATCCGTAGCCGACAGCTCGAATTTCCCAGCCAAAGTTTGATTGTCGCCCCTCCCAAAGTCCCGATGTCACCCACCGCCGTAACCACGTCGCTTCCTCTTCACGGTCTTTTCCAGTTGCTTCTCAGCGGCCGGATGGTGTTTCCCAAGCAAACATGAGCGAAGGTGTGAAATATCACATTCGCTCTACCCCCAACATTCCCCATTTTGTAAAGAATCTGACCCCCCCCCCCACTGCGTGAAGAGAAAGTGAATGTGAAGTTGGGCAATTTCGATGGGATCTTCTACAACAATTCATGTTTTTTCACTCAAGTGGGTTCCTCTGTCGGCAAAAGCGTGTCTTAAATATCAAGTGTGGAGTTAGAACTGTTGGACTTTTTCAGGACGTGCTGCCGTCTGGTTCAAACCCGGTGGTCTTCCAGGGAAATCTCGCTCTGCCTCAACTTCTTCTGGTCAGCGGCAGCGAGCGTCATCCAAGCTGAGGTTTGGACCAGACGACAGGAGCGAGTTAGTTTTAACGTGACGACAACCTACCTCCACCTGTGTCTGCTTTTCAACTTGGTGGCTAAAATACTGTTTGGATTCTTTTTTTTTAATGTACATTTGTTATTGTATCATAAGTTATTTTAGTCTTTTCGGAGGGGGGGGGTTCTTTTTTTTCGTTTGAATTTTGAGAATTTAATGAAATGTTCTTTTTTCACCAGCACTTTTTTGATATTGATGGAATTAAAGAACGACAGTTGGAATATTTGTCTGATATTCTTCATTGCTGTGCACACACCCTGTCATTTATACTTTGGATAGAATATGTTTGCCTTCTCATTTGAAACCAAACTTATTAAAATACACCAAGTATTGCCACATCATCTGCATTTACTATACTGTACTTCAATTTAGGAGAATCCAAAAGCCATTTTGCCAAGAATTTGCCACCATATTTGACAAACAACAACTTTATTCTTTGAAAACGACAGAACAATTATTATTACAATCATAAGATAATGACTTAATCCATGTAAAATAATATTTTCATATTTTTTAACTTTGCTGTAGTTTCTTTTCTTGTATTATTACAATTTTAATTTCCTAATCTAGTATCACATTATTTTTACAAAACTTGTAAAATGACAACTTGTTTTTTTAAATAAATAATTATACTTAATAAAATGACAGTATCAACATTCTATATATATATATTTATATATATATAATATATACATATATTTTTTTAATTTTATACAGTTTTAAAATTAGGACTTTTTTGCCATTGGGATTATTTCTTCATTATTATTATTATTATTATTATTATTCACTTCATTCTAATGTCAACTATCTTGCATAGGAGTAGACTCAAGCCTGGACTTGACCAGACTTGAGTCTTTAGAGAAGACCTGGAGTCCAGTCAGACAATTTGTATCACTTTATTACTTAATAAAAATTCTATTTTATTGCAAATGTTGATCCAAAATTGGAGAATATCAACGTCAAGCCCAGCAGGAGGGTTGAAGAGGGTGGGAGTGAGACATGCATTAGAAATAGACATTTTTATGAACGTATGAATTCTCAGGACATTTGCTGGTCTTCCTGAAACGTATCCCCTGTGGAAGTGGGGATCTACCGACCCATTGGCTTTTACGCTCCAACATAGCAAACATACATGGATGTTTATGGAGGCTCCTCCGAGGTACTCAGCAGATACGAGAGTGTTCTCCGGGGGGGGCAAAGTGTGAGGCTTCGATGTCTTGGGCAACCAGAGCTGAGTCCATGTGTCCGTGTGGACATGTGTGTTGTTATATTACATGTTTGCATTTCAGTGTGTGTGTGTGTGTGTGTGTGTGTGTGATGTAGGTCAAGGTGAGTGAGTGGGACGCAGCGTCAGGTGTGCAAGATAAGCAAGTGAACAGATCAGATGCCATAAACTCTTAGTTCTTTGTGGCTTCTGAGCTAAAACACACATGCACAAACATTTTATCTTTTTTTTTTGGTAATTTCGACGAAACTGTGAAAAAAAAAGTCCAGCAAGAATCACCTTTAGAATCCGATTTCCATGTCGGAACCTATCGGTTACTTTTCGTTGCTCTTCTTTGTGGTTTTAGAGCAAGGGTCTCAAACTCAATTTACCTGGGGGCCACTGGAGCTAGGGTCTGGGCAAGGTTGGGCCGCATCAGGTCCCCCCCCCCCCCCCCCAAAAAAAACCCTGCATTTATTAAAAACAGAAAAATAAAAATTTTCAGTGCTTTGGTTCCGATTTTCTACAATAAAAGCTCTGATAAAACATTCCACTGTTCTCAAATATCTTAATTTTCTGCACAAAATAAGATGAAAAATAAATAAACAAATCAAGAATAAAGAAAATCAATCAATCAGTAATAAATAAATATAATAATAATAAAACGGCAAATAATAAAAACTTAAGAAAGCACATATAGTTGGTGGGTAGACAAATTATTTTTTCTGATTAAATTTAACTTTAATTAATTAAGCATTATTAGAGCCCTGTAGACATGACAAAACACGACTATAGTCACATTTATACTTTTTTTATTTACAACATATTGCGCAACTGCAGGGTCTTGAGACACATGCTAACCCGCAAACTAGAGAGCTAGCAACCCTAAACGGTAGCCTTCAAGTTATTTCCTTTAAACTTAAATAGCCAAAAACTTACCACTTCCACACGGATAGGGAGGATAACTATTAACAGTTATTTAATCTTTTAACATGAATATTAATCAAACGTAATAATTTTTCTGGGTACATGCACTAATATTAAACTTTCATATCAAGGCGGGGGCCTCAAACTAGGCCGCGTGTTTGAGACCCATGTTTTAGAGAAACAAAAGAGTGAAACATTGTGATGCGCCACGTCACCAAAAGGAAAACATGCAACAATAACAATGCGGGGAGAGAAATATCCCAAAGTAAGCTGAGGTTTGTGAATAATGACAGACATTTTTTTTATAGTTCCGTCACTAAACCGCAGAATGACACACTTTCTGGATTTCTCTAGCTCGCTGCTACTACGTTAACCACTATATATTCATCATCTTCCTCTGTCACGCTAAAGATAAACATCATACATCATACAAATGTAAAACTCTTTGGGAAATGAGCATGCTGTTTTTGTACAATAAAATTAATGCAGCACCACATTTTTGCATGATTTGTGACCAAAAATAGATTTTTAAACACCATTACAATGGCTGCACAGTGGACGAGTGGTTACCGCGCATACCTCACAGCTAGGAGAGTGTCCAGTTTCCGGCTTGAAGCTGTGGAGTTATAGACAGAGGTCGTAGCATGGATCTCTGTGGAACTCCTGAGGTTATCATTCATTCATTTTCTACCGCTTTTTCCTCACGAGGGTGCTGGAGCCTATCCCAGCTGTCTTCGGGCGAGAGGCGGGGTACACCCTGGACTGGTGGCCAGCCAATCACAGGGCACATATAGTCAAACAACCATTCACACTCACATTCACATTCACAGTCGCTAATTAACCTAGCATGTTTTTGGAATGTGGGAGGAAACCGGAGTACCCGGAGAAAACCCACGCATGCACGTGGGAGAACATGCAAACTCCACACAGAGATAGCCGAGGGTGGAAATCGAACCCTGGTCCTCCTAGCTGTGAGGTCTGCGTGCTAACCACTCAACCGCTGTGCCGCCTCCTGAGGTTATATTATGGGATATTATGTTATGTTATGTAGGGGGCTGCACAGCGGTCACGTGGTAGCTGGGATAGGCTCCAGCACCCCCGCTACCCTTGTAAGGATAAGCGGTAGAAAATGAATGAATGAATGAATTATGCCTTTACATAATTAAATGATGTAAATGATGTAAATTATGCCTATGATAGAACAACATCCGATATTGTAATAATAATAATAAGTTTATTCTTTGAACGTGAATGACGAAGATACAGGAAGTGCCTCACCAGACTTTGGCAAGGGCAGATCCTCCTGGCCGGCCGAGGCAGCAAAGCTTTCTGGGTAATGTCTTGCAGATGACGCTAATGTAGGGCAGCTGCGTCAGCCTCTGAAGCTTCCAGAAACGTCCTGGCTGTTGAGTCACGTCCCGGCAAAAGGAGGCTTTGACATTCCAGCGTGAAGCCATGATGATGACGCAGACCGAGAGCAGCTGCTGTGAATTAAATAATAACTCACGTGTTGCTTTTTTTGTGTAATCGTTGTTTTAAAGTTGTGATAAGTCGTGATAAAGCTGACTTCAATGCTAACAGTCATTGAATTGATGAAAACCATTAAAAAAAAGCTAATAATGGCGACAGTTAATGTATTTTCAAAAGCTAGTTTCATAACAATAAAGAAATCAGCTGTTCAATCTTGCTAATGTAACCCACCTGCTTCACACAGGGCTCGAACCCGGGACCTTGGGAATGGGAGACGAGAGCGCTGACCGTGCAGTGCAGCAGGTGAGGAAGAGGAGAGGTCAGGGTTCCCGACCTCATGAAGCCATCGCCTCTCTCACCCTGGTACAGTACAAAACCTTTACTTGCCTTCCTGACCCTGGTTTGGCTAAAACGGGAATCGGCAAAGTCCTTCAGCACTTCCTCTGAGCTCCCTTCCCTTCCGGTTGTCCTTATTATGTGACCGGCAATTTGTTGGGAATATAGAATGTGGTGTAATGGCGTTTTATTCATTCATTTGCTTATCCTCACGCAAAAAAAAAAACACTTCTCCTCCCATTCTGTGTGGAAGTGGTAAATATAGTGTATATATAAAATTCATTGATTCATTCATTTTCTACAGTTGACCCTCACAAGGGTCGCGGGGGTGCTGGAGCCTATCCCAGCTGTCTTCGAGCGAGAGACTGGTGGTCAGCCAATCACAGGGCACATATAGACAAACAACCATTCACACTCACATTCATACCTATGGACAATTTGGAGTCGCTAATTAACCTAGCATGTTTTTGGAATGTGGGAGGAAACCGGAGTACCCGGAGAAAACCCACGCATGCACGGGGAGAACATGCAAACTCCACACAGAGATAACTGAGGGTGGAATTGAACTCGGGTCTTCTAGCTGTGAGGCCTGCATGCTAACCACTTGTCCACCGTGCAGGTAAAGGCATATGTATGACGCTGTTGTAGACAAAGCTCCGTGGGACTTTATGGAAGACCTGCAGACTAATAAGACTAGTACTACGATGACTTTGTCACTGGTAGAGTTGACTTGGAACATCAGGGGGGAACCAATGTGAGGTCATAGGGGGAATTTTAAACCTCTCTGGAGGCTTTTTTGATTTCCCCCCTCACTTGTGACATGCAGAGTGGTGCTCCCCCTGTTTTGCATGAACCCAGCGACACGGACGAGTAGGAAAAGGTTTATTGTGTCATCATTAAAGAACAGAAAGACAACAGAATCATGAGAAGAGGCCATGCTCATGTTATCTTCAGCAATATTGTTTTATGTCCAATCAACACCAGGGGCGTCACTAGGTTCTGGGGACCCCTGGAGATGCACAGAATATGAATGAATGTAGTAGACATTCAAAAAAAATCCAAAAACCAAATACAGAACAAGAACCGGGATATAACTTTCCCACTTTAGTACAGATTTAGAAGAGAAACTCAATAGTTTTAGGCCACCATTAAATGTACACAAGTACACACAATCTACACTGCAAAAGCGCTGCTCAAGCTCTGTAACCATTCTGTCCAGTGGACAGTGATCAATTATATCATAATCATTATTATATTATTAATTAGCCTATTATTATTACTATCATCATTATTCTTCTTCTGATTATTACTACTACTACTAGTAGTCTGCTTTTGCCCTATTATATAAAATTTGTCAGAGATTAAAAATTAAATAAAATTAAATAAAATTAAATAAAATTAAATAAAATTAAATAAAATTAAATAAAATTAAATAAATAAAAAATATATCAATAAATTTAAAAGATCACATTATTTATGGGGGCTCAAGAACATTTTGCTCTACTATATAAGATTTGTCATAGATTAAAAAATAAATAAATTAAACAAAATTAAATAAAATATAATACAATTTAATAAAATTTAATAAATCAATAAAAAATCTATTAAAATGTCAAATTATTTAGGGGGGCTCAAGAATAGACTTAATGACACCACTGATCAACACACAGCCATTATTGTCTAAACAGCTGGCAACACAAGCAAAATAATGTCTTCCCTACAGTCAAGCATGGTGGCCCGGGGTGCACGAGTACTGCTGACACTGGGGAGCAGCGGTTGAATGAATTTCATGTTTGAAACATGAATTCCTACATGTGCTGTGATGCTGTGAAACAGACCACTCTCCAAATTAAAAAGGACCCCAAACACACCACCAAGATCACAAGGGTGTGGGAGAAGATTCCAGTAACAACCTGGAAGCTATTTAGACAATCATGGCTGCGTGTTGACTCATTTTAGTGGATAGTAAATCTAAATCTGTACACCAACTGTTTTAAATTAGATCCAAGTTTACTTTCGATGGACTTGTCCCTTGTCAAGGTAATACATTCTTGCTGAAAAGTGAGGCGGTCATGAATTTACATTGTAGATTCATTGAGCCTTTACATAATCTAACAGTTTCCAGTGGTGTTTCGTCAGCATGGGATCGCACTCGAGAGGTGGCGGCAGACTTTGTGGAGTCTCCGTCTCATCACAATGACACCAGGAAAGACGACGAATGTGGGCTCTCCTTTCGCATGCTAAAGATGCTTTGGTGCTTTCGCATTGCTGATTAGATAGTCATCATTTTCACCTGAATGTTTAACACCAAAGCCCACGTGCAGCCCCCATCCACCCATCCTTTCATTTACTTATGTGAGTCTGGGGTCCAGACTTCCAAGTCTCCGGCCACCTCTTCCAGTGCCATCAGGAGCATAGGTTCTCATGACATAATCCCTCCAGGGAAACTTCCGACTGAGCATGCCAGGAACGCCTCACCAGGGAAGCGTCCAGGAGGCACCTCCATCGGGGGGTTGGACTCACCTTAAGCAATAAAGCTCAATCATCCAAGAGGAGCACAGAGTAGAGCATTACATTAAATAGTGGTTGCTGTGAGTGTTTACTGCAGGGGTCTCAAACACGCGGCCCGCGGGCCAAATGTGGCCCCCAAGACACTAGTTTGAGGCCCCCGCCTTGATATGAAAGTTTAATGTTAGTGACCAGAACCCAGAAAAAATTATTACGTTTGATTAATGTTCATGTTTAAGTTTAAATAACTGTTAATAGTTATCCTCCCTATCCGTGTGGAAGTGGTAAGTTTTTGGCTATTTAAGTTTAAAGGAAATAACTTGAAGGCTACCATTTAGGTCGCTAGCTCTCTAGTTTGCGAGTTAGCATGTGTCTCAAGCAGTTGCGCAATATGTTGTAAATAAAAAGAGTATAAATGTGACTATAGTCGTGTTTTGTGTATATATTGTGTAGAAAAATAAAAAGTACGATGTTTTATGTTTTATCAGAGCTTTTATTGTAGAAAATCGAAACCAAAGCAAAGTTTATTCATTTTTCTGTTTTTAATAAATGCGTTTTTTTTTTTTTTTTGGAAAACCTGGTGCGGCCCAGTCTCACCCAGACCCTAGCTCCAGTGGCCCCCAAGTAAATTGAGTTTGAGACCCCTGGTTTACTGCATTGAAATATGCCTGACACTCTAAAAAAAACCTGCCTACAAGGTTTTGGTGAGGTGTGTGTACTGCATGTACTTTTTCGCCTGTGTTGAGAGTAGAGTCGGTAGGAGCTGGCGAGCTTTCAGAGTACCTTCAGTACACTGTTGTGTTGAAATTAGCACTCCGCGGGGGTGCGCCGCCAAATTAGAGCCCTTTGTGTGCAAAGACTTACCTCCCAGGCCCATCAAAGTTAAGACTGACTATGTTTTACACTGAAGAACTTTGGTTTTTGTTATCAATTTGTTCTAAAAGGTTAGACAAACGGCTAATAATAATCTAATATATCGATTTCAGACACCCCGAAATATTAAAAAATACATTTTATAGAAAATAATTGTAGTTTTATATTCAGAAAACAATGCTAAATAATTATAAATGATGAATAGTTGGACATTATTGTTGATGCGGAATTCCTGTACATATAGTAAGATGTTTTTCCTCTTCTTTATTAAATTGATGACGTGCACCACTTTGCTTGGCCCCATGCAGGGTCATCAAGGTGTGGGACGGAATAAAAAATGAGACTGACTAGTTTGATACTTGCAATATTGTACAAAAACCCAGGCAAGGGAGCAAAAATGTTTGGAGAAAACGGAATCAAACAAACCGGGGCGTTGAGTGTAGAGTTAATAAAAGTTGTTCAGCAATACGTTGGCATGAGAGGAGGAAGAGGAGCGGGGGTAGGATTCCTTCCTGGTGTGTGTCCCCCCCCCCCTCACCCCCAGCAACACTCACTCAATTGTGCTGCACCCCCCCCCTTCAAATCTACACACCAACCGTCCTCCCCCCTCTTACTGCATTGATTGCAACTGGAGGGGGGGTGGTGGAGTCGCTGTAAAGGTCGTTAAACAAGAGCCCCCACCCTTCTTCCCCCCATCCCCGGGGCACCGCCAGCACTCACCTCCAGAATAAAAAAAAATCACAAGCGTTGAGACACGAGACTGTAATTATTATTATTATTATTATTATTATTATTATTATTTACAAAACTTGTAAAATGACAACTTTACAAATAATTATACTTTTTTATAAAAATAACAGTATCACAACATTCCAACATATATTCCATATATATGGAATATTTCCATTCCATATATATGTATATATAATTTTATACCATATATATATTGTTACATAATAAATAAATAAATAAATAAATAAATAAATAAATAAATAAATAAATAAATAAATAAATAAATAAATAAATAAATAAATAAATAAATAAATAAATATTGTTACATTTTATTTATATATATATATATATATAATTTTATACCGTTTTAAAATGAGGACTTTGTTTGCCATTGAGATTTTTTCATTATTTCCACTTCCACTCCATTTCCACTCAACTATCTTGCAGAGAAGTAGACTCAAGTCTGGACTAGACCAGATTGATTAGGGACTTCACTCAGACTAAGTCTAATTAGTCTTGCAAATACTTTACATTTTCAGCAAATTAGTAAAATGTGTCCCCAGTCAAAGTACTAACTGTGGCCACAGAAAGGTCTCGAGGACCAAGACCTGCATTCCACACACACCAGTCCAACCTGTATCAACTCAGAAACTGGACAATTTGGAGTCGCCAATTAACCTAGCATGTTTTTGGAATGTGGGAGGAAACCGGAGTACCCGGAGAAAACCCACGCATGCACGGGGAGAACATGCAAACTCCACACAGAGATTGCCCGAGGGTGGAATTGAACCCTGGTCTCCGAGCTGTGAGGTCTGCACGCTAACCACTCGACCACTGTGCAGCCCAAAGACAAAACAAAGAAGCCAAAAATTTACCACTTCCACACGTAAGAGGAGGAGAACTTCTTTTCACTCTATCATGTTGGACATGCTGGAGCCTATCCCAGCTGTTTTCGGACAAGAGGCGAGGTACACCCTGGACTGGTGGCCAGCCAATCACAGGGCACATATAGACAAACAACCATTCACACTCACATTCATACCTATGGACAATTTGGAGTCGCTAATTAACCTAGCATGTTTTTGGAATGTGGGAGGAAACCGGAGTACTCGAAGAAAACCCACGCATGCACGGGGAGAACATGCAAACTCCACACAGAGATTGCCCGAGGGTGGAATTGAACCCTGGGTCTCCTAGCTGTGAGGTCTGCGCGCTAACCCAGCCCCAACCCTTATCAGATATCGGTAAAAGACGTCTAGATGACATTGTAGTCTTATCTAAAACTGCCTTTTTAATATCTTTCATCTACTGAATGATCTTCAGTGGATGAAAGAGAAGAAAGAGAAGAAATGAGATGAAAGAAGGCAGGAAAACCTCAAAAAAGCTCCCCCCCCCCACCCTCGTATTCTCTCTTAGCGTAACATGTGACATGTTGATGGGAACAGAGAAGTGAAAGTGTCCTGCCAGTACGTGTGTGTGTATGTGTGTGTGTATGTGTGTGTGTGTGTGTGTCTGTTCTTCTGGCCTTTATTAGCCTGTGCCTTTTTCCACAAAAAAAAAGCAAGGCATTGTGTTTAATAAAAGAATGAATGAATGAGGTATAAATACTCAAATCCCTACGTATAGAAACACTACACATGTGCACCAAGTGTCCTGCTCGTGCCCCTGTAAAGTTCTTTGAACCTAATGGCGGACATGTTTTTCCAACCAATCTTACTCACATTCTACATGTGTGCTTGTCAGTACCCTAAATGTGTGTACCAAATGTAGTATTTCACTTCAATTCAATAACAAATTATTTTTTAGTAAAAATCTACCAAAAAAAAGTGCTAACCGGGACGAATGTTAACCAAGGTATTATTAATGCAAACAAAGCACCATACTATTGCCAACGGGTGATGCATATGTAAGCATTTGCTGATTAAACAACACCACTTCCTTTTAAAAAAAAATACTATAACATACGCAAGTAATAAAAGCTACATTTGTTAGCATGCTACCATATGGCGGCACCAAATGGTTACAGCGCACGTGATGGCGACAGTCTGCTGAAGGATGAGCGCACAGCTGCCGCACATACACACACATACACGCACACACACACACACACATACACCAAAAACACGTGTGTGTGAACGATTTAAACCATTTGCCAATGAAATGAATAAAATACTACTCATGTGCAAAATAATACACACATATATATACACACGCTAGATATTGTGGATAGGCGGCAGGTGAGAGGTCACGTGCAGGTTAAATGGTTGTGCGACACGGGGGGGGGGGGTCGAGGGGGTGGGGGCAACAGGTGTGTGTAAGGACACAGAGGGATCCTTCTTTCCGAGACGAATGTTGGCGACAGATGAACACATAACTTTTACTCACCACAGCACTTTGGAACATTCCAAGAAAAAGGAAAAGGATGTCAGTAGAAACGAGTTTTTCGAGTTTTCCGAATGGAATCTTTCCGAATGACCTTTCCAAAAACAATGGTATACATGGAAAAGGAATATTTCAATCTCTTGTTTACATGCGCTGCTATAATCAAACAGAATAGTCAATGGTGCATTCGCAGTTTTTGATTCATCCACGGGGAGAACATGCAAACTCAAAGGTTGGGATTGAACTCGGATTAACCACTCCACCACCGTGCATCCCACCGAGATTGATATTGCTGTTAAAATGTGAGAGTAATGTTAGCACTGTTATCATTTAAAATGTTTGTGTCCTTTGTGCTTCAATGATAATCCGGGGTTTTGGGAGTTGTTCAGCGGTCAGTGAATGCACCACACATATATATACTGTTTGAAAACAGCCCTGTATGAAGTTCATCAAAAGTTCATTCATTCATTCATTTTGTACCGCTTATCCTCACGAGGGTCGTGAGGTCCCAGCCATCTTCGGGCGAGAGGCGGGGTACATCCTGGACTGGCGGCCAGCCAATCACAGGGCACATATAGACAAACAACCATTCACACTCACATTCATACCTATGGACAATTTGGAGTCGCTAATTAACCTAGCATGTTTTTGGAATGTGGGAGGAAACCGTAGTACCCGGAGAAAACCCATGCATCCACGGGGAGAACATGCAAAGTCAGAGAGTGGGATTGAACTGAGGTCTGCACGCTAACCACTCGACCACCGTGCATCCCACCTTGATTGATATTGCTGTTAAAATGTGAGAGTAATGTTAGCACTGTTATCATTTAAAATGTTTGTGTCCTTTGTGCTTCAATGATAATCCGTGGTTTTGGGAGTTGTTCAGCGGTCAGTGAATGCACCATAGTATTTACCATCACGTTGGAGAAACACATCTTATTAGCATTAATGCTAACAGCACACAATGTTCCCAGTAGCTTACTAAAATTGCTTTTAAACTAAATTCAATTTATTGTATGACATCATTAAAAATCCTTTCAACAGCAATCTAACATCGAGTGGGAGGTGGGCCTGTGTGTGTGGGGGGGGGGTGTACCACAATGGCAGCAGTTGGTGACGATGATGGAGTCAGACATGGCGTTAAAACGGGGGGGGGGGGGCGGCAGGAAGGGCAAGCTGCTTAAATCTGGCGTCACAGGATCAGCTGATGGAGCACTGAGTAGAACCTCTGACCCCCCCTGAACTCCAACCCTGCGCCATTGAGGACAGAATCCGAACTGAATCCTAATCCAGTGGGGACACCATCCTGAGCCACTTCACTGTCGGGTCTAATCCACCCTCTGGGAGTTTAGGGGGTGGTTGGGGGAAATTTGGGGGCAAAAAGGGGTGAGTTGAGCATTGGGGGTCACCAGTTAATGATCCTAATTCCTTGCCAGGTCAAAGGTCTTTAAGGGATCCACTTCCAGGAAACAATAGCATCTTGTCCTCTCTTTGTGAGTGTCCACCTTTGACCCCCCCAACACCTCCTGCTGAGTCACAGTTTGGGCCTGCTGACTTAAATGCATCATTGCTTCCGGAATTTTCCGTGTTGGTGGAGAAATTCCACTCTTACTTCAGTGGAAGTCTTAGCGGATCCTTAAAAAACCGCATTTGTCGCCATTTGTCGACTGGTTCTGCTCTCGTCTTAGCTGACAAGTCCAAAAATGATCTTGAGGACCAACAATGAGAAGACAAGAAGGTCTTCCAGTGGGCATCTGTGAGGGGTTTTGTGTTGAAGATCACATTAACGGCAAGCTAACGGAATATTAGCTAAGGCTCGTCGCCATGTCAAAAGGTATCAGCTGACCTGAAGCAGGACCCATTTATTGCCCCCAACCCCCATGCCTTCAACCGGGTCAGCTGGTTTGTCCGCGTCCCCTCCCCCTCAGCCCCCCCACCTATTGGCGAATGTCCCTCAGGGCGTCCCTCATATTTAAGTCACTTTGGGAACGCCTCCATGCACAGTTTCAAGTCTAGCAACCAATGACATCCGAGCCCCCACAAAGCACACCTGAGCTCCCATAAAGGTTGTAAATTCATCCGGTCTGTCCTGTCCCCGTCCCCGTCTAAAACCTGAGAATCCAAATTGAAGTAAAGGTTTGAGTCCAAGAGTTTTAGGCTCAAATGAACTCTGTTTTTATTCCAGGTTAACTCGTCACTGGTAGGGCGTTTTGAAGGTGCTGAGGGACAGCGTCCTGACCTGACGTCACTTCACACCAGATGTTAAAGCTCAAGCCCGGAGGCTCTCAAGTAGAATGAAGGGGGTTCAGTGTCCAGTTTTAAGCTGTGGAGTGATGGACAGAGGTCGTAGCATGGATCTCTGTGGAACTCCTGAGGTTATATTACGGTATATTATGTTATGTAGGGGGCGAGTGGTTAGCGCGCAGACCTCACAGCTAGGAGACCCGGGTTCAATTCCACCCTGGGACATCTCTGTGTGAAGTGTGCATGTTCTGCCCGTGCATGCGTGGGTTTTCGACAGGTACTCCGGTTTCCTCCCACATTCCAAAAACATGCTAGGTTAATTAGCGAATTGTCCATAGGTATGAATGTGAGTGTGAATGGTTGTTTGTCTATATGTGCCCTGTGATTGGCTGGCCACCAGTCCAGGGTGTACCCCGCCTCTCGCACGAAGACAGCTGGGATAGGCTCCAGCACCGCCCTGATCTTGTGAGGATAAGCGGTAGAAAATGACTGAATGAATGTTATGTAGGGGGCTGCACGGTGGACGAGTGGTTAGCGCGCAGACCTCACAACTAGGAGACCCAGGTTCAATTCCAGCCCAGGACATCTCTGTGTGAAGTTTTTTCCGGATACTCCAGTTTCCTCCCACATTCCAAAACATGCTAGGTTAATTAGCGACCCCAAATTGTCCATAGGTATGAATGTGAGTGTGAATGGTTGTTTGTCTATATGTGCCCTGTGATTGGCTGGCCACCAGTACAGGGTGTAGAAGACAGCTGGGATAGGCTCCAGCACCCCCGCGACCCTCGGGAGGATAAGCGGTAGAAAATGAATGAATGAATGTTATGTAGAGGGCTGCACGGTGGTCGAGTGGTTAGCGCGCAGACCTCACAGCTAGGAGACCCAGGTTCAATTCCACCCCAGGACATCTCTGTGTGAAGTTTTTTCCGGGTACTCCGGTTTCCTCCCACATTCCAAAAACATGCTAGGTTAATTGGCGACTCCAAATTGTCCATAGGTATGAATGTGAGTGTGAATGGTTGTTTGTCTATATGTGCCCTGTGATTGGCTGGCGACCAGTCCAGGGTGTACGCCTTTCGTCCGAAAACAGCTGGGATAGGCTCCAGCACCTCTGCGACACATACCTGGCTATATTAGCATTTGAAAGTAACAAGCATTTTCCTAATTTTATAACATTCATCCACTTGGTTAGAAGGTTTAAAAAGACCCGACCCCCCCCCCCCTGCATGACTACATCGTGTCAACACCATCATCTGAAATCAGAAGGAATCCAGATGAGCAGATGCAGCAGCTATCAATCAGGAACGTGAGAGCATCTGCCGGCGTTGATTCTTCCCTTGAAACAAGAGCCTCAGAACAAACGTGGACAGATGGATTTCTGTGATAAAACGTGTTTTGGCCATGTGGGGGCCACACAGGATTCAATCCAGTTCTTTATGTTTTTTTCCAAGAAGCGGCCATATTGTCCTGGAATGCATCCCACTGGCACCCATAACCAAAGTGTGCTGGGCTACTATAGAAAAGAGGAGGGGTGGGGGGGGGGGGGGGTTTAAAGCCTGTATAATATATGGGGGTCCAAACTGCTGTGAGGAACTTCATTTATGTCCAGGCTGTTTTTTTTTGGGTGAACCTTGAAAGTGTCCTGGTAATCAGCACTGTGACCCATGATCAAACAGACTCCATTATTTTGGGGGGACAATGGACCTGACAGCAGAGGTGGAGAGGGGCTGGCACTGAGGGCGGGTGTTTAGGGGTCCGAGTAAGAAGCCGTAACAATAGCTTTCCCCTTTTTTTCTATTCATGCTTCTCGCCTCAGACTAAATGTCACAGATATGGACATCATAGAAGGGTCAAAGGTCAACTTGCCATAAGCCTATTTCACCCTTCCTGGAAAAGCTTCATTACAACAATTATGCAAAGACGAAATTACCCCACAGTGCTCTATGGTACTCGTTGCAAGTTATTGTTGTTGCCAAGGGGGGAGAGAGGGGGGGAACCAGTTATTTGGTTTAGGGGGCAATCCCTTTTTCACACAGGGACATTAGATGCTAGCGGGTAATTTATTTTCCAAACTACTTGACCGTAAACCGTATTTTCTGGATTTTCCATGTATTTTTGTATTTTTTTTGTATGTATTTTCTTAAACCATATTTTCTGGATTTTCTATGTATTTTTGTATTTTTTTTGTATGTATTTTCTTAAACCATATTTTCTGGATTTTCAGTGTATTTTTGTATGTATTTTTTTGTATGTATTTTATTTTAACGTATTTTCCATGCCAGAAATGCATAATTATGTAAAAAAAAAAACATACATAAGTCGCACTGGAGTATATGTCGCATTTTTGTGGGTAATTTATTTATTTTATTTAACCGTATTTTCTGGATTTTCTATGTATTTTTGTATGCTTTTAATGTATTTTTTAATGCATTTTTTAATGTATTTTTTTAATGTATTTTTAATGTATTTTTTTAATGTATTTTATTTTAACGTATTTTCTATGCCAGAAATGCATAATTATGTATTAGTCTTGTATTAGAGTATTAGTCGCATTTTTTGCGGGTAATTTATTTTCCAAACTACTTGACCGTAAACAATATTTTCTGGATTTTCTATGTTTTTTTCTAAACCGTTTTTTCTGGATTTTCTATGTATTTTTGTATTTTTTCAATGTATTTTTTAACCATATTTACTGGATTGTCTATGTATTTTTGTATTTTTTAATGTATTTTTTAAACCGTATTTTCTGGATTTTCTATGTATTTTTGTATTTTTTTAATGTATTTTTTAAATGTATTTTTTGTATGTATTTTATTTTAACATATTTTCTATACCAGAAATGCATAATTATGTAGAAAAAAAAATACATAAGTCGCACTGGAGTATAAGTATTTTTTGCGGGTAATTTATTTTCCAAACTACTTGACCGTAAACAGTATTTTCTGGATTTTTTTATGTATTTTTGTATTTTTTAAACCATATTTTCTGGATTTTCTATGTTTTTTTGCATGTTTTTTGTATGTATTTTATTTTAACGTATTTTCTATGCCAGAAATGCATAATTAGGTAGATAAAAACATACATAAGTCGCACTGGAGTATAAGTCACATTTTTTGCGGGTAATTTATTTTCCAAACTACTTGACCAAAACAGACATTACGTCCTCTTGGAAGGCAAGTTCTAACAATAAAAGAATAGAGAACAGGCTGAATAGGTGTAAGATATGCTAACACAATGCTTATTCAGCTACACAAAAAATAAACATGAACAGAAAAGGTGTCCAGTCTTTATGTAACATAAACACTTTTTTCATTTATAAGTCGCTCTGGAGTATAAGTCGCAGGAACAGCCAACCTATGAAAAAAATTGCGACTTATAGTCTGAAAAATACGGTACATATAATTGTATATATGTATATAAATACTGTCTTGAGTTATATTAAATAAGAAATGTCCATGCCTTCCTCCATGGTTATCACATATTTAGATTTATGTATGGTTTACACTTGTACATAAATATTATCTTTAGCTATTTTGAGGAACAGAGGCATCACAAAGCATGACCAAGGTTGCCGCTGTTGTTTTTTTTTTGTGCTAAAATAGCACAGTTGACAACCTGCCAATGTATTCTCATTGACTTCATATTATATTTCATTGCCGTGGGTTTGGAAGCGGAGATGGGACAATGTATGGATTTAAAAAGAAAGTACCATAAAATATTGCAAAGAGCAGTCCTCTAAATACGCTCTTGGCGAGGTGTTGGCAGTTGGAATAAATGCGATGCGGTTGCGAGCAGACTGAATGTAAAACAGCTGTCAGTCAGTGGGAGTACTCCTCAACTCTTGACTTCCAGGAAAAACACACACACTACAGTGTACATGTACAGTACATTTACATGTACAGTAAGCCTGCTGCTGCTGCACGTGAGGGGACGTGTTCAAATGTTAGCTTCCCGGCCAATAGAATGTGAGGGAGCTCGGCCAATCAGGAGCTGAGAAGAAGCAGCTTGGAGCTCCATGTGGAGGAATGAAAACAAAGAGGGAAGAAACAGGGGAACCCAGAACTGAAAGAAGAACAAAGTGGGCAAATAAATCAAATTTTTCCACAGCAACTATGTTTACATCTTCACAATTTTGACCAAACTCATACTAATAAACGTCACAACGCTCCTGAGATTAATAATCTACAAAATAGTGCAGATATGATACATCTTTTTGGGACTTTTGAAAAGGGACTGTTTTGATAATTTTACGTCGCTCCCTAGAAGGAGTCAATCAAATGCATGGCAAGCATAATAGTCCACTGGCCCACGTAACACGTTGTTACTTTTCTTACACTAGTTACTTTTGTAGTGGAGTAACTCAGTTTTTACTTTTTTTGTAACTAGTAACTATAACTAATTACATTTTTAAAGTAACGTGCCCAGGCTGCACGGTGTTTGAGTGGTTAGCACGCAGACCTCACAGCTAGGAGACCCGAGTTCAATTCCACCCTCGGAGTTTGCATGTTCTCCCCGTTTTTCTCCGGGTACTCCGGTTTCCCCCCACGTTCCAAAAACATGCTAGGTTAATTAGCGACTCCAAATTGTCCATAGGTATGAATGTGAGTGTGAATGGTTGTTTGTCTATATGTGCCCTGTGATTGGCTGGCCACCAGTACAGGGTGTACCCCGCCCTCTCGCCTGAAGACAGCTGGGATAGGCTCCAGCATGTCCAACATGATAGAGTGAAAAGAAGTTCTTCTCCTATTGAGTGTGGAAGTGGTACGTTTTTGGCTTCTTTGTTTTGTCTTTGGGCTGCACAGTGACCGAGTGGTTAGCGCGCGGACCTCATAGCTAGGAGACCCGAGTTCAATTCCACCCCCGGAGTTTGCATGTTCTCTCCGTTTTTCTCCGGGTACTCCGGTTTCCCCCCACGTTCCAAAAACATGCTAGGTTAATTAGCAACTCCAAATTGTCCATAGGTATGAATGTGAGTGTGAATGGTTGTTTGTCTATATGTGCCCTGTGATTGGCTGGCCACCAGTCCAGGGTGTACCCCGTCTCTCAACCGAAGACAGCTGGGATAGGCTCTAGCATGTCCAACATGATAGAGTGAAAAGAAGTTCTCCTCCTATTGCGTGTGGAAGTGGTATGTTTTTGGCTTCTTTGTTTTGCCTTTAGGCTGCACGGCAGTCGAGTGGTTAGCGCGCAGACCTCATAGCTAGGAGACCTGAGTTCAATTCCACCCTCGGCCATCTCTGTGTGGAGTTTGCATGTTCTCCCCGTGCATGCGTGGGTTTTCTCCGGGTACTCCGGTTTCCTCCCACATTCCAAAAACATGCTAGGTTAATTAGCAACTCCAAATTGTCCATAGGTATGAATGTGAGTGTGAATGGTTGTTTGTCTATATGTGCCCTGTGATTGGCTGGCCACCAGTCCAGGGTGTACCCCGTCTCTCAACCGAAGACAGCTGGGATAGGCTCTAGCATGTCCAACATGATAGAGTGAAAAGAAGTTCTCCTCCTATTGCGTGTGGAAGTGGTATGTTTTTGGCTTCTTTGTTTTGCCTTTAGGCTGCACGGCAGTCGAGTGGTTAGCGCGCAGACCTCATAGCTAGGAGACCTGAGTTCAATTCCACCCTCGGCCATCTCTGTGTGGAGTTTGCATGTTCTCCCCGTGCATGCGTGGGTTTTCTCCGGGTACTCCGGTTTCCTCCCACATTCCAAAAACATGCTAGGTTAATTAGCGACTCCAAATTGTCCATAGGTATGAATGTGAGTGTGAATGGTTGTTTGTCTATATGTGCCCTGTGATTGGCTGGCCACCAGTCCAGGGTGTAGAAGACAGCTGGGATAGGCTCCAGCACCCCATGTGACCCTCGTGAGGATAAGCGGTAGAAAATGAATGTAAATTTTGCCAAAAATAGAACAGATGACAACAGGAAGTACTACAAAATAAAGGTGTGTCTGTGTTTTAAACTGGAAATTTCTCAGAAAGTGTCAAAATATAGTAATATGATATCTTGGTATCAGTGGTATTGATATTTTGGTATGAATCCACCCATCACTACTAATCATTTAAGATGAATAACAAGATGTGAATGGCATTACCACACCACTAATGTGTCCAACATTAAGGTCACATGACCTTTTAGACCTGTTGACAAAGGACAATCCAATGACAGCTAAAGATTTTCTTTTCCGATGTGTGTGTGTGTGTGTGTGTGTGTGAGTTTTGACTCCATGATTCCAAACTGTCAATATTCACACGGCGCAGGAAGTACGAGGACGTTTGTGAGCTAAGCGACACGTGGGCGTCAGCGTCCCTTCATCTAGCAGCTGTGGAGGTGAGACAGGAAGCTGTGACAATCAACGTCTTTAACCAATGGTCACGCCGTTTGCTTTGCAACGTTTTCCTACGCCTTATCAAGTCAGTATCTATAAATTTATATGACTTGTCTTCTTTTTACACTTAAATGGGACTTCAAACATTGGCCAGACACTTCATTTACAGTTTGACTCTGATTACTATTTACATTATTTGGAGGTGGAGCTAAGTCCTAAACATTATAAAATAAATCCATGAAAATAATAGCTAAATAATCTCCATCATGGAGGTAATAATAATGAACTTATGCTACAAAGAACATGAAGGCCTCGCTGCAGATGCTCCTTTTATTGTTTATTTATAACAGTTTGAATGCGTTGACGTAAAATCCTTCCTTCTGGAAATAAAAGACAACAATAAATGGATTTAGCGGCAGATGCTTCGGTTGCAGCAATGTGGCAACTTGCACTCTGCTGCTAACCGCTCTGCGGGGGCGCAAATACTTCCTGTTTGGTTAGACACACACACACACACACACACACATTGATGACTCAACACACACTTTCATTTTATCCCCCCCATAGCCTCCCCCAAAGGTGGCCAATACTCATTTTTAACGTTACAATAAAATGTCACCTGTTTCGTTTCACTATAAGCTTTTTTTTTTATGAATCATCATTTTCTCGTTTATCTGTCAGCCAATCAAATCGAGAACTGAGCAACAACCCGGCATCTGATTGGCTGTGTATTAATTTGAATTAAATCCCAGCTTCTCTTTATTTCTGCTATCTGAGCTCAGAATGTGTATGGGCAACTCTGAACTGTCGCACAAGTGTAAAAATAAGTTAAATACTGTATAATAAAATTAAAATAAAGTAAAATTACTCACAGTCAAGACATAATGCGTTTGTGGCTTGCTTCACTTCCCTCCCACATTCCAAAAAAATGCATGTGAGGTGAATTGGTGACTCTAAATAGTCCATGAGTGACAAATTTTTTTGTTTGCTATCACCACAAAAATAAACAAAAACAGCTCAATTAAAGGAAGTTTTGGCATAAATGGCACAAAAAGTTTGAATGCAAGTCATGGTGATGCTTGATATGACTTGACCAACATGATAGAAGGAAAAAAAATACATCTCCTCCCATTCAGTGTGGAAGTGGTAACTTTTTGGCAATTCTGAACCGTCACACAAGTGTAAAAAATAAGTTAAATACTGTATAATAAAATTAAAATAAAGTAAAATTACTCACAGTCAAGACATCATGTGTTTGTGTCTCTGTGTGGCGTGCTTCACTTCCTTTCCACATTCAAAAAAAATGCATGCAAGATGAATTGGTGACTAAATAGTCCATGAGTGACAAAAGGTTTTTTGTTTCCTATCACCGCAAAAATAAACAAAAACAGCACAATTAAAGAAAGTTTTGGCATAAATGGCACAAAAAGTTTGGATTCAAATCATGGTGATGCTTGATATGACTTGACCAACATGATAGAAGGAAAAAAAAATACATCTCCTCCCATTCAGTGTGGAAGTGGTAACTTTTTGGCAATTCTGAACCGTCACACAAGTGTAAAAAATCAAGTTAAATACTGTATAATAAAATTAAAATAAAGTAAAATTACTCACAGTCAAGACATCATGTGTTTGTGTCTCTGTGTGGCATGCTCCTCACATTCAGTGTGGAAGTGGTAACTTTTTGGCTTCTTTGTTTTTCTTCCCGCTCCATTGTAAACCCTTTCTTAAGTTTAGACTAGAGCAAATCAATTGGATGCTAAATAGTTAGCTCGCTAGTTTGCTAATATTAAAGCCATCCATCACCCACGCGACCCTTGTGAGAATAAGCGGTAGAAAATGAATGAATGAATGAATGAATGAATGAATGAATGCTATATAGGTCAGATTATGGCTAGATAATCAAATCAAAATCAAATCAGATTTATTTAAAAATTAATCGTGAGATTAATCGATGTATCAAAAAATATTTTATAGATTAATCAATTACAAAAAGGATCATTTAACCGAGTCCTAGTGGTTAGTGGTGTGCCGCAAGATTTTTCCAATGTAAAAAATGTACCACATTGTTTTTGGCTTGTACTTTATTTCATATTTTGCTCAAAATTATTGAAACAAGAGGCCAAACTAAATTATTTTATGTTCTTTTTAAAAATTTAAAAATAATTGCATCATTGACTGACTAATGTTAACGGGTTTTTTTGCTAGCAGCAGGCGAGATAGGAGCGAGCACAGGTTAAGACCTGCCCATCCCCCACCAGAAACCTCTTCCCTCCCCCAGCAGTTAAGGTCGCTACACCTCCTGGCAGCAGATAAGAGACAGCAGATAAGCCGAGTTGTCCTGACAGGAATGTTCTTGCCTCATGGCAACCACACATGCAAATAGTAGTCAAATATTGACCCTCTGGCAACCGCACATTTGAATGAAGAGCTCTTGAGAAATCTGATGGAATTTGGGCAACACACACACACACAAAATAGACACAAAATAGACACAAAATAGACTTCCTGTGTGGGTTGGAGCAACAACTTGCCCATATCTTCTCAAGGAAGAACATCATAAAAAGTAAACATTCATTCATTTTCTACCGCTTATCCTCACGACGGTAGCAGGGGTGCTGGAGCTTATCCCAGCTGAGAAGCGGGGTACACCCTGGACTGGTGGCCCGCCAATAACAGGGCACATATAGACAAACAACCATTCACACTCACATTCATACCTATGGACAATTTGGAGTCGGCAATTAACCTAGCATGTTTTTGGAATGTGGGAGGAAACCGGAGTACCCGGGGAAAACCCGGGTATGTATGCACAGGGAGAACATGCAAAGAGGTGGCCGAGGGTGGAATCAAACTCTGGTCCCCTCTCTGTGAGGTCTGCGTGCTCACCACTAGACTACCGTGCAGACAAAACACAAAACAAAGAAGCCAAAAATGTACCACTTCCACACGCAATAGGAGGAGAACTTCTTTTCACTCTTATCATGTTGGACATGCTGGAGCCTATCCCAGCTGTCTTCGGGCGAGAGGCGGGGTACACCCTGGACTGGTGGCCAGCCAATCACAGGGCACATATAGACAAACAACCATTCACACTCACATTCATACCTATGGACAATTTGGAGTCGCTAATTAACCTAGCATGTTTTTGGAATGTGGGAGAAAAACCGGAGTACCCGAAGAAATTATTTGGTATTTGGGAACCCAAAAGTGAAAGCACATTTTGTGTTCTCAGTGACAAGAAAAGTGCCGTTTTAGCACCTCGAAAAATGACAATGAGTGAAAGCCACGGACCTGAAAAACATACGAAAATCGATCCGTTGGAAAAGTGGGATTTTTTGCCCTTTTTGGATCCTGCCGTTACCCCTGATGAATGTGTGGTGGGTTTCGTTCACCTTCTGGACCACAAAAGTGAAAAGTGTTGTTTAAAAAACTCAAAAAAATGTCAATTTGCGATGAATGTGTGGTGGGTTTTTGTGTCAGTTGCTATTACAAAACTCACCAGAAGAGGGTGCTACTCACAAACCACACTGAGTCATGTTAACGGAATAAACACAAAATCATCAGTTATGAGTTGTGTTCGGCGCATAGATACCCAAATATCAATACCACTTGTGATGGGAGAACTTTGAGAGGTAGTAGCCAATATAAAATATTAAAGTGGCTATATTTTGATGAAATTATAGCCAATTTTAAATGAATGACACCTATAATCAATCATTATAAAGGCAATTAATGTGTTTTTAGTCACTTTTTTTGTCTCTCCTACGGTTTATATATATATTTTTTGGATGCAATCATACGCAAGTCATATGCAAATCAGACACAGATGTCAACTAACTTCTAGGACAGCCAAGAGCTACTTTTCCTGACTGAAAAGTTGGCCACCGTGCATGGAAGCAACCCAATCACCTGAAGTAGGAAAAAAAAGACATTCTTCTTTATGAAGAAGGAAAATAGAAGCTAACATATGTAGAATTTTTTTTCCACTATGGTGGGAATAATTTAATTTAATTTAATTTAATTTAATTTAATTTAATTTAATTTAATTTAATTTAATTTAATTTAATTTAATTTAATTTAATTTAATTTATATTCAATATATTATTATATATTGTTGTTGGAAGAAACATTGGAGGAAAATCTGTAGTAGCATTTGAATTTATTTTTTTTGCCTAAACACCCCCCACTTGCTCCACAAGTGCCGAGTGTTTCTAAGCACACGCACACTTTTTTCCTGGAAGGCTGTGCAGCTCTCAGCCGTTCGGCACACATGTGTTCCTCGAGTGAGTAAGTGTGCAACGTTACATAAGATATCTTAGCGTTGCAGGCAGCTGGTATGCAGCCGCCAGCATAACCACTTTTCTGGAGGTCACCAACCTCGTGTTCACAACATAGCCGAAATATCTTCATATTACATGAATGTAGTAACGTGCCCGGGGCTGCACGGCGTTTGAGTGGTTAGCGTGCAGACCTCACAGCAAGGTTCAATTCCACCCTCGGCCATCTCTGTGTGGAGTTTGCATGTTCTCCCCGTTTTTCTTCGGGTACTCCGGTTTCCTCCCACGTTCCAAAAACATGCTAGGTTAATTAGCGACTCCAAATTGTCCATAGGTATGAATGTGAGTGTGAATGGTTGTTTGTCTATAGTATGTGCCCTGTGATTGGCTGGCCACCAGTCCAGGGTGTACCCCGCCTCTCGCTTGAAGACAGCTGGGATAGGCTCCAGCATGTCCAACATGATAGAGTGAAAAGAAGTTCTCCTCCTATTGCATGTGGAAGTGGTACGTTTTTGGTTTCTTTGTTTTGTCTTTGGGCTGCATGGTGGTCGAGTGGTTAGCGCACAGACCTCACAGCTTGGAGACCTGAGTTCAATCCCACCCTCGGCCATCTCTGTGTGGAGTTTGCATGTTCTCCCTGTTTTTCTCCGGGTACTCTGGTTTCCTCCCACATTCCAAAAACATGCTAGGTTAATTAGCACTCCAAATTGTCCATAGGTATGAATGTGAGTGTGAATGGTTGTTTGTCTATATGTGCCCTGTGATTGGCTGGCCACCAGTCCAGGGTGTACCCCGCCTCTCGCTTGAAGACAGCTGGGATAGGCTCCAGCATGTCCAACATGATAGAGTGAAAAGAAGTTATCCTCCTGTTGCGTGTGGAAGTGGTACGTTTTTGGCTTCTTTGTTTTGTCTTTGGGCTGCACGGGGGGTCGAGTGGTTAGCGCGCAGACCTCACAGCTTGGAGACCTGAGTTCAATCCCACCCTCGGCCATCTTTGTGTGGAGTTTGCATGTTCTCCCCGTGCATGCGTGGGTTTTCTCCGGTTTACTCCGGTTTCCTCCCACATTCCAAAAACATGCTAGGTTAATTAGCGACTCCAAATTGTCCATAGGTATGAATGTGAGTGTGAATGGTTGTTTGTCTATATGTGCCCTGTGATTGGCTGGCCACCAGTTCAGGGTGTAGAAGACAGCTGGGGTAGGCTCCAGCACCTGCGTGACCCTTGTGAGGAAAAGCGGTAGAAAATGAATGAATTATTTTTTTATATATTGACTTTCTACAAAATGCACCGTGGCGTTGCACTCAAATTTTGTTGTATGCAATAAAATGACAATAAAGGCGATTCTGATTCTGATAAAACAAAATGGCCACTAACCAAGAGAAACAACTTGATTATGAATTATGAATGTATTTTTATTAGATTGTGGTTGTGTGCTTATAAGTACTTTTCCCCCATTTAAAGAACATCTGGTACTTTACGTTACCCCCCCCCCCCCTCCATTAACCATGTGGGGGTCATCACTTCCCCCGAAACCAGTAAGTTAAAGCAGTGCAGGAATTTGCTCCCAGCTGTTGGTGTCACTCCCGTACGACCTACATAGTAAAAGTAAAAATGCTCACTTTTGATTGACACTGTCGGAGAACTACTTCATCAAAAACATGTTTTTTTTTTTGGGGTGGGTGGGGGGGGGGGGGGCAGATAACGTCCCAAAAGAGACGCTCAAGGCAGCTCATAAAAAAATATACCTGTCTAATAAATAGTGATCTTATCACACAGCCTCTGGGCCATCATATCATGATGTGATGTTGCGTTCAGGACACAACGTGAAAAAGGCTGTTGATGATTTAGAGCTCATAAATAAGTGACCAGGAAGTCAGCAAACAGGAATAAGACTGACGCCATGTTGGAATAGATAGAATTAGATGAGCTACAGTATGTGGAACTGATAAAAAAAAAGAAGAACAACAAAGGTGTTGATTAGCGAGTAAAAGGAAGTCTAAAAAAACCGATATTATTGTTTGATAGGCGGAAGTTACTCACATGCAACCACACATTCCACATCACACACACGGTGAGACTCAGCATTCAGGAATGACCGGAAGATTCTCTGATTGGATGACATGTGAGTCATGTGGGCGGCGAGGAATGCAGCCATTGGCCAGGAAAAAGACACCGGGGGGATTTGAACTGGACCAGGCTCAGCTGGCAGCGTAATGAAATATCCCGGTGACTAACTCTCCCGCTCTCATTGAGGAACACAGCGGTTTAGTTTCAGGAAGGCTGGAAAAAAGCGGATGCGCTTCGTCATGGATGTTTTATTTCATTTCATTGTGAGTCATTGGATAAAAGTTAACACAATCAGCCAACAGGATAAGCGGCATAGAAAATCACTCAATGAACAATAAGTCCACTGTGAGTCAATGGAGCAGTTTTTTTCTTATTTCCTGCTATAATGATTATCTTATACGTACTCGGGGGCTTCACTAAGTTATGAGGACAGAAGGGTGGGGGGGGGGGGTCTTATCCCCCCAGGAGATGCACAGTAGTCGGCCACCATTAAATGTACACAAGTACACACAATGATATATGAAATTTGTCAGAGATTTTTTTTGTTAAAAAATAAGTAAATAAATAAAATCAATAAAAAATAAAATCAATAAAAAATATCTAATTATTTAGGGGGGGGGCTGAAGACTCCATTTATTGGCTTGCTTATTAGCCTGCTTTTGCCCTATTATATGAAATTTGTCAGAGATTTTTTAGTAAAAAAAAAAATAATAAAATCAATAAAAAATAAAAATAAAATCAATAAAAAATTAAAAATTAAATCAATAAAAAAATATCTAATTATTTAGGGGGGCTTAAGAACATTTTAGGGGGGGCTGAAGACTCCATTTATTGGCTTGCTTATTAGCCTGCTTTTGCCCTATTATATGAAATTTGTCAGAGATTTTTTAGTAAAAAAAATAAATAAAATCAATAAAAAATAAAAAGAAAATCAATAAAAAATAAAAATAAAATCAATAAAAAAATATCTAATTATTTAGGGGGGCTTAAGAACATTTTAGGGGGTCTGAAGACCCCCTTATTGGCTTGCTTATTAGCCTGCTTTTGCCCTATTATATGAAATTTGTCAGAGATTTTTTTGTAAAAAAAAATCAATAAAAAATAAAAAATAAATTCAATAAAAAATATATAATTATTTAGGGGGTCTTAAGAATATTTTAGGGGGGCTGAAGACCCCCTTTATTGGCTTGTTTATTCGCCTGCTTTTGCCCTTTTATATGAAATTTGTCAGAATTTTTTTGTAAAAAAAAAAATAAGAAATAAAAATAAAATCAATAAAAAATATATAATTATTCAGGGGTCTTAAGAACATTTTAGGGGGTCTGAAGCCCCCCCCCTTATTGGCTTGCTTATTAGCCTGCTTTTGCCCTATTATATGAAATTTGTCAAAGGTTTTTTTTGTAAAAAAAAAATATCTATAATTTTTTTTAAATCTGTAAAAAATATAAAATTATTTAGGGGGACTCAAGAACATTTTAGGGGGTCTGAAGTCCCCCTAAAATGTACTGTACGTACTGTATTCTTACTGTAAACTGCATTCTTAATGCATGAATGCATTCCATGAATGCATTAAGAATGCCTTTATGCATTAAGACTTTTAATGTGATCAAATGAAATGATTATTCTCATAATATTCCACTTTTACTTATATTCTCCCAATATGATGACCTTTTGTCACCCTGATGTCGGCATCAGTCGTCATCCTGCTACACTTCATTAAAACAAAATGCCCGTGTTGAAGAACAGGAAGTCAACCATGTGATCAAGTCAATAAAACGTCCAAGCAGTTTGACAGACTGGAATGCTGCAAGACCATGTGACTCGGTCCTGATAAGAACTGGAATTGCCTCCACGGTGGAACGCCTCCCGACCGCCATTCATTCATTCATTCATTCATTCACACACACACACACGGTCTGTAACAACATCATGGAGGAAGTGTCATTCATGTGCTGCATTCATGTTTTCTCAGCATGTTCAGTCATCCTCTCTTGTTTTTGCTGTGGTGTGCACTACTTATTGTACATACATATTGTATGAAGACTACTTATTATAGTGTACAATAACTACATATTGTACATACATATTGTATGAAGACTACTTATTATAGTGTACAATAACTACTTATTGTACATACATATTGCATGAAGACTACTTATTATAGTGTACAATAACTACATATTGTACATACATATTGCATGAAGACTACTTATTATAGTGTACAATAACTACATATTGTACATACATATTGTATGAAGACTACTTATTATAGTGTACAATAACTACATATTGTACATACATATTGTATGAAGACTACTTATTATAGTGTACAATAACTACATATTGTACATACATATTGTATGAAGACTACTTATTATAGTGTACAATAACTACATATTGTACATACATATTGCATGAAGACTACTTATTATAGTGTACAATAACTACATATTGTACATACATATTGCATGAAGACTACTTATTATAGTGTACAATAACTACATATTGTACATAGCTACTGTATGGAAGCCACTGGTGATCAAGTCTACTGTATGAGGGCTGGCAGTATGGACAAATCATATAATATATTAGTTTTTCATGAATTCTTTATTAGTTCTTCAGTAACTACATACTGCAATTTTATCTACCTTATTTTAAATGTAAGTATAATGTTAGCATTGTAGCTCATGTAGCTATGGTAATGTTGTTAACCTAAATGTTAGCATTGTAGCTCATGTATCTATGCTAGTGTTGTCAACCTAGCATCATAATGTTTTTAAAAGGTATAGTATAATGTTAGCATTGCAGCTCACATAATAATAATAATAAAAAATTTTATTTATATAGCTAGCTATGCTAGTGTTGCTAACCTAAATGTTAGCATTGTAGCTCACGTAGCTATGCTAATGTTGTTAACCTAAATGTTAGCATTGTAGCTCACCTAGCTATGCTAGTGTTGTTAACTTAGCGTCATAATGCTTTTAAAAGGTATAGTATAATGCTAGCATTGTAGCTCACGTAGCTATGCTAGTGTTGTTAACCTACCATCATAATGCTTTTAAAAGGTATAGTATAAAGTTAGCACTGTAGCTCACGTAGCTAGGCTAGCGTTGTTAACCAAAATGTTAGCATTGTAGCTCACGTAGCTATGCTAGTGTTGTTAACCTACCATCATAATGCTTTTAAAAGGTATAGTATAATGTTAGCACTGTAGCTCACGTAGCTAGGCTAGCGTTGTTAACCAAAATGTTAGCATTGTAGCTCACGTAGCTATGCTAGTGTTGTTAACCTACCATCATAATGCTTTTAAAAGGTATAGTATAATGTTAGCACTGTAGCTCACGTAGCTAGGCTAGCGTTGTTAACCTAGCATCATAATGTTTTTAAAAGGTATAGTATAATGTTAGCATTGCAGCTCACATAATAATAATAATAATAATAAATTTTATTTATATAGCTAGCTATGCTAGTGTTGCTAACCTAAATGTTAGCATTGTAGCTCACGTAGCTATGCTAATGTTGTTAACCTAAATGTTAGCATTGTAGCTCACCTAGCTATGCTAGTGTTGTTAACTTAGCGTCATAATGCTTTTAAAAGGTATAGTATAATGCTAGCATTGTAGCTCACGTAGCTATGCTAGTGTTGTTAACCTACCATCATAATGCTTTTAAAAGGTATAGTATAAAGTTAGCACTGTAGCTCACGTAGCTAGGCTAGCGTTGTTAACCAAAATGTTAGCATTGTAGCTCACGTAGCTATGCTAGTGTTGTTAACCTACCATCATAATGCTTTTAAAAGGTATAGTATAATGTTAGCACTGTAGCTCACGTAGCTAGGCTAGCGTTGTTAACCAAAATGTTAGCATTGTAGCTCACGTAGCTATGCTAGTGTTGTTAACCTACCATCATAATGCTTTTAAAAGGTATAGTATAATGTTAGCACTGTAGCTCACGTAGCTAGGCTAGCGTTGTTAACCTAGCATCATAATGTTTTTAAAAGGTATAGTATAATGTTAGCATTGCAGCTCACATAATAATAATAATAATAATAAATTTTATTTATATAGCTAGCTATGCTAGTGTTGCTAACCTAAATGTTAGCATTGTAGCTCACGTAGCTATGCTAATGTTGTTAACCTAAATGTTAGCATTGTAGCTCACCTAGCTATGCTAGTGTTGTTAACTTAGCATCATAATGCTTTTAAAAGGTATAGTATAATGCTAGCATTGTAGCTCACGTAGCTATGCTAGTGTTGTTAACCTACCATCATAATGCTTTTAAAAGGTATAGTATAATGTTAGCACTGTAGCTCACGTAGCTAGGCTAGCGTTGTTAACCAAAATGTTAGCATTGTAGCTCACGTAGCTACGCTAGTGTTGTTAACCTAGCATCACAATGCTTTTAAAAAGTAAGTATAATGTTAGCATTGTAGCTCACGTAGCTATGCTAGTGTTGTTAACATTTGTGTCCTCCTATCCAACTCCTTAATGTTACGTTGTGGTACGTTGGATACGTGGACCATTTCAAACCTCCTCATCTTGTGGTGCAAATATAAAAAAAAAATTTATTGCTCCTCCTACCGGAGCTTTTCTTTTTTTTCCGAGAAAGTCCCGAGCCTTCTCAGAAAAGCTTGAATGGAATTCCTCAGCAGCGATTCTCTTCGTCTTCTTTTCACTTTTTTTTTTTTACTTTGTGACTGTAAAAGAAGAAAGAGCAGAGGGCCTCTTTTCATTCTCCACACCTCCTTTTCTTTTCCCTCAGGCACTTTGCCTCCTTCCTTCTTTACGGCTTGGTTCCTTTTTCCTTAAATTTCCTTCCTCTTCCCTCTCATTTTTTTTGCCTCCTTTAAACCTCCAAGTCTTTTCCTCTGATGATGTCATCACTTTTAACTTCTGCTTATGAAGTATTTTCTCTTATTGTACACACGATCCTCTACTGTGTACAACGCCACACAAAAGGTGTGCAATCAGGTGGGTGTGACAGTGAAACTAATGTGGCCCCCGCCCACTGGTTCCTCCAGCATGGGAAAGTGGAGAAGTGAATCAGTGTCTCTGGTATGTTTGCTGTGTACTGTACAAGTACATGTACAAGTACAAGTGTGTATTACTTCATACATGCACCCACTACTGCGTTGCCTGTGCTAGCATTTTGGTCACAAATACATCACATAGTGACATCAATGCATGCTACAAAAGTCCCACTACAAAGATCAGGACTGAGACCCCAAGGGGGGGGGGGGTCGGGGGGTATTATAGATTAAAATGTTGACAATATTATCAAATGTGAAGGTCAAGAGGTCGTTTAGTGCATGCAGCATCAGGAAGGCATCAACCTTTTGTCACCATAGTCGCAGACTCCCCTGAGACCACCTGAGTGATGAAGGACATTGTCAGTGGATTTTAAGATGGATGGTGCACTATGGCAGGGGGGGGGCCGGCGGGGGGCTGGGGGTCCATCTGCTGAATGTGCATGAACATCAGTACAGTCCCCCCCCCCCCAAAAAAGACGCTTTCAGGTGACGCGCATGACAAAGTGCTGGTTGGGAATGACCACAGAGGATCATGAGAGGGCGGCGCCCAGACACGGATCATCTAGTAGGGGGGGCAGGGGGATGGGGGGGCATGAGCTCCATCTATCACTAGGCCAACCAGCTAAAACAGCAACGCTTGCAAAACACACACACACACACACACATGCATCTCAGCTTTGGTGTGGAATGTTCCGAGTCAGCAGTGAACATTGACCCACTGGACCCAGTGGACCCAGTGGACCCACTGGACATATGTCGCTCCTACAACACCCAACATTTACATGCGACCATGACATCATCAGGCTGCAGGGAGTCACATGACAGTGGAGCATCATCCATTCTGGGATTTCTTCATCAATCCATCCATCAATCCATCATTATGCAGCTTGTCCTTACTAGGGTCTTGGGGGTATGCTGGAGCCTATCCCAGCTGACTTCAGGCAACAGTGCAGGGCACACTGGACTGGCACATATAGAAAAAATGAGCTCATCAGCTCCCTCTGGTGGCCGTGGTAGTCATCGGCCAATGAATGGCTCTGCTGAGAAAAATGCATCGTGTGAAAAAGTTTAAAAGTTACTGATTTGTTTTATTTATTTTGAACTCGTATTGGTACCTGTCTTGTGTGTTTCTTAGCTTCCTTTTGAGTGTTAAGTTGCTGTGTGATGAGTTTAGTGTTCTTTGTAAGATGACACAGTTTGGAATTTTATGCGTTCATGTTTCACATAAGGACTGTGAATGATGGGTAAAATTCCAGAAAAAGCGCAGTTCCCCTTTAAATCGAGTAACAACCTCTGATGGGTTGATAAGCTTGTTAGTTTTCTTATAGCTCATAAAATACTGTATGTATATATAATATAATATAAAACATGCTAGGTTAATTAGCGACTCCACATTGTCCATAGGTATGAATATGAGTGTGAATGGTTGTTTGTCTATATGTGCCCTGTGATTGGCTGGCCACCACTACAGGGTGTACAACGCCTCTTGCTTGAAGACGGATGGGATAGGCTCCCTCCCACATTCCAAAAACATGCTAGGTTAATTAGCGACTCCAAATTGTCCATAGGTATGAATGTGAGTGTGAATGGTTGTTTGTCTATATGTGCGATGTGTGATTGGCTGGCCACCAGCCCAGGGTGTACCCCGCCTCTCGCCCAAAGACAGCTGGGATAGGCTCCAGCACCCCCACGACCCTCGTGAGGAAAAAGCGGTAGAAAATGAATGAATAATATAATATAATATAATATAATATAATATAATATAATATAATATAATATAATATAATATAATATAATATAATATAATATATAATATAATATAATATAATATAAATAATGACTCATAGTAATATTGGTAGAAGTAATGGCAGCACTACATGATGACATAATGGCTGTAAATGTAGAGGACATGTCTGGACATGAAGCGGGACCCCGGATTTGGGAGGGGACCAAAAGAGAAGGGGGGGGGGGGCTATGGTGGTCCATTATGCCAACTTTTATTTTGCTAGTATAATTCCCTCAACACACACAAAGAAAAGGAGACACAATTGTGTTTTCAGGCTGAATGATCCGCAACAAAAGGAGTCAGCATCGACCTCTCGTTACCCTTTGTGTGAGTAACCAAGTAAAAACAGGAAAAGAACATTTCCTTGATAGCGTGTGTGTCATGGGAGGATTGTGGGGGGGGGGGGGTGTTTTCAGGGTTAAGGGTCACGAAGAGGGGTAATATTTAGCCACAATTAAATACACTACCGGAGCTGCACGGCGGATGAGTGGTTAGCATGCAGACCTCACAGCTAGGAGACAATTCCACCCTGGCCATCTCTGTGTGGAGTTTGCATGTTCTCCCCGTGTTTCTCCGGGTACTCCGGTTTCCTCCCACATTCCAAAAACATGCTAGGTTAATTAGCAACTCCAAATTGTCCATAGGTATGAATGTGAGTGTGAATGGTTGTTTGTCTATATGTGCCCTGTGATTGGCTGGCCACCAGTCCAGGGTGTACCCCGCCTCTCGTCCGAAGACAGCTGGGATAGGCTCCAGCACCCCCACGACCCTAATGAGGATAAGCGGTACAAAATGAATGAATGAATGAATACGTTACATTCCATTCTGATGCGTCACCTGTAAGCTTGATGATGTGGAGGTGAGGATGGGTCCGGACCTGCCATGTTTGTTTTGGTTTTTTTTTAAGTTTAAACGGCCAGAACCATTGTGAATCATATAATCCCAGCTTTTGTGTGATGTGAGATTTTGGGCTCCTTGTCACACCTCAAGCACGATACACACTAATCAGCGTGCAAGCATGGCCTACTTGGAATAGGTGGACCAGATCAGGGAACAGCATGATTGCACATGGGCAATGTAGCCGAGTCATAGAATGATAACGACAACTAATACAACTGTCGCGGGGGTGCTGGAGCCTATCCCAGCTGTCTTCGGGGCGAGAGGCGGGGTACACCCTGGACTGGTCGCCAACCAATCACACGTCGCACATATAGACAAACAACCATTCACACTCACATTCATACCTATGGACAATTTGGAGTCGCTAATTAACCTAGCATGTTTTTGGAATGTGGGAGGAAACCGGAGTACCCGGAGAAAAAAACACGCATGCAAACTCCACACAGATGCCTAATATTTATTAACTGTACAGTGTTTGAATCATTTTTAAAAAGGATAACTCTTATACATATACATAACTAAATAAAACTAAACTACATCAAAACTTTACATCTTGTGGTGTCCATAGTACCTGGAAAAAACCCACGCATGCACGGGGAGAACATGCAAATTCCACACAGACGCCTAATATTTATTAACTGTACAGTGTTTTAATCATTTTTAAAAGGATAACTCTTATATATAACTAAATAAAACTAAACTAAATCAAAACTTTACATCTTGTGGTGTCCATAGTACCTGGAGAAAACCCACGCATGCACGGGGAAAACATGCAAACTCCACACAGACGGCCAATATTTATTAACTGTAAAGTGTTCTAATCAGTTTTAAAAAGGATACCTCTTATAAATATACATAACTAAATAAAACTAAACTACATCAAAACTTTACATCTTGTGGTGTCCATAGTACCTGGAGAAAACCCACGCATGCACGGGGAAAACATGCAAACTCCACACAGACGGCCAATATTTATTAACTGTAAAGTGTTCTAATCAGTTTTAAAAAGGATACCTCTTATAAATATACATAACTAAATAAAACTAAACTACATCAAAACTTTACATCTTGTGGTGTCCATAGTACCTGGAAAAAACCCACACATGCACGGGGAGAACATGCAAATTCCACACAGACGCCTAATATTTATTAACTGTACAGTGTTTGAATCATTTTTAAAAAGGATAACTCTTATACATATACATAACTAAATAAAACTAAACTAAATCAAAACTTTACATCTTGTGGTGTCCATAGTACCTGGAGAAAACCCACGCATGCACGGGGAGAACATGCACACTCCACACAGAGATGGCCGAGGGTGGGATTGAAGTCGGGTCTCCAAGCTGTCAGGTTTGCGCGCTAACCACTAGACTACCGTGCAGCCTGCACAAAAGTAATAATAATAATAATAAACGTGAATAGAATAGATGTCATAGGACAAACAAACAAGCTGATGCGTTCAGTGGGAGTGTTCCGTGGGAGTGCAGGCCTGCACGGGCAAGCAGGAGTACGCTTTTAGCGTGCGTCATTCACGGACACGACACATAACTTGACAAACTTCATGACTCAGCATGTTGACTTCCAACTGCTTACCGAGCCTTTTTTTCCCACGTGGATGTTCTATGTCAACAGCATTGACAGAATGGCGGCACAAAGTCATCTCGGTCGTAAAGCCAGAATAATAATAATAAAAAAAGAGTTTTAATTGCAGGTGTCAGTGCTGTCTTACGGGGTGGGCGGGGCTTAGCGGTGGCTAAGAGTTAACTCAACGTGTAGCCGCCAGCCCGTGAAGAGCCATGAAGACAAAGGCGGCTGGTGTTAATCTTTCACGCTCACCTGGGAGATGCAATCTTCAATATCTCAACCATCCATCTTTGCACTTTCCCACGAGCAGCAGGAACAGGAAGTCCTTATTTGGCCGTGCAGGGAACAACTTCCCTTGACTTTAATAAACACGCCTTAATGAGGTTCACTGATTCGCCACTACCTGTGCGTGTGTGTTTCAGATAAAACCTCTCGTGGAATTATACCCTTTTAATCGGGAGAAGGAATATTCATGTGGGGAATTAATTATTCGGTGGACCGGCCAATCGCGGCACGGATCATTAGAAACAGTAACCCAAGGTTTTACGATTTGGGACAAGTTTATTTATTTATATGTCGTAGTTTGTAGCTTTTTATGCAAGACTCGTGATACATCCCCAAAAAATCCTGATACGTGCTGATCACCCAACCCTAATAATAATAATAATAATAACAATCATAATAATGATAATAATCATAATCATCATCATAACCATAATCACAATCATAATGATCATAATAATAACCACAATAATCATACTAATAATAATCATACTAATCATAATAATAATCATCATCATCATAACCATAGTCATAATTACAATCATAATAATCATAATAATAACCACAATAATCATAATAATAATAATCATACTAATCATAATAATAATCATAATAATAATAATAATAATCACGATCATAATAATCATAATAATCATAATGATCATAATAATCATAATAATAACCACAATAACCACACTAATAATAATCATACCAATAATAATCATACTAATAATAATCATACCAATAATAATCATACCAATAATAATCATACCAATAATAATAATGGGCTAAAATCCAGCTAAAACTTAACTCAGAACTGCTAACATTACTTTCTGTACACACGTCTGGAACACATTTATTTTCTCTGATTATGTCACTATTAGGTAATATGAGTGTAAAGGTGACTATAGGGTTGTTATTTCATGTCTAGAGGGCTCTAACAATGTTAAAAACTGTATTGGGTAAACCACACACATGTCGAGTCTGGGACCAGTTAACAAATAATTAATAAATAATGGTATAGATTGTATAGATTATTGGTAGTACTACAGAATTACAGTATTATTTGTAGTTGAAGTGCTGATATCAGTAATATTAGTATTACTATTGGCAGTACTATTATGTGGTTTTGGGAGTAGTAATAATCGTGGTAATCATGATAGCAAAAGTAGTGCTGTGGTAGAAGTGGCTCGTAATTTCAATATTGGTAGTAGCTGCCATAGTAGTATTTGTAGCATTGGTAGTAATAGTAGTCTTGGTAGTCATTGTAGTAGTGCTTTTACTATTTGCAGTGTAGCAATTGGGTTTTGGTAGTAAAGTAGCAGACACAGAAGTACAATTAGTAGTAATAATAGTAGCGGGCACATTAGTGTTATAATTAGAGTTATTATAATTAGCATTAATAGTGGTAATAATTACAATGTAAGTAGTATTATCAGTAGAAGTAGTTGGCAGACATGGTTATAGTAAATGTAATACTGTAAAAGTTGTATAAATAATGATTGTAGTCGTAATATTAGCAGTGAAAGTATTAGTTCTAGTAGTATTGGTGGATATAGTGGTATTTATAGTCATGGTAGAAATAATAATAGGTAATGTGGTAATTACTGTATGTGGTCGTGACAGAATTAATGAGACGGTTCTTCAGGTTTTTCATCAAAAAAGGCAGAAACTATTTGACTTTTTCGTCTTCCCTTTCTCCTGTTGGAAGTCAATCGCTTGAACTTCACTCTTCCCGACACCCTGGTCTCAGATCTCCGTTTGACCTTTGACCCCATGTTCACGACTTCTAAAAGAGGCGTGACATCACTTTCCTTTTTTGTTTTTTTTTTTACAATCTGCACTTTTAAACCACTATTGATAATATATGCAATCCAGTGGAGGTATTATATATTTTTTTTAGTTTAAAAAAAATGAATTGTAACAATCCCTTTAAGACTTCCCATATTTTAAGATGACATTTTCTAAGAAATGGCAGCTTCAAATTTGAATACTTACCCAACCTCGCTACTGGCATTACACAAGAGCATCAACTGTGCCCAAAATACCTATGTGTGTGTGTGTGTGTGTGTGTGTGTGAGAGAGAACATGTGAGCAGATCAACATGTGTCAGTCTGCTGCTGCGAGGACGTTACAGGTATTTATGGTAGTGGTGTCACTTTACACGCACACACGCGTACACACAGACCTATAGTTGTGTGAGAGATTCTATGTGATTTACATCTATACCTCCACTCCTTGTTGTGTGTGTGTGTGTGTGTGTGTGTGTGTTTTCATGCTAACCATGTTAAAAAGCCACAATATTGGGCCTTTAACTTTTGGACCCAGGACATTCAAAAGCTTTTCATAGAAATGTTTTATGGTTGCCATGGTAACGTATCCAAGAACTGAGCAGTTTAAACATCAGTGCAACACACTTTGACTTAAAGGTGAACGCCCGGACGGTCAGACGGAGTTTGAACCGAAATCTAATGAGACATCAGCTCATCTAAAGAGGAAAAATATGATGATGATAACCATAGAAGTAGAAACAGAGTACAAAAACAGTATGATGAGAATGTTAAAAATGCCTCAAAACCGTTAATAACTCGCTCATTTGGCTTAATTATGATATTAATTAACAGCTAATACTCAATCATTTCGACTTTAATTAAAACCAATAAAAAAATTAATATTATCATTCAAAGATATTGACAGTTACTATGGTACCCATTATGTCATTGTATGGTCATATCACCTCGTACTTCGGTACGTGACAAAAATAAAATTATTAAAAAAAATTTAAAAATTAAAAAAAAAAAATTTTAAGTGGTGAGCAAGTGAAATGTATGGTCATGTCACCTTGTATTGACAAAAATTATATTATAAAAAAAATTAATTAAATAAAAAAATGGTGAGCAAGTGACAAAAATAAAATTATTTAAAAAATGTTTAAAAAAAATTTTTCAAACTTTTAAAAATTAAACTATATTAGGAAAGCAGGAAGTGAACATATGTAACAGTTACTGATTGTAAAAGTACCAGATGGAGGGGTAGGATTTAATAAGCTTTGCTTCTTCCTACTCCTTTTGGACATGTGGAACTGTGAACTGATTATGTGATGCATTCAATTGTAATCTGATGCATGTTCAAATGAAATTAAACCATTACCATTACCAAGATTGCGTCATGTCACATGTTAAGAATCAATATAATAGCCGGTTTGTCCGAGGTACAGATTACGATTGTAAACGATTGCGTTTGCCCTTTAAGATTGAAGTGAAAGTTCTCACAAAGCCTGAAAAAAATGTTAATAAAATGTCTGAGGGGAATCATGTGGCACCATGTGATGTTGAGTCTGCATATTTATGTCAAAATAAAAGCCTGTAAGCGTTGCAACATCCTGTTCCCTCAGTAATAAATGTTTCTTTCATGGCCAACACACACACACACACACACACACACACACACAAACACACACACACAGTCATTTGTGAATGAAAACGTGTCGGTGTGGTTCCTCGCTTCGTTTGGTGTCTTTGATTGTAGCGCCCTCCTCTCTCAGAGGAATGTGTTGCTGGCAGGAGGCCAAACACTTCCCAGTGGCGGGAAATCACACGCCAATGTGTCTACACTGTAAAAGGTGGCCCACCGCACTGTAATGTGGGCCATGTGTAACCAGTGGTAGAGGGCCGGCCAGCACTGGGCTTGGATCCAGCAAACCTTCTGGTTCCGTTTGCCCTCTTTGGCAGCGGTCATACGGAGGTTAGGCTAAAAATAATCTCACAGCAAAATCTTTACGACTGATTAAACAATAAAAGTGGAATTGATTGGTTATTTTGATAATAGACTATAAGGACACACAATTTATGGAGCGGCCATGTTGACAGGAAAGATAAAATCTCTTTACAACATTCATTCATTCATTTTCCACCAGGGTTGAGGCCGTGCTGGAGCCTATCCCAGCTGTCTGTCACCCTGAACTGGTGGCCAGCCAACCTAGCATGAATTATTTTGGAATGAAGGAGGGAACAGGAGAAAACCCACGCAATGTGGGGAACATGCGTTGGAATCAAACTCAGGTCTACTAGCTGTGTGGCCTGCGCGCTAACCACTTTTTTCCACCGAATGAATGAATGAATGAATGAATGATGTGCCTATGAAATTATTCATTCATACTGCTTGTCCTCACAAGGGTGGCGGGGGTGCTGGAGCCTATCCCAGCTGTCTTCAGGCGAGAGGCGGGGTACACCCTGGACTGGTGGCCAGCCAATCACAGGGCACATATAGACAAACAACCATTCACACTCACATTCATACCTATGGACAATTTGGAGTCGCTAATTAACCTAGCATGTTTTTGGAATGTGGGAGGAAACCGGAGTACCCGGAGAAAAACCCACGCATGCACGGGGAGAACATGCAAACTCCACACAGAGATGGCCGAGGGTGGAATTGAACTCGGGTCTCCTAGCTGTGAGGTCTGCGCGCTAACCACTCGACCGACGTGCAGCCCAAAGACAAAACAAAAAAAGCCTAAATAGTACCACTTCCACACGCAATAGGAGGATAACTTCTTTTCACTCTATCATGTTGGACATTCTGGAGCCTATCCCAGCTGTCTTCAGGCGAGAGGCGGGGTACACCCTGGACTGGTGGCCAGCCAATCACAGGGCACATATAGACAAACAACCATTCACACTCACATTCATACCTATGGACAATTTGGAGTCGCCAATTAACCTAGCATGTTTTTGGAATGTGGGTGGAAACCGGAGTACCCGGAGAAAACCCCGGAGAGAACATACAAATTCCACACAGAGATGGCCGAGGGTGGGATTGAACCCTGGTCTCCTAGCTGTGAGGTCTTTGCGCTAACCAGTACACCGCCGAGTGAAAATAGAGTAAAATAAACCTAAAAAGAAGTAGTGTGTATTGTATATGGTATCACAACATAAAACCAGCAAGAAGCGACATCATGTCCACCATGATGGATCCATTAGCGTATCCAGTGGTTGTGTAAACTCCCACACATGAATCCCACACAGAAACAAAGTGAGGCACATTCAATGGCACTGAGTCATTTTTTACAGCGACCGCAAACACGCACGCCCAGCTGCTGTGTTTCCCTACCGTTCTCGAGGCCCTGCCCCTCCGCTGGTACCTGATTGGCCGGCGTATGGTTGGCGGGCTTTGCCTCTCCTCGTGACTGCTGTTGTGGCGTCAGCGAGGAAACACGTGGGTACAAAAGTTCAGCAGGGTGGAACCCTCCCACCGCCGCTTACAGTAAAAGCCACTCTGGAAAGACAAGACGGGGGGAAAAGTGGAAATGAATGTAATCTAAGCTTACGGTCTCAAACCATGAAAGTTTTTAGCAAGACTAGCTGGAAATGTCACCTTTGAAGTGAAAAATATTTGCATGTTTCTCATCATCACTATGACTATTGTTCTAGATCTTCTAATAGGTTCTATCTAGGTCACTCTACAGGAAGGAACCATATTTGGTCATAGAGACCTCCAATCGGAAATAAAGCACATTAATAGCATTTGATAATGTACCGTAAATTGTAATTAAACAATGCAGCATTAAAATAATACCAATATGAAACAGTCATAGAAATTTCACCTAAAATGCAAAAATATAATATTAATAATAAAAAATATAATAATGGTAAATAATGGCAAAATAAATCTAAAATATGGCATCAACACAGGAACAATAATTTGCTATACATTTTAGTGTTTTACATTAATAATAATAAAAAAACAGGGCTGCACGGTGGTCTAGTGGTTAGCGCACAGACCTCGCAGATCGGAGACCAGGGTTCAATTCCACATGCATGCGTGGGTTTCCTCCCACATTCCAAAAACATGCTAGGTTAATTGGCGACTCCAAATTGTCCATAGGTATGAAAAGCTTTCAATTAGGTGCAGATTATGGAAGATCTAGAAAGCTTTCTGTGCGGGTTATTGTGTGTAGCTGCTCTATAGGAGTCCACAACTCAATGCAAAGGGTGGAAAAATGAGTATAATATGTTCCCTTTAATATTACCCGGAGATATATACAACTATATTTCCATTATGAGGAAAATATAGCATAATCCCAACAAATCGAAGGTGGAAAAGCCTCATAGAATGGATTCTGTATTACTTTTGATAGTACATTGTACTCTAAAAACTACATTTATAAAGACAAAATAGGTACATGATTGTATTACACTCTCCAAGTCAGCAGGGGGCAGCGTATACCCTGTACAGTGTCTATATTAATCTCTCACTATTAATCCTTAGATTTATTGCAATCTTATGTTACTCCTGTTACTTTTTAACTTTCCGAGCAGTGACTCACTACTGCCACTTCAGGCATGGAGCTGCACTGCAGGACAAATATGACCTCAGTGTTTGTTCTTAGATTAAAAATTTCAAGCTCGGATGTAAACATTTTCCTGATAAGCTCCCACCCAGGTTTACATAGTAATACTTGCTTTAGTGTGTGGAAACGTGGCTGAAGTGGACGACGACAAGAGAGACACCAAACACAGCCAATGTGTGTGTGTGTGTGTGTGTCACTGTCTTGAGGTGACGAGCTGGCAACATGAGACGGATGGTTGCCATGGCGAGGGCCCACTGAAAGATGCGGCATGCTCTCCCAGGGGGGATGTCTGACCCAAGAGGACAGGTTTGGCGGGAAGTGTGTGCTTCTCCAGTGTGTGAATGCGTTTGATGAATGTTCTTTTATTGTAAATGAAAAATGGCTCTTCCAAACTTGCTTACTGGCTACCAGTGGTGTCATTAGGCTTATTTTAGGCCCCCTAAAATGTTCTTAAGCCCCCCTAAATAATTTGTTTTTTTTATAGATTAAAAAAAATGATAGATTTTTTTTAAAAAATGTATAGATTTTTTTTTTAAATGTATAGATTTTTTTATTGATTTTTTTTACAAAAAATCTCTGGCAAATTTATAGATTTTTTTATTGATTTTGTTTTACAAAAAAATCTCTGGCAAATTTATAGATTTTTTAATCTTTTTTTTTTACAAAAAAAACTCTGGCAAATTTTTATAGATTTTTTAATCTTTTTTTTTACAAAAAAAACTCTGGCAAATTTTTATAGATTTTTTTTATTGATTTTGTTTTACAAAAAAATCTCAAATTTCATATAATAGGGCAAAAGCAGGCTAATAAGCAAGTCAATAAGCAGGCTAATACTAGCCTACTACTACATACTGGCAGCATAAAATCCTGATGGGAACATCCCTGTCAATCATTTTGCGCCATTGAAGTAATGTTGGTGGGGTCGTGATTAAAGCTTAACATGATGTCCCACGGTCCAACACGATGGGACATCATGTGCCTTCCCCTGACCGGACGTCGTAGAATTCACACCAAGGGTGAGGTGAAAGGTCAACACACACGGAGCGTATTTGTGTGTGAATAGAAAGACAGCTCATGCATTATTCACTATAGTATGTACAGTGGCTTCAGCCCCCCTAAAAGAATAAAAAAAATTATATATTTTTGAAATAATTTGATATTTTTTAAAATTGTATTAAAAAATTACAAAAAAATCTGACACATTTCATATAATACAGGAAAAAAAGCCAATAAGCAGGCTAATACTAGCTAGTAATAATCAGAAGAAGAAGAATGATAGTAATAATAGGCTAATTAATAATACAATAACGATTATGATATAATTGATCACTGTCCACTGGACAGAATGGTTGCAGAGCTTGAGCAGCGGTTTTGCAGTGTAGATTGTGTGTACTTGTGTACTGTAATGGTGGCCTAAAACTATTGAGTATCTCTACTAAATCTGTCCAAAAGTGGGAAAATTATATCCCGGTTCTTGTTCCTTTTTTGTTATTTTGGATTTTTTTTATATTTTTTTGAATGTCTACTACATTCATTCATATCCTGTGCATGTCCAGGTGGCTAAGCCCCCCCCCCTGTCCTCAGAACCTAGTGACGCCCCTGCTGGCTACAACAGTTGGTACCACCCATGTACAACCTAACCTGAGATCCAATACAAGACCTGGATGAAAAATAAAAGCTTTTATAAACTACATGAAAATGCCACAGTTAGTTTGTGGTCGTTATTCCGTTATCTGTGGCCTTTCCGCTTCCTTTTGTTGTGCCGCTGTTTGGTTTTTGATAGTAGGTGGGCGTGGCCAGCGGGGGCTCATCTAACCTTGAGTTCGTTACCTCGGCTGTGATCAGGCGGCACTATGGAAGTCTGTCAAAGCGGCCTGGAGTGTTTTATGGTGGCAAACACTACAAGAACGGAAACGCTATAATAAAATATATCTAAGTGTGTGTATATAAAGTTGGACGTATGCTAGAGATAGGGATGAATGGCGGCGTGGGAGGGGGAAATACGACTTTAAAATCCTTGTTGATTGTTGATAAATTAGTTGCCCGTTTGTGACATGGATCAAATATAGACAGTTTTAATGTTTGGTTAACTTTTGTGACACAAATTAATGTTGAAAAATAATATGGAACTAGCTGTATTGTTATGTACTTTGTGCTGTTAATCTTCTTACCCAGTTATGACAGCTACTATGTAACTTGTGTTACGTGACTTGAAACCATGCCTATACTGTTAAAAGCGTTTGACTCCGGAACAGTTTATTTTGTATATACAGACAAATAACACATATACAAATATACATTTTATATCCCAATGTCAATAAAGTGTGGACTGAAGTCCTTACTAGGACCCTCTGCCACGTGTCTTTAAACGCTAATGGCAGTAGGTTGGTTAGTTGTGGCCTACCGCACCCCCTGCAGGGGAAACAGGGGAAGTGCAGCTGGTGCAATCCTACTGCAAGACACCTGCCCCACCGATTGTGCCTAGTCACTGTGACGTGGGTGTGAGTCACGAGGCACTAAGTGGAATCTGGGCCAGTGGTGACTCATGCTGGATGGACCGGTGTGTGTGTGTGTGTGTGTATTATCACTCTGTAAACAAAGTATCTGACCTCAACATTCCACCATGTGACTTCAAGGATGGAGGCTGATCTTCAGGGACCACTTTGGACCGGGGACTTGGTTCTAGAGGTTTAACAGAGAATGTGATTATTTCTATTTTAAGAAAGATTACAAACAATAGTCTCTTGTGTTCAGTCAAGTGTGTGTGTTTGATGGCATAATGAAGCAGATATGAGTCAGAGATTGTCAACAAAAGGAGAGATGAGTCACTCACCTACTGCTCTACCTGTTGATCATTGCTCCTTTCATCTTTCTGGAAAGTCAATATTGCACCATGTAATGCAATAGCTGCATAAAACACTGACGTTACAGATAATGCTTGTACTTGTAGTTTTGTCTTTAACAATTATTAAACATTCTAGAAAGTATTTCAAACTACAAGCACCATACAGGTACACCTTCCTGTGCGCATCTTTGTAGAGGCATTTCAGGATCTCATTCAATGCAGATGAGATCTTGATTGACTAGAATCATCTTTACACAAAAAGCAACTTTTTTGCAGTAAACACGATGCGGATTTAAAAGGCTCAAAAGACGACACCAGTGGATTGATGAGCACTGTCAATATAATTATCTGGTCCCACAAGGAGCATGACAGCATCAAGAAGACTTAAAGAAGAAATAAAAAGTACATTCTGTTGGTTTGTGTCCTCCCAACATGTTTAAAGCTCTTATAAAAAAATTAAAATGCACGGCGGTTGCAGAGTGTCATCTGATGGTCAAATGCACAAAAACACAATGTGTACAGAAATTTCCGTAGACGTCTCAATCGGGATTATGTACAATCTGATCAAACATAGAAAATGTCAAAAAAATCAATCAGCAGTATGGAAAAGAAAGCCAGCAAAGTATTTCCCAGCATGCAACGGAGCCTTAACCACAGAAGGATGCTCCCAGTATGTCAGCATTTGAATCTATTATAAACTTCTTGTGGCAAAACATTAGACAAAATCCAAAACTAGAGTCCCGCCCACTGGATTGACAGCCAATCAAACCCACGGGTTGCTAAAATTAAACTGTCAAACAAAAAAAAAAGCAGCAACTTTCCTTAAAGCTAAACCTCACATGTGTTGCAGCAGAAAGACGTTTAATTTAGCATTTTAGAGTTTTCATACAGGTCCGTCTACTTGTCACTTGTACTAAAGAGTTCCAAATGTAGTTTCTCTTACTGTCAAAGTACAGCAAATGATGCTACAATCTCTACTTCCTGCTCTGTCATGTATTTTGACCAAAAGGACTCAACTACACAGTCAGCTGCTGAGCCAAGCGCGCCCTCTTGTGGTAAAACTGAGTACACACAATCCTATATAGACGTCAAAGCAAATGAGTTTTACATTTGGTGCTTGTAGAATTCAACCAGGGACCTGACTCACTTTGGTTCTATTTCTCATAGCCCGCTATGACATAAGCAAATAAAACTAAATTAAAATTAACAATAAAAAAACTGCTTTTCTAATGCCAATATGCTTCTGTCATTCGTTTTCCATTCCTCATCAGTAAGCTCATTGCTTACAGTAACTTATCTTGTTCCATCCAAAAACGCTGACTCAACATTCCAGAGGAAGTGTCTGTCCGAGGAGGCCTGGACAGCATCACACTTGCCCCCCTCCTGAATCCCACATTAGCATAAGCCTCATCCCTCAGTCATAAGAACAGCACCAGTTTGAGATGCGGCCAAACCAAAACACTTCCTATACAATTAACTCCACCTGTCCGGGAGTCTGGAAAATAGCGCATCAAACACACCCAGGCCAGCAGAGGATCTGACACATCTACAGCTTCCTTTCAGATATCGCCACAGGAAGTGACTCCTCACAAAAGTGTTTTTTTTGAGTCAACCCGTGGCCACAATCCAAAAGTAAACATGAAGCAATAAGTACGAAATAGCAAATGAAGGCAGCTAGAGATTATACTGAAGGAACAAAATGCGCACTGCACGACCTGACTTAAGCAAATAGACTTAGTTCCAGCAAGTAGTCCAAAGTTCGTGTTGAATGTCAAACGAGTCGACCACACAAGAAGAAGACAACCGGCGTCTCTATCGTCCAGCCTCAGTTGTGACTGCCAGGCGAGGGCAGTAGCGGGGCCGAGCGATCGTTGGTGAGGGTCCTTTTAAGCTTTACGCCCCTGATCAGGTTCAGCATGTCTCTTTCGCCCCTTTCGTGTGTCAGGACGTCCTGGTCCTGGTCTGGGATGGAGTGCGGAGCGACCTGGTTCTGAGCACTGTAATCCAGGCCAGAGTCCTCTCGCTGGGTAACGGGGGCCTGAAACTGGGCTTGATGCTGCTGCTGGAAGAGCTTCTGTTTGTGCTGCTGGTTCAGTTGCTGGTTCTGGGTCTGGGTCTGAAGCTGGCTCTGGAGTTGCTGTTCGTGATGAAACTGCTCAATGTGGATCTGCTGCTGGTGACGCTGCTGCTGGTTTAGTTGCTGGATGTGAAGATGTTGCTGGTACTGTCTCTGTTGCTGCTGCTTGGCAAAGCCGCCCTCGGGTGGCACGGATGGCACGGTGGGTACGGGCACAGGGATGGGCATCTGACCTGGCACCAGCTGGTAGTACGGGGAAGAGGAGGGCGGCAGGGCGCTGAGGCTCTGCGTCGAGGTGCAGAGTTTACTGTGACCCAAACCTCCCACTCCTACGGCGGAGGGGACAATGAAGACGTTCTCCTCGCTGCCGCCATTCCCCGCCACTGCTTTGAGAGGGACCTGCGGCGTGGAAATGGGGATGGGAACCCCTCCACTGATGGTGCCTCTGCGATATGCCGGCTTGGTTGACGGCTTGCGTCTGATTGTCGCCGTGTGGGACTGCAGGTGGTGGACAGACCCGCCCTTCAGTTCAGTGTCGGCCAATAGGCTGACAGTGGAGGCGGGACGCTTGGACTGAGCAAACTTCCTATACTGGAAACTGAGATCAGAGTTCCTTGGTATGGTCGAGGACTTGTCAAAATCCGATTGGCTGTTGCTGTGTGACAGGTGATTGAGGGAGATGGAGTCAGTGTCCCCATGGAGAGAAATGGACTCGTAGTCGACTGGAGACAGAAAGAAAAGGACACATGAGTGACAAGTGACTTGCTTGCTGAAAAATGACAGAAATTAATCAAGTCGGAATCCACTAAATTCTGTGGAACGGACAAAGGATGCACTGTTTGTTTGAAACCAGCAACGTAGCACAACCTCTGTTAATATTCTATTGGTGAAAAACACTATTCTAGAATCTGGGCACAGCCACAATACAGTCGTTAACTTGTATAACTGTGCTAACAGGTGACTTAAAACAATACAAGGATTTAAGATATCTACAAAGGGAATCAGTAGCAGACAAGGAGGGGAAGCAGAAAAGGATGCAAGTGGGAGTGAGATGTGCCCCCCCAAGTGAAGAGAGAAGGCATGCACAAAAGAGGAGAGTCAGTCAAGAGACCTACCATAGAGGTTAGGGTCTCTCTTTATAGCTGGAAAAAAAAGAGAGGAGGTTTAGCAGAGAAAGCAACTAAGAGAAAACAACCAATGCACAGCAAAACTGGAAGAAAATCGACTTCAGATGATGGGACAGGTGGATGGAATACTGGAAGATGTCAGAAGGGTGACTACACCAAGTGCCCCCGTCAAAGCATCACTTGCAGGAAATGTACTGAAGAAAGGATGTAAGGATGTATGTTTCCAGAGTGAAGCATTGAATCCAGAGAAGCTGCCCTGCAACGATGAGCTGAATAAATCATTAACAACCCTTATTAAACTAAACTAAAAATAAAACAAATTGCTAAAGTACAAATGCAATGGTTGTGCCATCAACCTGGGTAACCTCACTCTCACTTTATCACTCTGTGTTATAGCCTTACTGTATACGCTACTGACATATTGACAACAAATATTTTTTAGTTAGATAATATAGTTTTTTCTTTTTTTTAGTGTGACTGTCCCACACCAAATTCATTACTTTTTTTAACTACAGGTGGTCCTCACTTTTCAATGTTTCCTGTTTTGCGGCTATGCAGGCGTTGCATAATTTTAAAAAGTTAATTTTGGTCCAGTGGAAAAATACAATACATACATATACATGCAGGCACACTACCCACAATACTGGATGTCTATCTGCAGAGCTGCAAATAACTGCTATGTCTTAAATTATTACCCCCTCTGCTGGTTGCTGCTAAGTATTGAGGGGTATAGTGATGACGCCACACAACCTTGTTGGAATGAGATTAAATCATCCACAATCCACAGATAAGAAGAATGTGATAAATGCATTGATCTAATAGATGTCATGTGTGCTTCACCATGTGTGTGGATGGTGTCTTCAGAGCAGGACGGTGTGGTCGTCTGCGTGCTGTAACCGCTGGAGCAGTGCAGCGAGTCCCGGCTGCTCCGTGGGGCATCCGAATTCAACACGCCCAGAGTCAAGGCCAGCTGATCCCGTGCAGAGCAAGACTATTTGAGAGATGGGGTTTGGACAAACTTTTTGACTTTGATGTCCAAGTGACTTTAAGAGTGTTTTTTTTAAGAGTGTTTGCATTACCTTGCCGGATGCAGACATGGCACGAACCCTCTCCCCATGTTGAGTGTAAGCACTTTGAGGAGGGACGAGGAGGCCATTCTCACCTGCCGCTCCCATTACAGCGATCTGATTGGTGGAGCCGACTGCATCCTGTGACAGCAGAGACGTCAGTTTGAAGAGTGACAGTCACAGTGGGCATCATCACAGCTACTATACAAATATTCTTTCAAATAACATCCTGAGCGGTGAACATTCACATTATCCTGAAGCAGCATTACAGCACATCTTAGTAACATTACTAAGAAAATACACTTAACTCTATTTGATAAGTTTTGTGATGAGCCGAGTACTTTACAGAGTCATACAAACATTTTACTATTTCCCACATCATTATAGTGGCTTCATTCTTAATTAATCATCAGGTTAACATAATTTACTGAAAGATATGTTGCAACCCAAATAGAGCATGACATCTTACACCACCATGTGTAGCCATCATAACCACACCACCTTCTGAGAAGACATGTGAGTTGGACAGCAAGTATTAGAGTGGGGTTTTTTTTTTCAAAATGTGACAACCAACTATAATATGTGGTATTGCTGGTAATACTGCTGTCCAATGAAATGCACATATTTTGACATTTTTTTAAAAGGTCTTGTTATTATCTTAACTTTTCTTCAACTTTCAGCCACTATACATGGAAATACATTTCCTTACCTGGTGTGTCCTACTTTCATACTAATAATAACAGTAATAATAATTTATAGAATAAACTTATAAATTGTTGACAGCTTCAACACTAACAAATAACTGGTCATCACATCAGGTGTCACTCTGACAGTCACACAAATACTGACAACACAGCAGACAGGCAACAAGGCTCAAAGGCATCACAAAAAAAGGAGGCTAAAAATGTAACACAAATACAGCAAGTAAACTTATAAGGACACTAAATAAAACAATAGGATGGAGGGAATGAAAGCCAAATTGGGTTTCAAAGGGACTTCAAAGTAGACAATACTAGAGACACGTTGAGGAGTCAACCGATGAAACAGTACAACAATGACGAGATGCAATGAGGCGTCCGTCTAACACCGATGCACAAACACAACATGAGAGAGGAAATGAGTTTGCCTCACGGTGTTCATATCCCTGCGGCTCATGCGGCGGCCAAGTGCCGGGCGGCGACCGGGCCCAGAGGCGTAACCGCAGCGACTGCGGCCGCCCTGGCGGCCAAAGCGAGAAGGGGAGTTCCCTTCACTGAGGGACCGACCGCTTTCATCGCAGCCAATCATCAGAAAGGGGGAGGAACCGTGCTATATACACAGGAGAAAGTCAAAACGGTCCTTTTCAGCGTGACAGCCTTTTATTTTGGAGGGGCTTGGAAGCACTCGAGTGAAACAGAGCAGTGTGTGTGCCACTGAATGGGGCAGAATACAGTCTTGAAGTAGTAGTGTGATCTAAACAATTCGGGATATAGTGAAACACGTGTACAAAGTATACAGGCAGAGTTACCTGGATGTGCACTCCATCCACAGCAAAGCTGATGGAGTCCAATGAAGGAACATGCCTCACTGATCCAGACTGGTAGCTAAGACAGCACAACAACACAAAGAGTTACAATAAGTGTGTGTGCATGTAGAATTCACCCAATCAAAACACTCCTGACTCCTTACCTGCTGATGCTGCTCTTCCTGGACAGTGTGTTGCTAGGAGAGGCTGGAGGCGTCTGGTAGGTGTAGCTGAAGTCGGAACCTTTCAGATCCAAAATCACCTGAAAAAGGACACACAATAAAAAATATCCATTTGAAGTTGCAAATTTTATAAAAAGATGAGGTAAAAGAAGAGCAGGTTACCTGCTCGCTGGCTGGTGGGAGTTTATTGGGCTCAGCTGTCAAGATGGTGAGGTCTTCCAGGAGCGTCTGCAGGTGGGTCACCTCACCCAGCATGTTTATCTCATGATCCTAAATAGGAGAAAGCAGGTAGCAACAAGGTGACTAACACGTGTACTACTTCTTTAGTTAATAAAACCCTATTTATATACTATTGACTGACCAGCACGGGTTTCAGTATGCTAACAAAGCTGCAGTAGCGAGCTCTTTCTTCGACAAGAGCTCGGCACACTGCCCTCTTCTCCGTCTCCTCCAGAACAGCGTATCGCACGTTGACGTCCTGCAGTGCGCTGTCCAGCTGGCCACGCACTTCATCCTTGCCTACAGACGTGCGGCACAAGCAGGTGAAAGTGTTGTTAACGTTAAAATGTCCTACATGACCTTTATTGACAAAATATATTGATAAATCCAGTATGGCAAATACATTTCAAACCATGTGATATCATCAACCTTACATAAGTTCATTTGTATTAAATTCTACTTTAAAAGGATACTTGATAAAGGTTCAGACGTGTTGCTACCAACAGGGGGCAGTCAAGACTAGTGTTTACACATACAACAAACCCAGATGCCAAGTGTGAAGTTAATCTACAGTTTTTCTGACATTCAAATAATAAAGGAGCACACAAGAGTACATTCAGCCATGTTGTTTTGGTTATAAATAGTAAGTCCTAAGTAGTATTAAGCTTCCCTGATACTGATGCTGAGCTGCAAGGTAATGAGATGCCAAGGTCACCAGAGATCATAAAATTAGCTGCTGTCTTATTATGACAAGCACATTTCTTACCGCATTTGACAATATCAAAATGAAATCGGTATCATTCAAACTAGAAGGGACCAAGAAAAAGCACAAGTCAAACAGTCCCAAAAACCACACACACACACACACTCACAGAGCAGACATTGTGTCAGAAAGTTAAACTCAGCCAATGCGTGAGAGCACCGGTGGGTCAGCAGGATCATTTTCACACTACTAACAGAAGCTCAGTGTTGGCGTACTTATTATCTGCCCGACGTCTGGCCTCCATGGAAACACACAAGTAATGTACTGTATGGCTGTGGCTCCACCGCTGCAACGGCACGACGATGTGAACCAAGAAGAAATGTGACTAGGTTCCTTTACGAGCAGTCAACAGTTAAGATGAAGCCGCTGCGCTGAGATCCCACTCGTGGAAACAATAATGGGTTTGGTCCGCAATGTGTTGTATGTAGTAGACAATGCAGTAAACCGCATATTCAATCTCCCAGATAAAGACCGTAAACAGCATTGAACAGTCGAAGAACAAAAACACCAATAGCAAGAAGTCGTGCTTGGTAACCTCATTAGAAGCACTTTCTCTGGCCGTAAACCAGTTTGTTTGCATTCCTGACACACTCGCAGGGGTACAAGCTAGCCTGAGGCTGCCTTAAATCACATTCACCACATCACAACTATGCTGGACAGGCTCTACTCCACGGAGCTGACGTGACAAAACGGGACCGTCGTGGCAGCTTCACCAATTTTCACCGCTCAATAATGACATGGTGGGGGGTTCCTCAGGGGTCACAATGACCACTTCAGCATTTATCAATGTTTAAATTCAATTTCACACTAACACACGCTATGGACTGTGCCCATGAAATTTTGAAATGGATGTTCGTATTTTACTCATTAAAGGTTCAATGACCTGTGATGAAAAACTGATTTGGTTTCAATAGCCAAAAAAAGGACATGATTAGAAAAATCAATTTATTGATCTATTTATTTATCTTACAGCCATGTTTTACCTTGTTTTTTGTTTTACAAGTGAACAAAAGGCCTTGCTCAGAAACCTTTAAGTTTAATCCAAATAGAAGACAGTAGTCCACAAACCAGTGGGTGACTCTGCTGTGGTTCAGTCCACTTATTTCAAACGGCCTGTGCTTGGATAAATAACCATTATGCACGTCAATTAAATGCCAAACATTTATTTAGCTAAACCCCGCTGGACGCTGCTCTCTAACTGAAGTACCTTTGAGAATTTCCCTCTTCATAAAACAACTGCACTCAATGAAGGACAGATGAGGCAATACATTCTTAATAATTCTGACAGTAGTTTAATCTGACTAATTAAAATATACATAATTTGAATTAAGATGACAAACTATTCCTTCACATCCATATACAATAAGTTGGCAATCACCACATTTTGAGTGCGCTCCCTTGGCTCCTCCTATCATCTGCTTCTCGCTCCATGCAACTTGAGACACTGATCTGAAGTGGTTGCACACCACATAATGATAGAGCGTGTGCAGACACACACACACACACGTGCACCCAAAATCATGGAATGATTGGTAATTACATTTCACTGAGGCATACCCTACCAACTTATCGTGAATGAACTGAAGTGAACTGAGGCACAAAGGGTAAGAAATTGGACATTTGCATGCAAAACTTAAATATAACATAATTGCAGCAACAATTGCAGCCTCTCTAAAACGCAGTACAGTCAACGTGAAATGTATGACAACTATATCACTGGATTGGGCATTAAAGCCTGACTGGTAAATACTGCAAAGAGTAATTACTTGTTTTGTTCAGTATGCTCAGTCATATTTAAGCGGATGATGATTGATGGAATGTGTGTTTGTGCGAAGCCAAATGAGGAAAGAGAAAATAAACATGTTGAGAGATGTTAAAACCACGAGTGGAGCTTACCGTGGGAGGGTCTGAAGTGAGACTCATCGCTTATGTGATGTGTCTACACATATTGTATTTGGAATCGGGCTCGAGGAGGTGGTGCATGCGTGAATTTATGTCTGAACATGTGTGTGGGTGTTTCCCTTCCCTTCCCCTGCAAAGACCATATGAAAGGTTGCGCGCAGTCTTTTCCTGCCAAGGGGTAATCTTTGGGTTTGGGGGATGGCGTGGCCAGGTGCTACCATGACAACAACAGGGGTGTGTCGCTTGTACGCAGAGATTTAGCGCCATTGCGGTGTAAAATGCTACTTATTGCCTTGAAATGAAATGAATTATTGATAGATGTGTTTTATTTATCACAACTAAAAACCCACCTCTTTAAATCTGTTTTTAATGTCTAACTTTTTATACCTGACTGCTGTGCCCCGCCCCCCGCTTTTACTCATGTTTTAACTGTGTATTAACGAATGAATGTTGTATTTTAATGTATCTTTTACTCTGTTTATTTGCTTTTATTCAACTCCATTCTTCTGTAAAGTGTCTTTGAGTATTTTGAAAAGCGCTATACATATACAATGTATTATTATTATTATTATTATTATTATTATTATTAGTTGGCCCAAGGGGTGAATAACCTGTGATTTCTTACCTTTCTTCACCTTCTTTTGCAGTTTGACGGTGTCTGACGATTTTTTCTTGATGTCTGCTCTCGCCTTTTTGTACTCTGAATGAGAAAAACACGTCTTAGAAAGTTGTGTTTGCATTGTGTACATCGAATGCGTCTGCTTGGGACTCTGAGAAACCTTTTGCGTGATCTTTGTCCAGCTGACTCGCCGCTTTCCTCCACTCCTCCATCTTCAGCTCTAATGGTGTGATGAGACTTTCTGAGAGAGCTCTGGGGACGACGACAAATGTCTTGATGTTTATCTTGTTATTGTTTTTAATAGCAGAGCAGCCTTTCATAATGTAGTTTCATAACGCAGTTTTATGACTGACAGCTAATGTAAAGACAGCAAACAATAACACGCACACAAACTGCCTCTTAGATGAGCACGCTATGTCGGCTAAGAGTAATCATTAGACATTCCCACACTGAGATAAAAGCTGTCATCTGTCAAACCCCTCCTCGCCTTCCCTTCAGGTGCTTATACGCACGCCGCTACCGTCTGTTCGTGTGTTCATGTAAGTGTCTCCTTACGTGGTGAAGACTTTGAGTTTGGATTCGATGCTGCGGTGTCTCATGCACATTCTGGTTAACGCTGAACCAATCTCCTTGGTAGCGCCTGCAAGTAAATCAAAACAAAACATCATCACCAGAAGCTGGAAGTCGGCCAATAAAACCAGTTTAAGAATGAACTGCTGCTATTGAGGTTTCGTCCGATTAGTGAAGTGATAGTACTGCTAGTTGTGGTCACACATATTCATGGCTGTACAACTTCCTGTACAACCTCATATTAACTGGGCTTAACTGGCTCTTCATCTTCAGGTTCAGTTTAGTGTGTGTGTGCACGCACTTGGAGCCAGGTTTGATAAGGTGTGGCAAGGTGTGTTTGCTTTATTTGCCTTTCCCTCCCTGTTGCACTACCGTCAACGTCTTTAAACTGCAGGACCGCAGACATGTGTAACGCAACATTCTCCGAGTGTGTTCAAATCCTGTCTGGTAGTCTGGAAAACACATTTGGCACTTGAGGCAATTACGGTCACAAAGAATTTGATATCAGCAGTGGTGAGTCTATATACGGCAGTTCCGGTCTTAAGTCCACTATCTTCGTTTTAATGATGTTCTTCACAGTCTTTGTCATAGTAAAACAATACATATAGAATTCAAAGGGTTTTTTTTTTCCAAACTTTGTAGCGTGACTTTGCATGGGGCCAAGTGAGAAGACCTTACAGGACTACAGGACTCTGTCATTTTAGTTCATTGTAATCTGGATGGTCATTATAGCACTGATAAAACAGCACAAACATCAGAATCAGCTTTATCCACCATGTGCACAAGGAACTACACTTCAGTAGAACATTATTCTCTGGTATAAAGCGGCGGGGTGATCATCTGAAATCCGCTGTCACGTCCACATTCTTAGGCGGAACATGCATACAAGGATACAGTGGAGTCCATCAGATGTTCACAGTTCCAGAATTCCGCCAAAAAGGAGTAGGAAGAAGCAGAGTTTATTTAATCCTACCCCTTACTAATACAGTATCTACAATCACCAATTTTGTAATGACTTTTTTGCATATTGTGTACATGCAGCCAAGTGGTGATAAAAAAGAGAAGGCAGAAATCATTGACAATTTCAGACATTATTTTGACACTGCACGCTCTTTTTTTTCCTATGGAAAGGTTCAAGGAAAATAAGCTGCACTCGTCGTTTCTAACTTCCCTCCAACATCCAAAGTGGCGCCTCCCTGTGAGACACAGAACAAACTGTTCACCTTCCCCACTGAAGCCAGACTTTCCAGCCTCACTCTCCCACTACTAATAATGTGGCTCATTCAAAGGCAGTGTGTTTAGATCCGGGGTTGCTCCGCAGAAATCGGTTTGTCTGTGTCGGGTGTCTAATACAACATTTTCACCGTGACAACAGGCCAAGTGTGAAATAGCAACAACAGCGGCTCTCATCAGTCTTTCCGTCTTCTAATGACCCACTTATTGATTCATTGACCAGTTAGTTTCTTTACATGTGCCGTCCTTTAGCAAATACGAGTGACCTCAGGAAACTTCCATTATGACTAGTCAGCACCTCAGCGGGTCATCTTGTGATGTGTGTAAGCTTTGAAAGCCCCATGATACCAAAGACGTCAACTGTTCCTTGGTTGCCAGGGCGACAAAGTCACATGTGAACACCACAGAGAAGAAGAAGAAGGGGAACATGTTATTGAAATCAGCAGATTATTCTGTTACTCGCTTCTTTCTGTGTGTTGTCTGCCATCTGTACTGATCAGCAATCTCTTTTCATAGAGAACAGCTTTGAAAGCAAAAGGTCAGACTCTACATACATATTTCCTCATAAGCAATAGTGGAAACTGAATGACTCCAACTGAAGTCATCATATTTACGTTAAAATGGTGTATATGTAAGATTCCTTGAGTAAGTTGACTATTTGGATTACAAAAAACTTTGACGAATTGTCATTGTCAGACAAAAATGACAAAGATGACAAAAGAGAAGGAAAACAAAATTAAAAAAGAAAATGTTGAAAGTGCGTTTCTGAATAAACAGCAAGTTTAACACTAACGTGTATCAATTGTAACGCGATAGTGACATATAACAACAACACATCTTTGATGTTGCAACCGAAGACACACAGAATGTCGCGAAAAACCCGGCTGAAGCATAGTGAAATTAACATAGCTCAAATCAAGGAAATTAATGTTGTAACGTAGTAACATAACATTAGCCATGGAGACGGCTAGGTTTCTCTTAATTATGAATACTAGCCATGGTTTGTCCTTAAAGGTTAAAAGTGACTTCATACAGGTTTATTTAATCTGCACAAAGATACTACTGTGAGAGAAAATGGAAAATGAAAACATTTTAGCTCAGTAATCAGTAACTCGTCATTCCAGCAGAAAATACTGTGTAATGAAACACTGATGCAACCAGATATCCGGTTTTGATGCCGGAGGAAAACTCATGTATTGATAATAATCTACCATAAATGTTTATCTAAAAAATAAAAAATGAAATCAACTGGTTGTTCATTCTAAAGTGAAATGTTTTATTTTGTCTAGAGTATTTATAATTGCTCTTTAAACAAGCCAAAAAAAATTTTTTATCCGATTACTTGAATACACAGATACGTTATTAATCACCAAGAGAGAAATTAATCCAATACATTTGAAGTAGAAAACGCCATTATTAAAATCTTCAATAACTGAAGCCATGAACATACTATTGTCCACAAACAAAGAATGCCGACACACATGTTGCCTTTTTGGGGTCCACAATATCCAGGGAAAAGTGTTGACCTTGTTGAAGTCAGCTGTTGTCTTATTTGTCTCAAGTGTACTGAATATACCCACACAAAGCAGCTGACAGCTAAAGTAGTGTATGACAGAATGGAGGGGGAGGAGGCAGCTGTCACAACACAGGTGGGGGAATGCGCTTGGTCAAACATGTATACATGTGTAAAAGCCCCCATTATCTCAACTAACACTTAGTTAACTACTAACAGATGGCAATAGTTGCGTTTCCAAGCGGGGCTAAACCAGATCAGCCCCCAGCACACGGTGTCCGCAGCGCCGAACTGAACTGTGAAGCCCACTTTTCAGGGTGACAACCGTCATGTCAAAGACTGATATTGTTTAAATGACACTGAACGAAGGTTGAGTCAGATCTTCATGTTGCAGATGTTATCTATTTGACCCTGCGGCCATGTTTATTTGCCTTGAATGTTGAATCAATCCAAATCTATCTGGCAGATGCAGCTAGAGAAACTCTGTACACCGAAGTTGCTGTAATGGCCTGACGTGAAAACGGGGACAGAAACTACCAACACTTCCACATACCCTAAAGAAGGGGACGCCAACTCGTAGATCATGATGGAACCACACAATCTTTGGGACTTCCTTATTCAATAGTTATTGTAAATTACTATCCTTATATGTTTGTATTTACTGCAGGTACTTCATGTTTTTCATGCCAGGCTCCTTTGCATGCCGTACATCTTGCCAAGGTTGACAGCCGAGAGCAGGGACCGTGGGCTCAAAAAGGTTGGTGACCCCTGACCTACAGTATTATTAGCCTTACAGTCTTAAGACATTTCTTGTCACCATAAGGTGCAGCTTTGACAAGCTAATACCGCTCCTGCTCATAACGCTACAACTACAGAACTTACCGTTAGATCCACGAGCACAATTCAAGGTCCGCACATCACACTGTGCTTTTGAATAGTTAACATTGTAGTACAGCATGTGACTGTTTGCACGGCAATAAATCAATAGATGAATCAGCCACTGTAATGCACAACATTATTATAAGATGACTGTATTGGTAACAAAAATGGAAGGCGTGTTTTGGATCGTTTCATTTATAGCGTACTATGCTAAAGCAAAAGGAAAAAAAACAATACATAATCACTTTGGAGAAAGGCATGGAGGACCTCTGAGTTAGCTGTGTAACAAGATCACAACAGTAAACATGTCATAAATTTACATCGGCCTGCCAATCATTTCTTGCTCTTCTATGATACTGACTCAGTGGAACAGCAACAAAGTCTCAATTTTTCATTTGTACGTCTCTATCTTGGTTAATTCCATATTTACGTTGAGGTTGATGGGCCCATCTTGTGATGTGAAACCTTGTGGTGATATTTCTTCAGAGAAGCCTCCCGTGATCACACATGTTGTGTACAATGTGACTTGGAAGTGCCTGAAGTCGATGTGTTCACATAAACATTATAATTTCAAAAAAAAAAAAGACTCCACTGTTCAGTGCTCTTAATGGCAGAGGTTTATGATCCTCTGCATAGATAACTGCATTTAGGTCCTCCCAACTAGAGCATCACGCGGACGCCAGAATCCATTGGCTTTCATAAGCAAAATTATGAAAAATCAAGTCTCATTTCGGGGAAAGTAAAAGCAAATTTCTCAATTTTCGTCGGTAGAAGCCTGTCAATCAAGGGCAGGCATGACACAGCAGGTCTGCTGCTGCTTCCAAGGATGGGAGCGGCCGTGATTCCCTCCCATGTGACACATTTCCCTTTAATACCAACAGCATTCAGCTCTTACATAATCGTAGCAATCGTCTTAAAAGCCCAGAGCAACTGTAGCACTGAGATGCCTGCACTGCCATGGATTTATATACAAATATATAGTTCTCTGATTGATCGGCCACCCGTCAATATCTTTCTGTAAAAATAAAAAAAACATCGATCATCGTATGAAATCCTACGTCTGCTGTGCCATGTATGGCTGCCAACAAAATGACACACCTCTTATTGAGCTTGCTGCGGGTTACACCAGTCGATGCCAACATGTTTGATCACAACCTTAACAAACCTATGACAGTTTTGCATCTTTGTTTACATGCTTTGCCTCGCTGTCACTGGCTGTACTGGCTGACTGGAAGGTAACTAGTTATTAGCCTGGCTTCTAGTCTGCAGAGAGAGTGCAGCATGATTGCACATGATGGTTAACTTTTTCTATACTTATTATATTGGCATATATATCGTATATATCGATCTTAAACCTAAATATATCGGGATATGAGTTCTGGTCCATATCGCCCAGCCCTACTACAAATTTTTTCAAGTGGCAGTGAACAACTTAACTGTCTTGTTGTCGTGATTCTAATTATGTCCTGTCTTCTAAACACTTTGCCGCCATTTATTGAACATAAACATTGTGTGTGCAGCCTAATGATGGTGATGCTATCTCAGGAGTCTCCTAGCTCGCCAGATAGTTTTCGCTCACCAAAGATTTTCTTCAACTCAGTTTTTATTCTATCTGTTGGATTCAGATTTATTGTCTTCATTCAATGACAAATGACCACAAAACATAAACAATGGCCTCCTTGGTAAATAGTAAAAGCAGTGCACAATTTAAATGTTTCCAGTCACAAGTAGTTGGAGAGACACTTGCAACCTCGACACTGAATTTACAAAGCAATGCTCTGTAACAGAACACCAATGCTTATGGAAAACAAACAAATCACACACATGCAGAGAGTTGTAGTTTTCTTTACCTCTGGCTCCCATCGCCATGTCTGCTACCTTTTGAAAGGCATCCAGGAATGCTCCGGTCATCAGGATGGTCGTCCTGAATCGGAGACACGTCATTAGTTGCACAAACAAAAATCGGGGACAGTAATCGCAACCTCGTTTCACACTGAAATGCTGTCGGATTTCTAAATGATTAAAAAAAAAAAACTTTACTTACCAAACTACATCAAACAAGCAAAGATATTTTACTCAAGTATTTGCAATACAGGCTGCACGGCGGCATTGATTCCTGTTTTAACAAGTGAGTACCCATTTGGAGTATCATAAAATACATGTAAGAAGTATTAATATCCTTAGAAATAACTAAGGTCTATTTCTCTGTATTGATGTGATACATAAGAATAAGAACAAATTCTATGTCCGTTTTCACTGATGCAATGTAAAAAGATTCCGCTGAGGAAGGCTTAATGGAGAAGACATTGCTTGCACGTCTCATTCATTGATTCCTGTTTTAACAGGCCATTACGCCATCCACAAACAGCAGAACTATAATCCCTTCACGGGATCTCAGAGGTCACACAATGCATTGATGCGGGCTGACACAGCTGATTCGTTTGTGTTTGGGAACAATTATTTGGAAATAATGGGGAAAATTCTGTCAACAGTGACCATCATGAAATCTTTAGTACCAATTATACAAGAATAAAAAGAAGTCAACGCAGTAAACAAGTGACAAAGCCAACAATAAAGCTGGACAAAAATTATTATAAATTACACCATTTATTTGCCTGTTCCTTTTAGACAGAACCCAGCATCTGACAAAACGCAGACATTGCCAACAAAGCATGCAACCACCACGCAAGCACCGAGAGTGCTGTGAAATTTACAAGTTACACTCAGCAAAAACATAAATGCAGCACTTTGATCCCATTTGTCATGAGCTGAACACAAAGATCTAAATGTTTTGCTATGCATGCAAAATATTGTTCACCAATAAAGTATGTCTAAATTAGGGATGACGTTGTCACAAAAAATACGATGATGCAAGAACTGCACGTCAATGCGTCACTCAGAATTTTTTTTAAAAATGGCGGCGGTCGCCGCAGCATTACCTCGCAGCGAGTCGGGGGGTACGAAAAAAGATCTCGCAATAGGATGTCAAAAGTATGGGAGTATGATTCGTTGGTCGGTGACCTGTGCAAAATGGAGATAGCGTACCATAAAAGCACTACCGTGATGCACCAGCACCTGGGAGCTGCTTGTGTGGCGGAAAAGACACCGTACGTTTTCAACTTTTTTTTCTTTCCTTGTTTGCAATGATTAACCCCGTCATTCATCCAAACCGCACCACGTAACTTGTGCTCCAGCCTTGCACACACAGGGCATGTGCCCACTCAAACACACGCCTGAGCAGACCCACACTCACGGAGTGTGTGTGTATTGGTTTTATTCATGGAGATGAATTAGCTTTAATTGCTATATATCAGAATGGTTGTTTGTCTATATGTGCCCTGTGATTGGCTGGCGACCAGTCCAGGGTGTACCCCGCCTCTCGCCCAAAGACAGCTGGGATAGGCTCCAGCACCCCCGCGACCCTCGTGAGGAAAAGCGGTAGAAAATGAATGAATGAATGAATGCTATATATCAAATAATGGGGAGATAGTCGAATAGAAATCGAATCAAATCGGTTTTAAAAATGAATCTTTAGATTAATCTATTAATCAAAAAAAACATTTTTTAAAGATTAATCGATTACAAAAATAATTGTTTAACCCAGCCCTAGTCTATCCATCTCAAAGGTGTGGCGTATCGAGATGCTGATGAGACAGCAACGGTGTGCCTTAGGTTAGCCACTCTACAAGGTGCAATCTACAGATGCTACGTAATCATGTGATGGTCCTTAATGTAATTTGTGAACCACGTCCAAAACAAATAAACCATACCACACCAAATTTGGACCTACAACAACGTAACAAAAACACGCAATCGACTAAATTAACACGGCGACAGGACAATCACAGAAAGTTGCTGGAGACATAAACATACACCCCTCCACCAACCCAACTCTTTCTCTGACGCAGTCATTGGACACCTGACTGGTAAAAGCCACATGACAGACCAGTGACCCTCAATGGCCAGTTCAGCAATGCAACTTGAAACCCTCTGAAGCCACATCATTATCATCATCAATGGACCTATTGTCTGACTGTGTCTATGTACGAGTGTATATGTGTGTGTGTGTGCATGAGCATACACACGTGCACGGCCATTACTCTTGTAAACTTAGCCAAGAAGATCAGATGACACAGAGTGTGGGTAGCAAGCTTTTATGTAGTGGTTAAAAAGGACACCAAAATGTTTGATTTCACCGTATCGGTTGAACTACAGCAATGAGTTTCGGATGGATTATTTCACCGAATATTCAACGCTATTACATTTATGTCTGTGAATATTCGCATTCATTCATGTCATTGCATTATTCTCAGCAACCTGAACAGTACAAGTAAATACACTGAAAATGAAAAATGTTAACTTCTCTATGAAATGGCCAACAACCTGTCAACATGATACAATTAAAGGACCGAGGCTGCGGCTCGTTTAACATTCAGTGTCGCTAGTCCAGCCCAAAAACGTCTGACCTTGTGGTCCGAGTGCCAAAGCCTGCAGAACCAGATTCTTTGTTGTTCATCTTTGAAGAACGACTGAATGGTTGGCGGTGTAGGGCTGCTAAATAATGTATGCTTTCATTTGGTTTATATTGTCTGCTGAAATGTGTGAGTGCGCTGTGTTTTACCTGAGCTGCGACTGAAGTTTGACTCCTTTGGTGACAAAGTCCTCCCATGTGGGATAACTGGCCTGCAGAAACACAAACATCAGCACATGTTTACATTCAGGGATTAGAATCAGGATAATGCTTCTAATCTGCACCTATACCTTTAGAATATATAAATTAATAAACGAATAAGGAAGCAGAGCATATAACCTGGTTGGGGATGAAAAACAATAAAAGGGTCATATGCATGTGGAGAGTAGGGCCTGATTAAATCTGTTTTATTTTTTCCTAAATTTAGTTTTATATCATTTTTATCAAATTTTGCCAAGTAACTGAGAAATAGATATAGCCTGGCTAACTTTTATAACGCGATGTCAGTCTCTCCACATTACAACATCTTCGACAAACTGTTAATGCCTGTGCTCGTCATTAAGGAAGATATAGTCAAAGATTGTCAAGATAGCCAGACTAGCGTACACACAACCACATGAGCGTGCTAAACTAAGCTAACAAATGCGCTGTAAGAGGAGATTCCGCCAACTTTGATTCCAAGCAAAAGTAATCCCTTTGCAATTGTTATTCCGTGTTGTAGTAGGAAAGTAGACTTTGATCAGGAAGAGGCTGTGATAGTTCAGAGTGTTGTCATCTGGAAAATGGCCTTCCTTGAGGGTGTAAAACCCCATTTGTCTCACAGCAGCTGATTGATAACGTAATCCAAGGCTGCTTTGTACCGCAGGCACTGAGAGCAGAGACTATTTGGCCGGGGCTCTGAAGTGAGGTCCAGCAGAACTACTATCAAGCCCTGTTTTTCCCTACCTGACCTCGGCTGGCTCTGCTTGCAGGTCAGCTGGTGAGAATACAGATTTAAGACTTACCACTCGGCTGTTAGCCTCTCAGCTCCAAACTACTAAAGCCGGCACTTTGCTTTAGTGCTAGCCAAGGGTGAATGTAGCATGAAGCAGTTTTTCGCTGAACACTACAAACAATTGGCAACCTACTGGTACCATATCCCGGGTCTCTTGAGGCTGTGAGGATTTGCCTACAGAACTTTGCTTCGAGAATGGAGGCTTCAAAAGCCACAAAAAAATAGAACAAGCGTAAACCAAGGTTGCGAAACGCCATAGTACCTAGTTTTTAAATATGATGCGGTTTAGCAAAGCGCTGCTGGCTATCAGCTGATACTAACGCTGGGCCAAAACCCAAGTTTATCACAAGAAAACTCTTACTGTATCATTACAGAGCAGCAAAGCTTCATGTCAAATGATGCAAAGTTGGCACCACATTTGATGAATCAACAATATTTATTTGTCTCACATTCCCTTTCCACTTCTCACCTAACTTTTACATTCTACGAGGGTTTACTGCAACTGCCAGGAATGTAACATCCATTTACAGACGGTGCAGCACTGTGATGGGACCTGCACTGTGAAGCTGAGGTCACTGGCATGCTTGAGTGTGTTCCCGAATATTGATGCAAAAATACTGAAAATGTATGTAAGTTATTGGGTAAAGCATTTACCAATCTACCTGAAATGTCCACTGTTTTACTCTACAAACTGACTGCAAACTACCCACCTTGGTTCATCTACCATGTAACCCTGAACAGCATAAACTGTGTAGAAAATGTATGGATGGGTTTTGAAGTATAATTGCTTTTAGGCATGACTGTAAACTCTGGACTATGAAGTGCGCCTGAATGTAAGCAAATATTGTGCGACTATAGGCCACACTTATCTGTAAGTTGCAAGAGTCCATGTTAACACTGGATATTTACACAGAAATATACATAACAAACATTGCAATCCTACCACCACTCAATGTTCCCAGTGTCACGTGTTAGCGCTTTCTGGGACGTAAGACCCTTTTTTTCCATCATTTTTTCCAACAGCTGCCTCAGTCCATGCAGAAGCTGTTGTGATTCTACAAATACACTTGATCAGTTTTTTGGCAACAGCTAATAATAAACCAGTGTACCACCCTAAAACTGTACATGTACTGACATCCACTCGTACCACAACAGTAGCTCTGCGTACAGAGGATATTCAAAGCTGTTATCAGACCGCCAACAAGCTTATGGTTCACTATTAATTACTTCAGTCTGTGTGTCTGCAGCCACCTGCCGCCAGCCTCTCCAGAATGACCTCCATAATCGGTCTTTACTCTAGTGACCATCAAAAAACGGAGAGGTGACATCGGAGGAAAGTGACAATGACGCCCTGCTGACCTTCCTGGAGGCGCGATCTTATTTATCTGCTCGGTAGAGCAGTCGGCCAGCGTACTATCTGGTGATTTACTCATTACAGAAAAGGAGCCAAGGCAAAAATGAACTCTGTCATAAATTCACTGTTTCAGAAACCAGGCGGTAAATCATCCTTGAACAGTTCAACGTCCCTCCAGATCTTGAGACAGTCAACCATATTGTTTCTGACACATTGTAGGAAATATATAAAGTTCAGGGAGCGTTACAGCCAGGGAGTGTAAAGGACAGAAAGGGATACAGAGGAGGAAAGACCAGGAGGATCGGGAAAACGTGGGTGGGAAAGAAATCGGTGTGGCTGTTCAAGCGTTCTAGCAGGTTGAAAGTTTGTTTGAACAGCCCTGACTGAGTCACAGAAGATAAAGAAGGAGAAAGCAGACAGCTGACAGGTTAATGGTTTGTTCAGTGAAGGTCATGTATGGAAGAACCCGTGTTTACTGCAAAATGATCAGCTTGTTAATTGGCCACACTCAAGAACACAAGAAGTGCATAGGACTGTCGACTCAGCTGTAGACTCATATTGTGTGGGAGTCAGACTCAATATATACTTTGTCTTGTCCAGTTTATTTACAACAACCAGTGTTATACAACATTTATATGACACATACCTGTCTTTGTTTTTGACAAATCTGGTCATTTGGAACATCTATTAGAGCAATAAATGGCTGAGCCCAGGACATGTTTACAATGCAATGTTTCTGGATTCTGCTCACCATCATGGCGGCCAACCCCGCACAGTCTTCATCAATTCAAGTGCCCTTGACCACATTGCCATTGTCCATCTCAGCACTGCTGAAATTCAGGGCTTCCACTAAATCACCACGGCAAAATATATAATTGGTAATGGTTGTAGTAATAAATGACACAAGTGTAGGGTAGATCTTCTGCATGGTCTGTATGCAAATGAGGTCCCACAAACTAATCTCGGCTTTGATGCGACCGTACGCATCAAGATCACAGTGGAAAAAGGATCATCTGAATCCCTGTGGCACTGAATCCTGGTTTTACAAGTCAAGTCACATGATCCTCACAGAGGATTCCGTTTGTTCCATCCACTTTGTGGCTTCCATTCACTCGTTCGCTCAAACTGAAGTCAACTGTAAACCGTACAATTTTGACTGAACGTTGACTGAAACAGAGGCAAGGAATTACACAACATGGAGGTTCTAATTGTGTGTGAATGCTCAACAGTATGGCATGAATAATTTACTAACTGCGTTGCTGTTAGCAAGCAAGTAATTTAATACTTAAGTATTTATTAAAGGAAAGTTTTAATTAAAGTAGTTATATAGTAGATTGGTTCCTAACTGCTTCACAGACTGCTGCAGTTGTGAACAAACGGTTCGCCAAAGACTCCAGAAGTGGTATACGATACCGTGCACTCGTGCAGTACATGTACTATGAGGAAATGTGACATGGAAACCCCAATCAAACACCATGGCCCTAAAAAAAACAGCCACAACAGAAATTGCGTTTATGGGACTAATATCCAACCATGCAGTTAAAAGCTTCAATTTGCACAAACGACCAACTGACACTACACTGGATATGTACTATATGCAAAACCACTTCCAAAATCTACAAGCCACAGTCTTTAAGCTGGTGTGTGTGTGTGTGTGTGTGTGTGTGTGTGTGTGTGTGAGTGTGTGTTTCATAGAGCCACACCCTCCACTGAGCGTCACTCACCCGTATCACTACCTGTTGACTCATGTGCATCCATCCCTCTCTCCTTCCTCCCCATGTGTACTCCGGAATGTCATGTGGCTTTTTTTGCAACACATATTTAGTGAGCTGTTGTTTGACAGAGATTAACTTCCTTTTACTCTTTAAAAAAACGACAGCTGCATGAATCTTTTTTGCTTCTCTAGAAAATGAGCAATGTCATCGGTTTACCAAAGCATGGTTATCAATCACAGCTTTACCGTAATTTTAATTTGAAACTGAAATTGAGTAACTCAATGTGCAAATTTGAGTCCAATTTTCACGCCTAGTCCTGGTGCCTTTCAGCTGTAGCGTTTTAGTATCCTTGTTAAAACACATAGCTCCTGTAATAGTATTTTACTTGTCGTAGTCCATGAACGCTCTTGTTTTTATTTATCGTGCGATTAATTGATTTGTTCTTTATCATGACAAATCTAAGCAGATATCTTATTTACTATACCAAAATTACACACTCTGTACTAGTAAAATAAGTGTAAAATATAGAAACTACATTTAAAAAAAAATAACAAAAAAACATTAATATGGAATAAAAAGGAATTTGTGAAAAAAATGAAACCGATTTCATAGGACCCTATATAATTCAGTCTTGATTAGCTTTTTGCTGCCCTGTTCTTGCCAGTTAACTCTTCTCCACATCTCCACATCTCCAAATCTCGTCACATGTGGCGTCACGAGATCTTGTGACAGCCCGAGCACGCACACGGTTTCAATTTCTGTTGCCAGGCGGAGAGGAAGAGGAAGCAAGGGCTGCTGTTGTTTGGCGCAACATTTTCCTTTCATGTAAACAGTTAACAAGAAGAAAACCACTAATTGAATCCTCGTGAAGCAGTGGAATGACGCTGGGGAGAACGGTGTGTGGGGGGGAGTAAGCAGATGTCTGCACAAGGACGGAGGAGAGGGTGAAGGAGACGAGAGAGGGATGGCCAGAGGAGTGAAAAAGGTCACTGCTGATGTGGCCGAGAGGCTGATCAATAAGACGTCTCCTGTGCTTCCCAAGAGGCCCAGCTGATAAGTACTGATACGACCACATCAACCGTCTTTGGCCGATGTGTCAAAAGCATTTGGCAGAGAACTGTAAATGGTAAACGCTACAATGCTCCGGAACGATCGGTCCTTTTTCAGCTTGTTTAGCTGCAGGGCATTTCTGCTTGTCCCGTTACGTCATATTAGAACAAACTGAATTGGCCGCATGCAGCTATTTGCAAGCGCTACTGTCTTCTCCTGGCCCCTTTGCATGTTTACCGTTTTAATCTCCAAAGACCTGACTATAACTATCACATCATCTGAAGGTTTGAAAAAGTCATTTAACATCCAGTTTTAATTGCACTATCAGAGACTATAAATAGACTTTTTTTTTTTAAGTGTAGTCCTGGACGTTCCTTCTCAGGACAATTCTGAAAGCAAAAACATTTGAAAAGGGGTATCAAAGATATTTTTTGCATGCGATTTTTGCATGTTCATGTCGTTTTGTTTCATTATGTTTCATTATGTTTCACAGTGTTTCCCAGCAGCCATTGAAAGCACCATAGTTGTGTTCAGAGACAAAGAGTTACATACTTTGTCCGATGCTGCCATAAATAGACTTACATTTTCCCCCATACATCGGTTCCAAATGTTGATGTTTTCATTCTTAATGATGCTTATTAAACTAGCTCATTAGTACATTAATGTCAACTCCTGGGCTGAAGTGTGGAGCAAGAGTTTGGAAGAAACAATTACCGTATTTTCTGGACTATAAGTCACTCCGGAGTATAAGTCGCACAAAGCCAAAAATGCCTAATTCGGTAGAAAAAAACACACTGGAGTATAAGTCACATTTTTTGCGGGTAATTTATTTTAACGTCTTGACCAACACAGACATTACGTCCTCTTGGAAGGCAAGTTCTAACAATAAAAGAATAGAGAACAGGCTGAATAGGTGTAAGATATGCTAACACAATGCTTATTCAGCTACACAAAAAATAAACATGAACAGAAAAGGTGTCCAGTGTTTATGTAACAAACAGTTTTTTTTTTCATATAAGTCGCTCTGGAGTATAAGTTGCAGGAACAGCCAACCTATGAAAAAAAGTGTGACTTATAGTCCGTAAAATACGGTATTCAAAATTAGTCTGATGACATAAAAAGTAAACTTTCCATCCCTTTAAGACGCAGCACTGCTCCGGCTAAGGGATTGTACACACGCCGGAGGTGCATGGACTTTCACTGACTTGGCTCTGCACGCCCACAAACTGTTGCCCGTGTCCAAACACTCAGGTGTAGACATTCAAGGATGCACACCCGATGTCTACACGCCACACAATGCCCGCACGCTACACGTCTTGACACACGGGTATGGATACATGTTGAGCACAGCGACTAGCCCGGCATCACAAATATCAAGTGACTTTTGGTGCTTTTGGTCTACGGCAGCTTGTAGAGTTGTACAGTTGTACTGTAGCTGCAGCGTGTGACTGACTTATTCCGAGTGAAAGCCCCTAACAAGCAGGTCACATCGCCCCGAGGAGAGATTTATCCAACAGAAACACAGATTAATTAGACATGGCGTCCATGCATGCCAGTCAGACAGATGGCAGGAGTGCCCTTGTTGGGTTACTGCCACGGCAGCCTAAAAAAAAAAAAATAAAACACCAGGAAGTGATGCCACGAGGTGTGAATCACACACACCTCTTCCCAGTTATCTTCCAGTACATGTGACTCATGTGAACGTCTCACAACACAAGTTCTATCAGGTAAGCAACTAATTGTTTTACTTCTGAACGAAACTTGAACGGCTTCATTTCCTTCCTTTGTCTTGCAGATTGGCCCATCTGACAGCTCCCAGGCGGGGACGTCAGGCTGGGCTTTTTGCAAATGAGAAACACGGCCGATAATGTCGCTTTAAAGCACGCCCGCGCTGGTGCGAATATCGGTGAGTCACGAGAGGATGGGCTCTTACGCAACAGTGCCCGGTTTCTCAAAACTGAAATGTTATCTGAGTCATTATCATGTCCCAATCAAGAGAACACAAACCAACAATGAGACGTCACGTGCCCAATTGGCTGGATGCTTCCATTTCTTTGTGAAAGATTGTCACAGGGATATTCCATTGAATCTCAATCCGTGGATGCTAAGGTAAAGCTAAAAAAGTAACCAGCTAAGTCCCAAAACTCTTGTTCGGATTCTGGCAAACTTTAATGAGTTTGATTGTGGTGAAAAGCAGACGGGCGGAAACAAACATCAAAAGGCGGTCAAAGCCACCCGATCCAACCTTGTTAGCCCCCCTCCCCAAGCCTATTTTTTCACATGGCAAACTCATTCATGATAGCCGGACATGATCTGAACATATTATTGTGGGAATTATGAGAAATTCTTGTCTACGATTTCAAGGACAAAATGTTGAATTTAGTCGGGACATCCAGGCCAACGATGTTCACTGCCCCCCCCAAAAAAATCCCCACTTTATCCAGTCATTATTTGCACTATGACCCATTGATCATTGCACTAAAATTAATATATCTGCTCCTGCAGATGCTCCTGTGCAATACTATGTGTATATTTTGGATATCCTGTATATATCTTGTATATATCTTGTTAAATTGTCTTTTTACTCTACTTTATATACTTTTTTTGTTTTTTAAACTTGACTACTGCACTGAAAAGAGAAGCTCTCCAATTTCGTTGTACATCTTGTACAGTAAACCTCGGATATATCGGATTCAATTGTTCCCACTGGTTTTGTCTGATATAAGCGAAATCCGTTATATGCGTATACCGGAAAATGTCCGATTTTATCCATTATAAAAAGGCACTTCCTTGACTATGGTTCCAATGTACCTGGATTGGGCAATGAAAAGAGACGTAAGGTAATGAGAATTTAACTTTATTGGACTCTGAGCATAACAAATTGTTAATTAAGCTAGGCCCTGTTACGCCCGTCAGGCCTACGTTATTTCCAATAGTGAGGTTAAGATCTCATTCACTGCTGTGCTAGTATTATTGACGTCACTCACTTTTATATTTGTCCTAAATCTGGAGCCAGGAGAAAGACACGATGCGGCCATCCGTTATATGCCAGGGAAATTGGAACGGGACTGGAGATTTTGTCCGAAATAGGTGAAATCCGTTATAAAAAATCTGATATATGCAATGAATTTTTATTGGAAATGCATTACAGAAAAATTGGTTCTTTTTTATCTGTCCGTTGTGAGCGAATTTCCGATATATCCGAGTCCGATATATCCGAGGTTTACTGTATAATGACAATAAAGGCCATTCCATTCCATTCCATCAACCAAATCTAACCCATTCGATGTCAAAACAATCACCCTATTCTGGGGATCCATGTTTGACATTCAAAAAAAAATGTAATTCCATATTTTCCAGCCCAAAGATTCAACAGCTGGGGAACAGTTCCCTGTGCTAAACGTTGAACTCATTCAGGCTACTAATTTTTTACACGCAAATAATTCCTATTTTCCCCCACAACTGTACGTCAAAGTCTTTTTGATACGGACAATGTTTTTTCCTACATTTCTCAACCCATTAAAACATTCAAACATGACAAGATCCAGCTGATCCAGAACATCCTAATTTAAATAATCCAGATTCCCTTTTCTTGCAATTTGTTTAGAAGTTGGATTCTGTCTTTCATTTGTTTCACAGTAAGCCTCCTTCCCCAGAGCATATAATCCCGACTATGTGACTTTTTTGTGTACTTTGTGGAGTTTAGTACCCATGCCAGGCAGAGAGGACTTGAACGTTACCTTCATGTCGTTCATGATGAGCTGGAAGAGCCCTCCCAAGGCGCTGCATTCCTTCTCTATGCCCGCATCCATTTTCCGTTGGTGTGTGGGGGGGAAATCCTCCAGAAACTTTTCACTCTTAACAAAGTAGTTTTTAACTACTCCAACTGAGCCAAGTTTTTGTGAAATGCTTACAAAAACTCTTTTGAGGTCAAAGTCCAGCTTTAAAAAAAAAAAACGAAATCTATAGTAACGGAAAAAAAAAAAACACCGTGGAGCAAAGTGGCTTTAGTCAGCCGATGCTACCGGCCGGCCAACTTGATGAATATCCCAGAAAACACCACATCGCGACGGAATTAATAAACAGCTTATCGGAGGAAAGTGTTTTTTGGTTTAAAAGTTGTCCCCAAAGAAGACTTTAGTCGCTGGAAAGCGACGGAAGAAGCATAACCGCAGCTAGCTAACACGGCTACGTAGGCGAGCCTGAAAGTCCGCTAGCAACCTGTAAACTATGAATGTGTTTGTACACAGCCCGTTATCAACAGTCGCCTAAGTCACTCGTACGGCTCTCGTCCGGTACTCGACCGCCTTCGTCACCGTCTCCTGGTGGATACAGGACACATTTGACGTTGCTTTATGATGACTTATTTTTTTGACGCCTCCAGTTCTCCAGTGTCTCCAACAGGGAGTCCTCACCTCAAGTGAGAGTGTCCTCAAAGCTCAACCCCGCTGCTGTTGACTAACCTCATATCCGGTATGGATTTCACAATCAAAGTCTTTCATTGCATCATGGGAAATTATTTTCCTCATTGAGCGTCATAATGTGTCTCTTTGTCGTGAATAGATTAGTTTATTTCCGTTTTGTATTGTGTCATTCAACCCTATTGTTTACAAATGAGGACTGAAATTGTGTTTTATTTTGATATAGCATCCGGTCATGACTGAGTCCAGCTAGCTTGATGGTGCTGCGTGTCCATGCATGGTGGATGTTTGTTGTGGGGCGACGAACAAGAGGCGTCCCGGTGGGGCGGATTTGGTTACACTGTAATGTGACTGAAGGGCATAAATGTTTTTGGTCAAAGGACATTATATGTCTTTTTGTATATAGATTAAATTATTATTTGTTGTGGTAGTAGCAGCAGCGGCAGCAGTAGTAGTAGTAGTAGTAGTAGTAGTAGTAGTAGTAACATTCCTCCATTGGATGTACATAGCTCATAAACAATGCAAACAAATAACTTGTAAAAACCACATGAACCATATTATTATTATTATTGCATTGTTGTTATGATGCACTGTTAAACAGCTTTCTCCCCCACTAATCTATTATGATCAAATCCCCTATTGTATCAAAACAGGAAGAACACACAATAAAGTGGACCGGTGGTGTGTGTGTGTGTTTTGCTGAGTCACCGCTCCACCAGTCTCCCTCACAGTCCATCACCATGACAACCATGTTTTGCATGTGGAAGTTTTGCTGAATCACTAGGACCACTTGCCTGACAAATCCCAATCTGGTTTCCAAGGGGACCAACTCCAGTACAGTATAGGCATCCAAGATAGATGATACTATGATTTTAATTCTATCAGTGAACAATAATTATTCAAATGCAACATGGAATATGTATTGTTGCAGCTGTTTGCACTTATTTTGTATTCAAGGACACAGGCTGATTTCAAAGACATTCATCTGCTGAAGCAACAGTGACATCTGGTGGTCAGATGTACAACTGCTCTAATAAACCGAAGGCACTTTCTCATCCAATAATAATGAAACATGGGTCGTGTAGTGCACAGTGTAACTTTTAATAGGAAATTACATGATCCGACTTCAAGTAGCATATACAAACATATGCCCGACCAATCTGTACAGTACATTTTACCAATTGTATTATTAATATTTGATGTAAAATGATTGGTTGACATAATTCTTAGAAGGCTTGGAAGGCACCGATGGCTTCTTTCAAACGTTTGAATCCAAACATGACCCACACTTGAACATGACCATACAGTTGTATTCATGTGTCGGAATGATCAAAAAGAAAGCGAAATTAATCATTAATCGCAGTTAACTGGCCTCCCCTTTGTCGCTTGGCACAGTTTATTCCTGTTGACTTTTAGTCCATGATCATTCAGGTCAGAAATTATTGCCTAGTTGATTCCTTTCAGGTAATTTATCATTTTTTAGTTGATTCCGTTCAGGTAATTTATCATTTTTTAGTTAAAGTAAATTAGAGGGTCAGTCAGTAAACAAGATTGTATTTTATTATAACACCCACTGAAATATTTTTACCTCAATAACCTTTCATATTTAGAAATACTCTCCCTTTATTACATGAAATATTTCAGTACTAAGTATTATTATAACCTCTCTTTGCTGATTGGCTGGGACCTACTGCCTTAAAGTGTTATAATCAAATATGGTGCCTGTCCCTTTAAGGAGTTAACAGTTAGATGCACCTTTGGAGTAGAGAACATCCATGCATGCATCCATCTTGTTCTGCTTATCCAAGGTCGGGTCACAGGAAGCCCAGACTTGCTCCGCCCGGAATATCCTGAGGCATTCCCAGGCCAGCTGAGAGACAGTGTCTCTCCTACATGTTCTGGGTCTTCCTCGTGGACCCCTATACCGGTCAGACAAGCCCCAGATATCTCTAAAGGGAGACCAGCTACTAATCTTGTCCTTTCGGTCTCTATACCCAAAGCTCATTACCATCCTTTTCTCACTTGTGAACAAGACCCAGAGGTACTTAAATGATCCATTGGGATCAGGATCTCATTCCCGACTTGGAGATGGCAACTTTTCAGGCAAAAAGTGTAGGAGAGAAGATGCTAGTAACATATCGTTGTTGTTGTTGTGATCTTATTAATGAACACAGATAAAACAGTACAAATGTGCCATTCAAAGTCAAAACACGACTTTGGTCTTTAAAAAAAAAAAAAAAGTACATGTAGAAAGAATATTCATAAGAATAAAGTTAAATATTTGTAAAAACTTTGGTAGTTGCAGTGTTGCTGCTCAGTTTGGACCGACATGACCGGAGGATGAGGTTGCATTTTATGGAACGTTACAGTGATGTTGATAAAGTTGGTCCATATTTAGCTGTTGCTAGGTAAAAAAAAAAAAGAGAATATCATCAATTAGATGACTCGGCGTATATAAAAGGTAACAAAGTCATAGATGTTAAAACAAGGCAAGGCGTCCCCCATTGGAATTTGTCGTCACCATGCAGCTCGAGTACAGGATGCAACGTTACTGTCCAGGAAAAGTTGCTATGAATGTGCGATCTCGGCGTGCGGGCGTCTGTCCACCATCTTGTACGCTAATCTGTCCGAGGACAATAAACTCCCCCCTGTGTCTTCTTGCTTCTGTCTCTTGGCCACGTCGCTAGCGATGGCTAGGGCCCCTCCTTTCAGGAATCTCACAAAGTTCTCGCCAACCAGCGGGCCCATGGCGTACAGGCCGGGACCCTCGGCTGCCACTACTTCATTGGTGAATGGGTCCACGTCGATCGGGTTCCTCCGGCACGTGATTGGCTCCTCGGGGTAGACGCCCAGTGCACGGCCGTTGTCGGGCAAGAAAGACAGGTTGGGGTGGGCTCCAATCAGGACCAACGCTTTGGAAACCTGGACCACCGTGGACTGGCCCGAGTCAGACTGTAGCACACACTTGCGATCGGGGCGGAAGGCTACAACTTTGTGACGGGGAAAGCTGAGGTAGCCAGTGTAGGACGAGGACGTGGGTGGGGATGAGGAGTTGAGATGGTCCTGAGGAGGAGAACTTGCTTGGTGCTGCTGCTGCATCATCATCTGGTGAACCTGGAGGACAGAAGAGGGGGAGAGAGGACGGAAAAATTTCAATTTTACATTACAGCCAAAACAAACACGTGGCTGTAATACCCTGCAGTCGCCACAAGACGGCAGCAGAAACAAATAGAAGATCTATTTGTTCCTGTACACTAGGGTTGTGTGAGAGACCAGATACAGTGAAGAAAATAAGTATTTGAACACCCTGCTATTTTGCTATTTCTCCCACTTAGAAATCATGGAGGGGTCTGAAATTTTCATCGTAGGTGCATGTCCACTGTGAGAGAGATAAACTAAAAAGAAAAATCCAGAAATCACAATGCATGATTTTTTAACAATTTATTTGTGTGATACAGCTGCAAATAAGTATTTGAACACCTGTGTATCATCTAGAATTCTGACCCTGAAAGACCTGTTAGTCTGCCCATTAGAAGTCCACCTGCACTCCATGTATCATCCTGAATCAGATGCACCTGTTTGAGGTCGTTAGCTGCATAAAGACACCTGTCCACCCCATACAATCAGTAAGACTTTAACTTGTAACATGGCGAAGACCAAAGAGCTGTCCAAAGACACCAGAGACAAAATTGTACACCTCCACAAGGCTGGAAAGGGCTACGGAGCAATTACCAAGCAGCTTGGTGAAAAAAGGTCCACTGTTGGAGCTATCATTAGAAAATGGAAGAAGCTAAACATGACGGTCAATCTCAATCGGAGTGGAGCCCCATGCAAGATATCACCTCGTGGGGTCTCAATGATTCTAAGAAAGGTGAGGAATCAGCCCAGAACTACACGACAGGACTTGGTCAATGACCTGAAAAGAGCTGGGACCACCGTTTCCAAGGTTACTGTAGGTAATACACTAAGACGTCATGATGTGAAATCATGCATGGCACGAAAGGTTCCCCTGCTTAAACCAGCACATGTCAAGGCCCGTCTTAAGTTTGCATATGACCATTTGGATGATACAGAGGAGTCATGGGAGAAAGTTTTATGGTCAGATGAGACCAAAATAGAACTTTTTGGTCATAATTCCAATAAGCGTGTTTGGAGGAAGAAGAATGAAGAGTACAATCCGAAGAACACCATCCCTACTGTGAAGCATGGGGGTGGTAGCATCATGCTTTGGGGGTGTTTTTCTGCACATGGGACAGGACGAGTGCATTGCATTAAAGAGAGGATGACTGGGGCCGTGTATTGTGAGATTTTGGGGAACAACCTCCTTCCCTCTGTCAGAGCATTGAAGATGGGTCGTGGCTGGGTCTTCCAACACGACAACGACCCGAAGCACACAGCCAGGAAAACCAAGGAGTGGCTCCGTAAGAAGCATATCAAGGTTCTAGCATGGCCCAGCCAGTCTCCAGACCTGAACCCAATCGAAAATCTTTGGAGGGAGCTCAAACTCCGTGTTTCTCAGCGACAGCCCAGAAACCTGACTGATCTAGAGAAGATCTGTGTGGAGGAGTGGGCCAAGATCCCTCCTGCAGTGTGTGCAAACCTGGTGAAAAACTACAGGAAACGTTTGACCTCTGTAATAGCAAACAAAGGCTACTGTACCAAATATTAACATTCATTTTCTCAGGTGTTCAAATACTTATTTGCAGCTGTATCACACAAATAAATTGTTAAAAAATCATGCATTGTGATTTCTGGATTTTTCTTTTTAGTTTATCTCTCTCACAGTGGACATGCACCTACGATGAAAATTTCAGACCCCTCCATGATTTCTAAGTGGGAGAAATAGCAAAATAGCAGGGTGTTCAAATACTTATTTTCTTCACTGTATCTGGTGGCCAGCCAATCACAGGCCACATATAGACAAACAACCATTCACACTCACATTCATACCTATGGACAATTTGGAGTCGCTAATTAACATAGCATGTTTTTGGAATGTGGGAGGAAACCGGAGTACCCGGAGAAAACCCACGCATGCACGGGGAGAACATGCAAACTCCACACAGAGATAGCCGAGAATGGAATTAAACTCGGGTCTCCTAGCTGTGAGGCCTGCGCACTAACCACTCAAACACCGTGCAGCCACCTGTCAACATTATTGAATCCTATTGAATTGTTGTGTTTTTAAGATATATTGTTTTGGAATCATATTATAACCCATCTGTCAAGTCTTTGGGTCAAATACATTAATAATTCATACGTTTCATAAGTTAGTTAATATGAAAGTAATAAATAGCTAAAAGTTCAAATAAATATTGTTAAAAACGCTAAGGTTAAAAAGTTTACAGAGTGAGACATCTTCTTTAGAAATTATCGTTTTGGGCCACTACAGAGTGAGTGCTCTCGCATATAGACCATCTTCGTCGTTTTTTTCTCAGTGAAAAGCAGACTGGCCTCACGGCAGACACGAAACGGTAAAAACCTCATAAACACACTGCTCTAAACGGTGGTTTCTTGGGAAATTATCGTATTTGTAAGTATATTGGTGTATAAAGCACTTACATAGATGCATTTTCCATTTGAAAAGTTGTACTCGTTTTGTCAAGTTCGCTAACTTCATGCTACTGCTAGCTTGCATTTGGTGTACGTGTGTTAGCTAGCTGTTAGCTGGTGTATGTTTAGCCTGTAACATGAGTATTGGAATTTATTTTATTTTTTATTATTATATATTATTATTTATTTATATATTATTATTTATTATTTTTTCTGTATGTTTCAGTTACCACTTGATGAAATTCCTAAACAGCATGAGTCCGTTACCTTGTGGTATTCCGGATAGAGCATTTTGGGCAGCTGATTGAAGATGAGGCCAGGGTCGGTCACGGAGCGGCGAAAGACGTGGTAGACAGGTGTACTGAGATGGTGGGCCGCCAGCACGGCGTCGGCCGCTGTAAGACCCGCCCCCACTACCAGCACCGGGTCTGAGGACTCATCCAACTCGCCGCGGGAGATGGCAGCCTCGAGCTCCCAGAAGGAGTGACACACAAAGGGCAGGGACTCTCCCTCCATGCCAAGTCTGGCCGGGATGTCGTGAGTCCCGGTCGCCAGGACAACGTTGTGGGCCAACAGGGAGAAAGGCACCTTCTCTAATGTGGAACCATCTAGAGAAGAAGCAACACGTGTTATCTACACATCCACATTAGCATCAACTTCCTTCATCTTACCTCCAAGCTCCTCTCCCTCATGGCAATGCAGTCCCTTGACTCTCCAGCAGGGAGGTGACCCCTCTTGGCTGCTTGGCTGCCTGGTTACCGAGGTAACGGTGGTCCTGCAGGCAAAATTGTCCTCCAGTGACATCTGGGAGACGTAGTGCTCGTAGTAGGAGGCGATCTCCGCCGGTGTGGCGCGGTCATTGCGGACGTTTCTGATGTAAAAAATGCATACGCAAATCATCAGCATCAACAACCACAAATGTAGAGCATCACATGGAGAAGGTTCGAGTGCCGTGTAGTACTGCTCCGAAGTGTCCTTGTCAGAGTACTGAGACATTAGACTAGGATTTACTACATCTGACCTCTGTGTACTTCATCTAAATGATGGCTGACATACATAGGCAACATTCATTCATTCATTTTCTACCGCTTATCCTCACAAGGGTCGCGGGCGTGCTCGAGCCTATCCCAGCTGTCTTCGGGCGAGAGGTGGTCGCCAGCCAATCACAGGGCACATATAGACAAACAACCATTCACACTCACATTCATACCTACGGACAATTTGGAGTCGCCAATTAACCTAGCATGTTTTTGGAATGTGGGAGGAAACCGGAGTACCCGGAGAAAACCCACGCATGCACGGGGAGAACATGCAAACTCCACACAGAGATGGCCGAGGGTGGGATTGAACTCGGATCTCCTAGCTGTGAGGCCAGTGTGCTAACCACTCGACTACCGTGCAGCCGCCTGTCAACATTATCGAATCCTATTGAATTGATAAGATGTATTGTTTTAGAATCATATTGTAACCCATCTGCCATGTCTTTGGGTCGAAGACATTAATAATTCATACGTTTCATAAGTTAGTTAAAATGAAAAATTGAACTCGGTTCTCATAGGCAACATATACTGTATTAATAATATGCATTTATTTAAAAACACAAGGTTTTATTGTGGCAACAGCTTGAAATCATTCCAAATATCACTAAACGGAAGCTTGTTTGTGAACTGACTTGAATGCAATGAATTCAGAATTTCAGATTTTTCCGGAATGCAGCATAGCCGAACCGACCTTCGTTTGTCTTTCATCCAGTCTTTCAGTTTGAGTCCTGGCAGCTCCATCCAGTTGGCCAAGCTCAGCGTTAGCATGGAGCCTTCCATCGCCTGCAAGCAGCACACAAATCCTCACCGTCATCATCTGTTTTAAATACCGAGTGTAGCATAAAAAGCTAGCGTGGGGGGGGGGGTAAACGTACGTGCCAGGCTCCTCCAGGCGGACCTTTCCCTAACACCAAGTGTGGCACTGCACGCTCGGGCTCGTATCGCCACTCCAGCGGAGACGTATGGTCCAGTCCGAAGTCGCTGTCAGGGAGCAGCAGCGAATCAAAAAGGACGGCCACCGGATTAGACGACCGTCCCTGCAGACCCTCGCACAGGTACTCCAGGTCCTGCAGAAGACAGCCCCAGGTGAGTGCAGCTGCACGTCGACCACAAGTCAATGCACGATGGAAAGGTACCTGCTCTAGTAGCGACAGGCGAGGCTGCTCGGCTAGCTTGCTGTGCAGCAGCGGGTTGGGGTGTGACACCTCGGGTGACAGGTAGGGGGTGTAGCCCGACAACAGGTAGGACAGGCAGATTCCTGATGGGCCGTTGCCTAGGAGATGCAGGAAGGGAGCAGAGTTGAGTTTCGTTGTGGAGAGATCAGGTGTCAGTCGCTGCCATTGTTGTGTTGCATTTCACACAGACAGCCTGTTACTGTTTATTTCTTCGCTTGTATTCGAAACTAACTCATTAAAATGTGAATTAAAAATAATTAAATTCAAAACTGTGAACATAAATAAAGGCATGCATGTACATTAAACCCAACCATTACGATTACGACACCAAAACAACATAATGGCAAGTATCCCCACACAGCCATGACTGAGCGCGTTTGAAAACGAAACCTACGCCACACGTGCACACGCAAATGTAAATAAACACTTGCACATGATAGCAGAGTACCTTCCACACATTCCAGAACCCTTAATAAGCTGCTACTTACATACCTTACGCTTATGTCACCTTCTGGCACCTCATTACCAGGATAACAGCGTGAACGCACACTGGTACTTACTGGTACTACTATCCTGTCATACCTGGTGCCAATGTCAACATTTACATACATTACACACACGTCGTACCACTGATGAAGTAACACTGGATATACTTTTTATTTGTCGGGATGGTGCTAAAATTATACTTTTTTCCCACACAAACACAGCTTTTATTATTATTAAAGTGTCTGTCCCTCCTTCAAACAAGACTTTGCAGAATACAACGAAACAACACTAGGCAAGCAGCAATCTGATATAGTCAGCATGACACAGCAGAAGGTGGCACGGCACACCTTCTGGTGCAGCTCCTTTTCATCACGTGTTCTTGTGTAACACAACCTGACATTAGTTAGTACAGGAATGTACTTATTGCACATATTTTATAGGCACTTTGTATTATTATTCACATTAGACTGTATTCTTTGTCTGGTCTTGTCACTGTGTGTACTATTATCTTTATTGTTCATTTAGCATTATTGTTGTTGTTGTTAATTCAGGTATGTAACAAAGTAAGCCAATATCCATCAATTTTTCCTGCATTCACGGTTATTATGGCTTTCATGGCTGAAAATGCCTTTTCTCCAGGCTTATGATTGGCTCAGATTCTCCCACTCAGGTGATATAGCACCATCTGTTAGCCCGGGCATGTACGCCTACAAATGTGTCTGTTTATATAAATATATAATAATATTATATATTTTAAAATTATATATAATATTATATAATATCTGTTTATATAAACTACCACGCAAAAGGGATCACTTGGAAATGTTTTTGTCCAGTCTGAGATATGGCTTTTTCTTAGCAATCCTGCTATGAAGTCCATCCTTCATCCTGAAGTGGCCGCTTCACTGTTGATACTGACACTGATGATTGACAGCTACTATTTAGTGCAGCTGCCAGGTGACGACCTGTGAGGCGTCTTTGTCTTAATATTGATATTTGTCTTCTTGCACAGTTGTGCAGCGTTTTTCTGTCCTTGTTAGACCCGGTTTGTGCTGCTCGCTGAAGGGAGTAGTTAACGGCATGGTAAGAGATTTTAGTTTTAGTTTAGATTTTTAGATGGCTTTTCTAATCATCTATTAGCCTTATAAAAACTTGGATTAGCAGCCATACCAGGAGATTGATGCAGAGGACTGACAGTTGTTGATAGTAGGCCTCTATGCAAAAATGTACATCCTTCTTTGAAAATCATCTCATTCATTTTTAATTGTTTGTGAAATGGAACAATTTGTTTGTGAAATGCATGAAAATTTGTTTTTCTTTAGAAAACAGTGATGCCAAACTTTTGAGCGGTAGTGTAGATATCACTGTAAAACATTCAAATGCATGAATACTGTTTATTGTATAATGTATATTTGTTGTGAAATTACAGCAGCTAATGTGATGTTCTTACCAATAATGACCACAGGCAGGATCTCTCCAGAAACTATTTCTTTGTCACAAAGCTCCATGCTGACTGAAAAGAGAGCGAGAGAGAGAGAGAGAGAGAGAGAGAGAGAGTTGTTAGAATTAGTTCGAACATTAACACAGCCGTGACGACATCGTTATCTTCTTTGTGATCTCAGCTAACGAGCACACAGAGAGAGCCGCTTCTTTGTTGGTGCGCTTACCTGCAAGCAGCGCCCAGTGGTACATTTCCACTGGTCTCACCCACTGACCTCAAATAGTTTCCACACAGTAACCGCAACCGAGGGGTCAAATGAATGTTTACGTACGCGCCAAAATACGCCATGATGCCACTATTTTGACAGTTTAGACCAGGGGTCTCAAACTCAATTTACCTGGGGGCCACTGGAGCTAGGGTATGGGCAAGGCTGGGCCGCATCAGGTTTTCCAAAAAAAAAAAAAAAAACGCATTTATTAAAAACAGAAAAATATACAAACTTTTTCAGTGCTTTGGTTCCGATATTCTACAATAACAGTTCTGATAAAACATTCCACTGTTCTCAAATATCTTAATTTTTATTTTTCTGCACAAAATAAGATGAAAAATAAACAAACAAATCAAGAATAAAGAAAATCAATCAATCAGTAATAAATATAATAATAATAATAAAACGGCAAATAATAAAAACCACATATAGTTGGTGGGTAGACAAATGATTTTTTTCAGATTAAAATGAACAAAGCATTATTAGAGCCCTGTAGACATGACAAAACACGACTATAGTCACATTTATACTCTTTTTATTTACAACATATTGCGCAACTGCAGGGTCTTGAGACACATGCTGACTCGCAAACTAGAGAGCTAGCGACCTAAACGGTAGCCTCCAAGTTATTTCCTTTAAACTTAAAAAAGCCAAAAACTTACCACTTCCACACGGATAGGGAGGATAACTATTAACAGTTGTTTAACCTTTAACATGAACATTAATCAAACGTAATAATTTTTTCTGGGTACATGATACCATACAGCATCCATATCAAACTTGCGCGGGCCGCACTAACATTAAACTTTCATATCAAGGCGGGGGCCTCAAACTAGTGTCCTGCGGGCCACATTTGGCCCCTGGTTTAGACTAATACTACTAAAGTATTGTGTACCATTTCACTAACTGTACTACATAAAAAGGTAGTTAGGATAAATACTCAAGGTCTCTCTCTAGTCATCAAGTGGAAAATAAATATTTTGTAAATACTAAACGCATGCGCAAAGCAAACTAAATGATAAAAAAGATTATATTACATAGATATTACATAGATGTCATATATTTATAATATACTCTGCATTTGTATATTCATTATATAATGTTTGACAGTTGTAATCCAGTATTTTTTTTATCATATATCCTTCACTTATTTATTACAGCTGAGCACTAAACACTGAAGGTGAACAAATGATCTGTAATTACATTCATTGTAGCGTCTTGGATAAACTGTTGAGTCATGCTAACAGCGCCGACCTCATCAAGGAAAAGGCATGACAAATGCTGACAGACTCCAGCTGAAATAGCAGAAACTGAAGTTGCGGCAAAAAAAAAAAAAACTTAGTTCCTCACCAAGAGGAACTAATGACCTGATTTAAGCTGAGGGGAAAAAGAAGTTGACTTGCATAAGCGGTTGGCAGGCATCCCAGGCGGGGCCTTGTAGCTGGGGGGGGGGGGGGGGTCCACTGGGAGGCGCCCGTCCGTTCTAGCGCTTGGCAGCCATCCATCTGTGAGCTTGCCTGCCATGGCCCCCCCCACCCCTTATTTATACAACTCTAGTCCACCTGGATGTCACTCAAACGTGGGGCTCCATGTCATGTCCTGCCCCGGGATAACAAAAAGAACTTGTCACGGCTCTGGAGAAAATAGCTCAACATTCTAGAACATTCTTTTTTTCCCTTTCGGGCAAACATGTGTGGCCTCAAAACCTATTTTTAAGTTCCAGTGATCCACTTTTGAGCACAAAGACCACAGAGAGTTTGTCAGGATGCTCATTATCGGTTTCCGTGGCAACACCGATACCAACAGACATCTTTCAGCTAACATTGTCTGATTGCACACGCACACGCATTCCACTATTCTAAGGTCATGCCAACAAAACTTGACATGAATGACTTCCTGGAAAAGTGTCCAAAACTGGTAACCGAGTGCGTTGTCTAAATCCTCTCTCTGTGGGACCCCCCCAGAGAAATGACCCCCATCGTCTACTTCGATGAACGTGCCTCGACAAGTTTGACTTTGTTGGCCACATCCAACAAAACTGATCTGTGTCAAAACCTGGTTCTGCAACCCTTCAGAGTCGTTCAATTAAACCGAGCCGGTAGCCCGACTTAGCCAAGAGCTAAGTTAGTATTTGTTGACGTCCTGCGGGTACTTTAGTGTGGCGAACACTCCTCCATATGCTTTATTTCCCAACACTCCCTTGCAGATTGCCGCCCACCTGCCATCCTCGTCTGGGCCCAATGGATGGCCAGATTGGAATTATGTGCCGATTAGGCCCGTAAAGCAGCTGTCCATATGCAAGCAATCATTCATTACCGGACTCTAGCAGCGTGCCATTGCTGCTGAGGTTGGACGTAGTAAGATATCAGTCATGTTATACTTAGTATTGCGGGACAAAAAAGTCAAGTGGTAGACCCCAAAAAATTAAACCTGCACTGAGCCGAAGGATCCGATTGGCTGTCCGTCAAGACACAGGGAGGTCCTTAATTAAGGCCCTTAATTTGCCGACCTCACTGTTATGTACAATAAGCTTCAAAATGGGCAATACGGGCCTTATGTGAAATAGATTTCATTCATTCAAATGAAACTCAGGTATAATATATGCAATACTACCTTTTGTTTACTGCAATTCCACATTTTGGTTACTGCAATTACATATATAGACAAACAACCATTCACACTCATTCATACCTATGGACAATTTGGAGTCGCCAATTAACCTAGCATGTTTTTGGAATGTGGGAGGAAACCGGAAAACCCACGCATGCACGGACAACATGCAAACTCCACACAGAGGGTGGGATTGAACCCTGGTTTCCTAGCTGTGAGGTCTGCGCGCTAACCACTTGACCACCGTGCAGCCGTTTTATTTGTCTTCTTTTCCTTATTTCTATTTTTACTTTCTACAAAATGCACTGTGGAGTTGCATTCAAATTTCGTTGTATGCAAAACAATGACAAAATAAAGGCGATTCTGAATCTGATTCTGATCAGACGGCATCTATGGGAAAAGGGTTTCAAAAACAAAAAAAATCATTCAAATACCTCGTCTCCTTCAACGTCACAAAAATGCCCGTTAAGACTTTGCCAGGGAGCATCAAACACGGGACATTGAAAGGTGGAAAAAAAGTGGAACGCTGGAGCTTCATTTGGTGCATGGTCGTCAAACCGCGACTGGTTATGTGCAGATGTTGCAGGGAATGAATGAAGCGATGAATTCGAGCTATTTTTCAACCGGTCTTAAGATTTCGATCAGGTCTGGAATTGCAGAGATATGACTCGAAAACAGACCTTCTGGTTATTCAAGTACAAATTCGCCTTTTGGCCTTGAGGCGCATATCAAGCGGTGTTGTTTACTTCTCTTGACTTCTCTTTCCAACTCAAGGACTATTTTGTCTTAGACTCGCAAGAGAAATCAGATGACAATACAAAGATTATGATAGGATTTGTGTTTTCTGGGTTTATTTAGGACAATTTCTCGATTTGCATTCGGCGCTCCAATGCATGCAACTAAGGTGTTTGATTACACACCGGCTGCGGTTTTTAGCTTCATGCCTTTGGATGCAGGTGTGACTGTGTTGCGGTGTGACTTCCAAAATTGTTGTCATTTGAAAACAATTTTAAATCTGCTCTGGCAATGTTTTAGGTCACATGACATGCCATGACCGTATTTCAGATTGTTATTTCAGATAGCAATTTTCATACGGAATGATGAAACAAATTAGCTTGTCATTGGTTGTAACAGTTTTCCAGTATTCTCAGATCATTTTCAAGTGTGTGTGTGTGGCTTTTATTTCAAAATAAAAGTATAATCAAATAAAAGTTTTCATTTTGGCAAAGTCGCTTTCATGGCGCAAAAAAAAAATTGGAAACCGTTGACCTCCACATTTTGCTGGGCGTGAATCCACTAAGAAACTTGATATCCTTAAAAAGAATGAATTAAAATAATTTTTCATAAAATTATGATTTTATGCTTAATATCATGTATGTAAACACTAAGCAGTTTGCATTTATGCAAATATATAAGGTGCTGGAAGATACAAGGAGTTACATAACCATGACATTCCAACTCCCCATACATCATATAGGCTACAATCTAATATACCGCTTGTTTATGCTAAAGTGTACACAAGTCACGTGTATAATATGCGCTATTGTATCATGTTATTATTTTAAATGAGTTACTAAAGTTACTAAAAAAAGTGTATTAGCGGAATGTGGGAGAGGAGCCAGCTCGACACTTCAGCCCACGGCCCCCCCTCGCGCACGTGCACACGCACGCGCTCATTCACGAGCCAAAACGCCGGCTCACTGCGTCACTCGGCTGCATGTGCATGTACGTGCATTGGACTCCATTGTCAGTCACCAAGTTTCCCTTGCGCATGCGCACCCCAACAGACATGACAGTCAAACACAGAACACTCACTCACCGGTATTTCCTGGTCCAACGAAGCTCCCGGTGAACAAGAGACTCTCCACAAAGAAGCGGCCGGGCTTTGTCTTGTCGTCTCCCGGCTTCTCAGTCGCTCATATCGGGCTTGGCTTTCTTGCTTTTTGGACAGGAGGCGTGAAGGTGCCGCTCACCGCTGCACGTTCACACATTATATACCCAGAAGGAGCTGTCGTCACGCCGACCAATCAGCGGCGAGCTCCGAACCCGCACTCCGCCTCCTCGCGCCCGCCCCTTTGTGTTGCCAGGGTGACTAAGATCGTCCACACTCGGGGAAGAGTCCGAAGCTCCACGACGCTGTGAAGAGAAGGCGGTTTCAATGCAATATTCACCAGACAATGCAAAAATAATAACCATTTCCTGTTTGCACAATCTATCCGTACCTCGTGACAAACTATGACATCTTTTTAAAGCATAAACATTAAATAATAACAATAATAATAATAATTAAGCCATAAAAAATACTAGTTTTATTTATTTAAGTGCCATTGTCAATGTCATTTTAACAGCATTTGCTTTGAGGTGACAATAATGGTGAAAGTTTCTCTTATTTTATAATAATAATAATAATACATTTTATTTGTATAGCGCTTTTCAAAATACTCAAAGACACTTTACAGAAAAACGGAGTAAAAACAAGTAAACAGTGTAAAATATACGTTAAAATACAACATTCATTTGTTTATACACAGTTAAAACATGAGTAAATTACAATTATTTCTGTAATTTAAATTCAGGAATTTAGATTTAGTATTATTAGCAAGTTGGGCAGTAGATGGCACCAGGATGAAGAAGTTACTGTATATGTCTCTCAAATGTAATTTTATATTTAATGCAGAGAAGTGTTTCAATAAAGTCATGCCCCATAAATTCTGGTCATGCAAACACTGACTCACAGGATTGTATTTTATTTCATCATAATGGCATGAATTATCTTCCATGCATGATACTGTATGTGTGATTGATTATATAAGCTTTTCAGTGTTTTTCATCAAAGGATATCAAGGAAATTGGCTTCCTTTACAATGAATTTGATTTGGATTGCGATGCAATGACTGATCCACATGCATGCATTTAGCCACATGACTGGCTGATAACACCAAGAACAATATGTCCTATTATGTTGTACATTTAGTTCAAAATCAGTCCATTTTCCACTGAATGCATTCCAACATTCACTGTCTCTAGGGTGCCCCAATTCAGGGAGTAACTTGGGAGGGCAGCCTTCTGGCTAGTCAGCTGAGCTACAGTTGCTGCTTCTGTAATGTATGCTACAACAAAACAACAAACAATCCTAAAAGCCTTTCAATGAACACATAACATGAATAAAGCATGAGAGCGTGCACCCGCCAATCAATCAGAGTGTGTTTGAAACAGGTCACGAGACCACATCATTGGAGGATATTTATGTTTAAAATCAGTCTATGTTTTACGAGGAAGAACAAAAGTCTTTAAGTGAATGCGGGAATTAGCTTGGTGCTAGCTATCTAAGCACCAGCATCCATATGCTCGGTCTCGGAAAGACCTAATGGAATGCAGATGTCATGGCATGGATTTGAAACGTAAGTATAGCAGAACAGAATGTACAGTACTGGCTGCCTGAGCTTCAGGCAACATTTACATGCACCGACTTGTCTGGATGGACAGTAATGATCATGTGATCATGTTTCAGAAATAGCATGACATTTTAATATGTCAAAAAGAAACATTACATGCGACAGGAGGACAGTGGAAATATGGTCTGTCTATCTATCCTTCTATCTAGGATATCTATTTATACAATAGATATGGCAACCCTCCTGTTTTCCCCAGGAAACCCCCGTGTTTTGTCCGTTTTTCCCCACCACCCTCCTGATCAAATAGTTTCCTGTATTTTAACTTTCAACCAAAAAAAAAAAAAGGAAAAAAAATCTTTGGTAACAAAAGTGATGGTATCCATGTTTGAACACGTTTTGCTAGGACAATGGAGCAGCGGGTACTCTGGTATTTACCCTGCTAGTGGTGTAAACACAACATGTACGTCATCCCTCGTTTATCTTTTTCATTCATTCATTCATTTTCTACTGCTTTTCCCTCACCCTGGACTGGTGGCCAGCCAATCACAGGGCACATATAGACAAACAACCATTCACACTCACATTCATACCTATGGACAATTTGGAGTCGCTAATTAACCTAGCATGTTTTTGGAATGTGGGAGGAAACCGGAGTACCCGGAGAAAAAAACCCACGCATGCAATGGGGAGAACATGCAAAGAGATAGCCGAGGGTGGAATCAAACTCTGGTCTCCTCGCTGCGTGCTAACCACTTGGCGGCCGTGCAACACAAGTTTCCAACAAAATATCAAACACCGATCTTTTGCTGTGAATAACAATACTTAGGCTCCTTTGCTCTTTTGTTCCCTTTTTTTTTTTAAATTTTACTTCTACAATGCGCCACAAGCAAATAAAAACAAGCTGTAAATGGCCCTGGGGCCGCACTTTGGACACCACTTTGTTAACTGAACATGCAAACTCCACACAGAGATAGCCGAGGGGGGGATTGAGCTCAGGTTTCCTAGCTGTGAGGTCTGCGTGCTAACCACTCGACCTCCGTGCAGCCTATTTTCATAGTTAAAGGAGAAAAAGCATTATTAGAGTCCTCTAGTCATGAACTAACACCCCTATAGTCACCTTTAGGCTTGTAATACCAGATATAGTAGTAGTCTGTGTTTTAATTCAGGATTGTTGTGCCTGTTGTGAGATATTTCAAACCTACAATAAAATCCTGTTGGTGTGGCGATCAAGTCTTTGTGTCACCAAACAGTGCAGTAACAATACTATACTAACATCCTGTGTTCCCAAAGTAGGGTACGCACACCACCATTGGTACACCAATGGGGTTTTTTTACAGCATCTTTGAATGCACATTCAGGATGCCTTCTACTGTATTTGTATTTTTTACTTTATTGAAAGTAAAACATCCTTTTCCATTTGATTTTCATCAAGGCGTTTTCAAGTTCTAATCTAATTGAAATTCAGTTTATTCTGGCCAATCCAGCTGCTTTACCAGATGAGCTTGTTTTGCAATAACTCTTCATTTAGCAAATGTCATCGCAGCTTAGTACTCTAACTGCAAATGTTTGAACTCTTCCAGCAAACCACTATCAATGTTCTCAGGGTCTAAAGAAGTCTTGGAGCACTTGGTCCACTTCGACCGTAATCCCGTTTTCCTTGCTTTCGACAGCGAGTGTTTCAAAGTACGCAAAATCAGATTACAAAGTAAATTATACTCCTCTTGCGTCAGCGAGTACACATGTTGGCATATGAGGTAGCTGGAATCCGTTGTGGCGACTCGGTAACCAGGAAAAAGCCAAAAGAAACAAATAAAAACCGAGGTGAAAAAGCTTGTTACTTTATATGTTTCTTCAAATGCATATTTTATATTGAATGCAGAGTAGTGACTCGGTTGCTAATACCGTCCTTAATATATGTGTCTGTCTGGGTTCCTGCCAACTCTTTGCATCCTTTGTCTGCTGTGTTGAAACAGCTCCACAAAGTCTGCCTAGCAACAACTGGTCTTGCAAACATGGAGCCCCGCCATTTTTTTTTTTTTTTTTTTTTGAGAAATCATGAGGAAAAGCGGACATTATGGAAGGAATGTCACGGTACCTGATTTTTACTTATGTTCCTTGTTTCAGTTTGGATCCTGTTTTAGTCTTCTTTTGCATACAGGATGTGTAAACTCATAGGATTCAAATGAATGACAATGGGGGCCATTCACATATGAAAGGGGCTCTCAGAATACAGTGGAACGCCCCAAGAGTGGTACAAAATGTTCTCCAAAAATCTGCCTTTGAGCTCAAACCATGATCATGAGTGATATTAGAAAATATGGTGAGCTCAGCAGTGTGCTTTGCTTGTTATTTGGCTTTTTTTGTGTGATTCAAGGACACTTTCTGGGTCTTATTTATGTCTTTCATTTTCTACCGCTTTTTCCTCACGAGGGTCGTGGGACGTGCTGGAGCCTATCCCAGCTGTCTTCAGGTGAGAGTTGGGGTACACCCTGGACTGGTGGCCAGCCAATCACAGAGCACATATAGACAAACAACCATTCACACTCACATTCATACCTATGGACAATTTGGAGTCGCTAATTAACCTAGCATGTTTTTGGAATGTGGGAGGAAACCGGAGTACCCGGAGAAAACAGAGATGGCCGAGGGAATTGAACTCAGGTTTTCTAGCTGTAAAGTCTGTGTGCTAATCACTCGTCCACCGTGCAGCCCACAATGTGTAACATCAGAAGTCAAAATATTGATGCTAATAACATAAAGCTGTTTTTGTATATAACTTCTTAGCCTCATATTCATTCAGTCATTAATTTTCTACCGTTTATCCTCAAGAGGGTCATGTTGGAGCCTATCCCAGCTGTCTTCGGTCGCCAGCCAATCACAGGCCACATATAGACAAACAACCATTCACACTCACATTCATACCTATGGACAATTTGGAATTTTGCCAATTAACCTAGCATGTTTTTGGAATGTGGGCGGAGAAAACCCACGCATGCACGGGGAGAACTCCACACAGAGATGACCGAGGGTGGGATTGAACTCGGGTCTCCAAGCTGTGAGGTCAGCGCGCTAACCACTCGACCGCCATGCAGCCCTTATTTATGTCTTGAATGGCATATTTATTTTTATTATGTCTACAATATTAGGTAATATGAGTGTGAAGAGGACTATAGGGGTGTTAGTTCATGTCCAGAGAGCTCTAACAACGTTAAAACACATATTTAGTAGGAATCCTACTTTTGGCACTTCTATAATGACTAAAATGTGACTTTGTTACATTGCCTGTGCAGTTAATGAAGCTTTTATGATGACCACAACTTGACCATAGAACAGATTAATTCACTTTAAATTAAGTTTTTAAGTTTCTACCAATCAAATAAATTTGGGCTGATTTGTGACTAAATTCACAGTATCATAGTCTAAGCTTGTTTTAGTTCCGTGTCGCCCATGTTGCTGATGCTGTGACCCGATTAATGCCCACTCCCTACACTGAGTTGCCTATGGTGTGGATTAAGATATTACATAAATAAGCTTATGTAACACTCATTGTGAGGAACCGCCAGTGATGACGTCATTTTTTTTATTTTAGGTGTCTTTTATTAAATTATTTATTCTTAAAAATGATGTTTACACAAGCTACTGTGTGTGTGTGTGTGTGTGTGTGTGTAAAAACATGACAATGGCTGCTTGAGTGTCATTGTTCAATGCCGTGATTTGACCTTTCCTGACTTCCTATCCTCCACTTTCCTGCTATCGCTCAGCTGACGGGTATTTTACAATCACTTAGTAAAATTCCTGCCGCTCGTTTGCAGTTAATGATTAGGGATCTATCTTTTGGTATTCTTCCACTGAAGGACAGTGAAGAAACATGCGTTTCTCACTTTTATGTTTGCATGAATGAAAACACGGTGATAGTCTTTAGCAGACATCTTGATATCTAAATAGATTAATTTCAATCCCTACTGGTTATAATCATAATTTTTATTAGTGTTCATTATAATTATTCAACTACAGAACTATGTGAAGGTTAAGCAATTAGCCCAAATTGTAGTATTCTATGAGCTTAATGAAATCCAGAAACCTTTTGAAAGCCTCGTTGGTTTGATTCAGTTAACAAAGGTGTGTCCAAAGTGCGGCCCGAGGGCCATTTACGAGCCTCCGTATTCTTATTCACAGCAAAAGATCAGTGTTTGATATTTTGTAGAACCTGTTGGAAACTTGTGTTGCACGGCCGCCGAGTGGTTAGCATGCAGCGAGGAGACTCGAGTTTGATTCCACCCATCTCTTTGCATGTTCTCCCCATGCATATGCGGGTTTTCTCCGGGTACTCCGGTTTCCTCCCACATTCCAAAAACATGCTAGGTTAATTAGCGACTCCAAATTGTCCATAGGTATGAATGTGAGTGTGAATGGTTGTTTGTCTATATGTGCCCTGTGATTGGCTGGCCACCAGTCCAGGGTGTACCCCGCCTCTCGCCCGAAGACAGCTGGGATAGGCTCCAGCATGTCCAACATGATAAGAGTGAAAAGAAGTTCTCCTCCTATTGCGTGTGGAAGTGGTACATTTTTGGCTTTTTTTTGTTTTGACTTTTGACTGCACGGCGGTCGAGTGGTTAGCGCGCAGACCTCACAGCGTGGAGACCAGAGTTTGATTCCACCCTCGGCCATCTCTTTGCATGTTCTCCCTGTGCATGCATACACGGGTTTTCTCCGGGTACTCCGGTTTCCTCCCACATTCCAAAAACATGCTAGGTTAATTGGCGACTCCAAATTGTCCATAGGTATGAATGTGAGTGTGAATGGTTGTTTGTCTATATGTGCCCTGTGATTGGCTGGCCACCAGTCCAGGGTGTACCCCGCCTCTCGCCTGAAGACAGCTGGGATAGGCTCCAGCACCCCCCGCGACCCTTGCGAGGGTAAGCGGTACAAAATGAATGAATGAATGAATGAATGAACAAATATTAATATTTATGTTATCAAAAAAAATTTTTCCCATGACCGCATGCAAATGGTGCCAGTCTGTCATATCGGATGCAATGTAGCCCCATTACATAAGTTAGTATGAGTGTAATGACACATACAGTAAGTTACATAAGTTAGTCAGCAGGAAAATCCGAGTCTTTTTCTCCGTCAACAGAAGACGAGCGAAGCATTGAAGGGTTCAACAGTAGAAAAAAAGATGAATTCGACACAAGCTGCGAGCGGGCGGACTCACTGCATTGACAAATGGGAGAAAAAGACAAAGAGCAGGATTGTTCCGACATTCCTGGGTGGTTGATGGTGTGTTTGAGGCCACACCTGGAAATGCGTGGTTGTGTGCTCTATAGGCAAACTACTAGAAGTACAGGCCCACCTGCCAGTACTGTCAGTTAGGATTAAACATCAGCAGGCGGACATGGAAAAAATATCCATCTGTGTCACGTTACACTCAGGGACTTTCATCGGAATGAATGGACGCCTCTCCCTGGATGTGGCTTCCAGATGTCTTTCTTTGACGTGCTTGTGTGTAAAATACGCAGAATGAAATCTGGCGGTGCTGCAGTTGCATGAGGACACCGCACCCCAGTGACCCCGCTTCGTCTTTAAAAATGTTTGACTGGGGGGGGGTTGGTGTTAAATTTTAGCCAACTGACAATCTTACACAAACTGAAGGTTCTACATTAGTTCTATAATTTACAAAATATTATGAGAATAAAGACATAATTAAAAAAATTTTTAAAGCATTGGAAAAAAAGGAAAAACAAGCACAAAAGTGTAATAATGTACGAAAAAAAAGTTCATACTAATGATATGCTTTTTGTATATGCTATATGTATTTTTAAACTGGATTTTCTATGTATTTTTATATATTTTTTTGTATGTAATTTTTTGTATGTATTTTATTTTAACGTATTTTCTATGCCAGAAATACATAATTATGTAGAAAAAAACATACATAAGTCGCACTGGAGTATAAGTCACATTTTTTGTGGGCAATTTATTTTTCAAACTACTTGACTGTAAACCATATTTTCTGGGTTTTCTATGTATTTTTTTAAACTCGACCTTCTATGTATTTTTTAATATTTTTTTGTATGTATTTTTTGTATGTATTTTATTTTAATGTATTTTCTATACCAGAAATGCATAATTATGTAGAAAAAAACACACATAAGTCACACTGGAGTATAAGTCGCATTTTTTGTGGGTAATTTATTTTTCAAACTACTTGACCGTAAACCGTATTTTCTGGATTTTCTATGTATTTTTGGGTTTTTTTGTATTTATTTTTTTAAACTGGATTTTCTATGTATTTTTATATTTTTTTATATGTATTTTATTTTAACGTATTTTCTATGCCAGAAATGCATAATTATGTAGAAAAAAACATACATAAGTCGAACTGGAGTATAAGTGGCATTTTTTGCGGGTAATTTATTTTCCAAACTACTTGACCAAAACAGACATTACGTCCTCTTGGAAGGCAAGTTCTAACAATAAAAGAATAGAGAACAGGCTGAATAGGTGTAAGATATGCTAACACAATGCTTATTCAGCTACACAAAAAATAAACATGAACAGAAAAGGTGTCCAGTGTTTATGTAACATAAACACTTTTTTCATTTATAAGTCGCTCTGGAGTATAAGTGGCAGGAACAGCCAACCTATGAAAAAAAGTGTGACTTATAGTTTGGAAAATACGGTAATTGAGAAGCTGGTCTAAGTTCCTTTGTGTCACAGCATCACCCCCCCACAGCAACCCTCCAACCCCACTATGTCAATCCCTCACTGCATTTATTCAAAGGCAATTTCCCAGGGGCCTTATGGTGAGGACAAAATGTCCCCCAATTTCCACAGCTAAATCCTCAATACTCGCCCTCACAAAAGTAGAGATACAGGAACACACACACACACATATAGGGACACGTCTAGACATGCTGACTCACATGTTTGATCCCATGACCCTGTGTCAGCAGGAAGGTCAAACATACACACACACACACACACACACACTAATCCTTCACTCAGCTGAACTTGCTGACCTCACGGCTCCAACAGGACTTCAAACACATGATGAGTCTTTGTCCGTCACTTTTGGGTTTACTGTACAGCTACTTTCAAAATCATCCATATCTCATATAATATCAATGTTTACATTTACTGAAAACCTCTCTTCGGGCTGCCTGCGGGGTACACCCTGGACTGGTGGCCAGCCAATCACAGGGCACATATAGACAAACAACCATTCACACTCACATTCATACCTATGGACAATTTGGAGTCGCCAATTAACCTAGCATGTTTTTGGAATGTGGGAGGAAACCGGAGTACCCGGAGAAAACCCACGCATGCACGGGGAGAACATGCAAACTCCACACAGAGATGGCCGAGGGTGGAATCAAACTCGGGTCTCCGAGCTGTGAGGTCTGCGCGCTAACCACTCGACCACCGTGCAGCCCTGCACCATAATTAATGGAAGTATAATTTTCTACATTTACGTCACATTTTATGTACTATTTTATGTACTAAGTATGATATTTACATCATGTTTAATGTACCCATCATGTATCACATTTTTATCATATTTATCCACCTCTAATGTACAGTATAAAAATATTATATTATATTTATTTAAAAAATAAAATAAATACGCTAATAAAAAGAGGTAAAAATAAGACAGTTAGCAAAAGGCATGAAAGGCATGAAAGGCATGAAAATAGTATGTATTTAGTATTTATTATGTATTTTTTAATTGTTAATTATTTAATTAACATGTCAATTATTTTTTAATTATTATTTTTTAATTATTTGATTTTTTAAATTATGTAATTATGTATTTTTATATTATATTATATTATTATATTTATGTATTAAGTATTTAGTCCTTATGTATTTATTTATTTAGTCCTCTTATGTACCGTACTTACGTCACACTTTATGTACCTGAAATATACCATATTTACATATGTACAGTGGCAGAGACAGAAATGTTTCATTGGGGGGGCAATAAGTTGATACCTGGATGGCCAATAGGGTGGCCGAAGAGTGACGTCCCCCCCCCCCCCCAGCTCCACCACTGCATATTTACCTAATTTACCTAAAATATATATTTTGTATACCCCTTATTTAGCATATTTACATAATATTTGATGCACACTAGCTTATGTACTAAAACTGAAGTCGTTCAAGTCCAATGAATAGCCTGAAATGCTAAGCTAAGCGGCCTGGATCAGGGATCACAAAACTGGGTCAACAATTTAAAGCTGCTCTGCACAAAGGGAGGTTGATCAAGCCTTGGCGGTCGGTGCGACTAATTCCTACATGGGTTCCCAGTTCGGGAGCATTTATAGCAGGGGTCTCAAACACGCGGCCCGCGGGCCAAATGTGGCCCGCAGGACACTAGTTTGAGGCCCCCGCCTTGATATGAAAGTTTAATGTTAGTGCGGCCCGCACAAAGTTTAATATGGATGCTGTATGGTATCATGTACCCAGAAAAAATTATTACGTTTGATTAATGTTCATGTTAAAGGTTAAATAACTGTTAATAGTTACCCTCCCTATCCGTGTGGAAGTGGTAAGTTTGTGGCTATTTAAGTTTAAAGGAAATAACTTGAAGGCTACCGTTTAGGTCGCTAGCTTTCTAGTTTGCGAGTTAGCATGTGTCTCAAGACCCTGCAGTTGCGCAATATGTTGTAAATACAAAGAGTATAAATGTGACTATAGTCGTGTTTTGTCATGTCTACAGGGCTCTAATAATGCTTTGTTCATTTTAATCTGAAAAAAATAATTTGTCTAACCACCAACTATATGTGGTTTCTTAAGTTTTTATTATTATTATTATATTTATTTATTACTGATTGATTGATTTTCTTTATTCTTGATTTGTTTATTTATTTTTCATCTTATTTTGTGTAGAAAAATAAAAAGTAAGATATTTGATTTGGATTTAGTACTAAGTACCTAGTTCCTTTTTTTTTTTTTTTAATGCTCCTGGCCATTTTGGTTCCCGCTGAAGCACGCACTGAACGCAGATTGTTTATACGTGAAATTCCAATTTGCTTTCATTCACCACAACATACATTCATACATTATGGAAACGGAAAAAAGGCCTCAGGGAGCGACCGGCATCACATGTTTGCCCTCAAATATGAAATATGACACAGCTCTTTCTGACAGCCAATGAGTGCAACAACAGTAGGAAGTCATGAAAGGATGGATATTGTTTCCAAGTGTGTCAATAAAAACATGACCTTCACTTGATTACCGGTGTTGTAAATATATTACAGATGGCGACATGAATTGCGTTGTCATGTGAGGTGACGCACCTTTTCAAACTTTTTCCTTCCTGGATTGTCTTGCTTCTTTTGCGATGACGCAACACAACACAAAATAGCGACTCCGTCTGTAAAAAAAAAGCAACACAAAATTGACTGTGAATTATAATTTATATTTATAATACAAGTCTTCATTCATTTTGCATTGTTTCCATTGCATTCCTGTGGACGTGACTGCTCTTTGTTTAATAATAAACATGTTAGCTTTGTGTTTGTCATACCTGCTAACATTAGCATAGTCAAATTAAGGGAATTTTGCGGCAGTACATACACAAAACCTAAATGGAGCTCCCCATTTTGACATTTTTTATTTTGTGAAAAAGAATATGATGCTAGCCGAGTGGTTAGCGCGCATCACAGCTATGAGACCCGAGTTCGATTCCACCCTCGCGCTTCCCTTTTATAACACATTTCACACATTTATAACAACACCTACGATCACAAGTCTTATTTCTGTCCCTTATTATGTCTACTATATCTGGTATTACAAGTGTAAATGTGACTATAGGGGTGTTAGTTCATGACTAGAGGGCTCTAATAATGTTTTTTTTCCTTTAACTATGAAAATAAGCTGCATGGCGGTCGAGTGGTTGGCACGCAGACCTCACAGCTAGGAGACCCGATTTCAATCCCCCCCTCGGCTATCTCTGTGTGGAGTTTGCATGTTCTCCCCGTGCATGCGTGGGTTTTCTCCGGGTACTCCGGTTTCCTCCCACATTCCAAAAACATGCTAGGTTAATTAGCGACTCCAAATTGTCCATAGGTATGAATGTGAGTGTGAATGGTTGTTTGTCTATATGTGCCCTGTGACTGGCTGGACACCAGATCAAATAAAGACAGCTGGGATAGGCTCCAGCACCCCTCTGCGACCCTCGTGAGGACAAGTGGTAGAAAATAAATAAATGTTACACATTGTACTTTAAGAATGTGCACAGATTAAAAATTAGCTTTGCACTTTGGCCACCCCTGCACTCAGTGGTGCTGCTGAGCCTATAATTACTTCTTCCTCATACTTTAAAAAAGGAAATAAACAGTTTTTCCAACAGCACAGCATTCAAAATACCTCTAATAACTGCTCATTTACAAAGAACTACCGGTACTGTGCAGGTAAGCAAATCAAGCATTCCTTTTTTTTTCCCCCCCTCCATGTGATGTTAACAACCTGTTGTAACTTTCCCTAAGCTAACTTGCAAACAAACATTGACTTTCTGATGAAGACATTTCACGTGCTAGTTGCACCAACAGTAAAGAATATCACGCATTGTTACGGGAAAGAAAATAATCAACTAAACATGCATTTCTACACTTATTTTCAAATCCGTTCCACTGCTTTATAAGCATTAAAAATGGTTCAAAATGTGAACACATCCTAAATACAAAAGTAAAACTGTGTCTGTGTGTGTTTGTGTGTTAAAGAGATTGAGCATGGAATGATGATTGTGCTAAGAAAAGACTCAGCAGCTGCTGCAGAGGATTTACTAGCGTGCACACACACACACACAGACAGAAAGTAAAGTTCAAACGTACAGTATACCGACACCTGAACGCAGCCAAATGATGATGAAATGAAATGGTGAAATTCTTTTGTCGCCTGCAGCAACATCCATCCTGTTTCTCCACAATGCTAGTTTGTACAGCCGAGTCTTTGATCCTCCCAATGCTGGAGGTGTCGTGTTAAACTAAAAAGTCAAACACACGGGACGCCACAGGAAATAATGCAATATAAATGGATTATAAATCATATGTTGCCATCATAAAACCTTAACTGGCATACAAATGTAAAAAGTCATAATACTAACTTTGCAATTCATCGCCCTAGCGTCCCTGGCCAAGACACGTTCTTGCCGTCAGTGCTGCCCTCAGCCAAATATAACGAGCGTAAATACAACTGCTATGTGAGTAAGGGTAAAAACAATTCCGAACAACTGTTTCTTTTGATCAGACAAATATTAAGTAACTTTTATCAAATGTAGAATCACTACAGCTTCTGCTTAGACAAAAAGAGCCGCTCTGAGGTATGTTGGATTGCAAGGTGTACATAAAGCACTTCATGTGCAGTTCCAATAACGCCTCAGACACTTCCAGAATAAATGCAAAGACAAGTTACTCCATATTTCTAATCACTAAAAAGTAATATTGCAAAAAAATCAATTACGATTGAATGAGATAAAAGCCACTTTATGTGATTTCTAGTAGCAAAGTTTAATTAGGATATCATCCTGCAAAAGGTTTGGAGAATTTACAAGTCCGTGCTTAAATTCGATGACAGGGGATGGATGTACCCTGACTCTCTCAAGAGTTGTCGGTAAATGTAAAGTATGTAAAACTTGTAATCGCCCTCGGCTTGGTAACAAACAGGACGGTGAGGCTTTACAAGCACGTGCAAGGTATGTACAAATGTAAAAAAAAAACTACTTCTAAGTGCCTGACAGTAGGCAGGAAAAGTAACTTAGTGAGTGAATGAAGGAATGGATAACAAGAATTAATATTTGCCATTTCAAATGTTCCCGGAAAAACAGTTTAGCGTCCGTGGATGAGCGAGTGTAGCCTAAAAGCTGATATATTGAAAGTGATACCACAATAATTGACAAGATGTGTAAAAAAATAGTCATGTGCGGTAAGAGGAGGCATGTGAGGCAGAGAAAAATACAAAAACGAGTACTAACACCAAATAAATATTAATATTTGTGCATTTAACTGTATAACAAAATATTTATTATTTTTTTAATATATTTATTTATTTTATTTTTTATTATCTTTTTAAATATTTTATAAAATATAAAAACAAGTACTGCCCTATGATTGTCTGGCCACCAGTCCAGGGTGTACCCTGCCTCGCGCCCAAAGACAGCTGGGATAGGCTCCAGCACCCCCCGTGAGGAAAAGCGGTAGAAAATGAATGAATGAATGAAAAACAAGTACTCACACCAAATGAACATTAATATTTGTCAATTTAACTGTATAAAAAAAATATATATATTTTTTATTTTAAAATCTATTTATATTTATTTATTTTATTTTTAATTATCTTTTTAAAATATTTTCTTATAGAAAATTTAGGAAATTGCAGATATCCTGCTCCAATACAGGGAAGAACCCAAAGGTGAGACCATCGTGTGTGCACACTGAGTTGGCCAGTTTCCGTTTGTCAGCATGTCGCCATTAATGTTGCAGAAATGTTGCATTATACACCATGACTTGAAATCAAATCAACACTTGCAACTCTTTTTGGTTATCCTCTTAATCCCCAACCTGTATTATCCTTATAAAACTCCAAAGGAGTGTGTTCCTCATCAGCCATGAACCTCACTGCATGTCACTGTGGCGGGCAGGATTGGGGTCACTGAGGCCTAAAAAATGTAAGTGGTTGCTGCCCTCTGTTGGCAAGTATTGGAATAACCAGTGCACAGACAACAATTGTAACGTCATAGAGATTCAGTGTTTTTTTTAATGATGTGATCATAAATGGTTTCAGTGCAGCATGATATTATATGTTCAAGTATGTCAGTAATATTTGGTCCATGTTGCCATGGTGACCACATTTAAATCATCTAAATAAGTTTGATTGGTCTCTAAAGCTAAAAAATGATCTGGATTTTAGTGTTCACACTGACATGGGAAAAAATTGGATATTGGAATTGAGCTGCAGTGTGAACGTCGCCTAAGAGCCTCCTCGCAGGAGAATGTACACGGCGGCGATGGTGATAGCGGCGGCCGTGTACGTGAAGGTGGCGTTATAGAGGGTGCTGCGGCTGATACGCTCCCCCAACGTCCTCTGAGTGTCCTCTAGAGTCTGGACCATTGACTCCGACCCCAGAACCTCGTCTGATCCCGCTCTCTCGATACTGACCGGCCTCTCCGGTGTTTCCCTGCGAGCCTGCGGTGAAATTTCCAGCAGGTTTCTCAGACCACAAAGCTCGTTCTGGACCTTGGCGAGTCCTTGCTGCAGCTGACCCACTAGAGGCAAAAGGGACTGCATCAGGGACTCAGTCCTTTGGTTGTTACTGCGGACTTCACTCAAGGATGAAGAAGGCCTGATGGGTGAGGCAGGACTCGGACCCTTGTGTTCCTGAAGGGTAGGGTCCTTTATGGTGACCCTGAGGGTGTCGATGAGGGCACGCAGCTCGTCCTGCTGGGAGCGGTGGTTTCCTGCTTGGACTTTGAGGGCTTCCTGCAGGCTTTCTGGACCTTTCTGGGCTTCCAGCAACAAACCCTTCAGCTCCTACAAACAACACGTTACAACTTTGAACACGAGGAGGTGCTAAGAGTTTCTTCTTCTATTGTCACAGCCGTTGTGGTGAAGAGGGAGAAAGAAAAAGCTCCCGAAATGAGTTTACTCCGCAAGGTAGCTTGGCTCTCCCGTTGAGATAAGGTGAGAAGCTCTGTCATCCAGGAGAAACTCGGAGTAGAACCGCTGCTCCTCCTCATTGAGAAAACCCAGATGAGCTGGCTTGGGCATTTGGCCAGGACGCCTCCTGGACACCTCCCCATAGGGGTGTTCGGAGCACATCCAACCAGTAGGAGGCCTCGGGGAAGACCCAGGACAAATTGGAGAGAATGTGTCTCTCAATTGGCGTGGGAACGCCGCGGAATCCGCCAGGAGGAGCAGCACCAAGTGGACCGTGGACCGCCGTTTGTAACCTTTAGACTCATATTACCAATATAGTAGATATAACCAGAGAAAATATGCCACTAAAGACTGGTAATTTATTATTACTTATGGGCATTTCAGTAAATTCCTCCCGGACGTGTGGACAGGAAGTGATGTCGGGGATTCAGTTTTAGTTGGAGTACAGCCACAACGATACCCCATGTTATTATTATGATGGTGATTATTAGTATTATTGTTATTTTTGTGCCTGCTGTGAGATCATTCAAACCTACAATAATTGTTGACAGTAAACAAGTCTAGTGTGTGTTATTAGCGACACCTAGTGGCCAGTGTAGACTACAGTTCATCAACATCCTTAGAATGTATTCGTAATTTACTTTATTTACTCATTTTTATGCCTGAAAATGCTTAATTTAGGACAAGAATACATAATGTGCATATTTAAATGTACGAATAGGCTGCAGTCAAGCCCAAAATGGCGGCCATCGATTAATTAATTTTGGAAAAACTGCAATACTGGCAGGGCATGACGTTCAGACTATGAAGTGGGATGACTTTAAAAATGCTAATTAGGCAAAAATATGTATAATGTGCTTAAATATGCACATTTTCTACTAATTTCAACCATGAAACAGCATAATTTATTAATATTCATTCGTTCATTTTCTACCGCTTATCCTCACGAGGGTCGCGGGGGTGCTGGAGCCTACCCCAGCTGTCTTCAGGCGAGAGGCGGGGTACACCCTGGACTGGTGGCCAGCCAATCACAGGGCACATATAGACAAACAACCATTCACACTCACATTCATACCTATGGACAATTTGGAGTCGCCAATTAACCTAGCATGTTTTTGGAATGTGGGAGGAAACCGGAGTACCCGGAGAAAACCCACGCATGCACGGGGAGAACATGCAAACTCCACAAAGAGATGGCCGAGGGTGGAATTGAACTCGGGTCTGATTTATTAATATATGTTTAAAAAAAACCCATCATGTGTGGAGCGACGACTCTCTATACAAAATGACGATTCTTTGCAAAAAAGATTCAATTTGGCGTTCTCACCTGAAGGCGGACCCGGTTGATGTACGTCGACCCCATGACCCCAATCAGGGCTCCCAGCACTGAGCCGATAATGGACCAGTTCTTAGTGCGCTCGGCTCTCGTCCTCTCCTTCTCGTGACTCTCTCGGACGGCGGCTGAAAACAAGGCAAACTTCTCTCTCTCCGAGCTCTCTGTACACTCGTATGATGTCCTCAGGCGACGTTCCTCCTGCCGTCGGGACGCCACACGGACACACTTATTAGGTTTTTGCACAGATAATGACGACACAAATTGATGTACTTTGAGGCAGACAGCTCTGCATACATAGATACTCATTATTTTATGACTATAATTATTAAAATAGATTGTATTATAGTATCAAATCTTATATTTACTACCTTTTGTTTTGTAATATATGAGGGACAATACATAACATGGTCTCAGCTCACCTGCAGTAGTTTGTGCTCCAGCGTGGCCAGCTCCAGGTAGTGCGCCTCCTCCCTAGAAACTCTGTCCAGCCTGTCCCTGACCTCCTTCAGCCGGGCCAGAAGGGCCTCCAGGCTGCCGTGGGCCTCACGTACCATGCCCCTGGACACCATGAACGCCGCTTCAGCCTGGAAAACAAAAATATGTTAAGCTGTCACGGTTGTCAACAAAGCAAATCGTCTCACTGTCTACTGACCTCTGTGACCTTGGTCTGAGCGTGACGGACCTCGTTGAGACCAACAAACTCCTCATATCTCTCCCACCAACTGTTCATGGTGGCACTCATCATCTGTGCCGACCTTTGACCCCACTGCTGCCCCAATTGACCTGCATGCTGGAAGACGGAAGGGGAGAGAAAACGGCACAATTCTGAATTTGATGTGAACAACTTCTTCTAGTAAGGAACTTCTACAGTCCAACACCTCTTAGCAACCTGGAACGGATTATTTCCATTTTCATAGGGGTTGTGTTTGACTTGAGAGGTTCTATTTGACATACTTGTAAGGCTGACAGTGCACGTTTCTTCAGCGTCTCAGGTCCATCCCTCCCATCAGGGCACTTTGGGCCACTTGGCTGGTGTTGGGCACTGTAGGTTCGGACCACACACACCTGGCCCAGCCGAGGTCCAAGCAGGAAGAGGCGGGACAAACAACAGGAGCCATGAACTTTGTACCTGACACAATCAGCATGGGGTCCAAAGTTAGCATCAAAGACCAAAACAGAAAGCCTGACTAAATTCAGAATTAAAGTACCTCATTGAGAAGTGCAATATTAACACTGTCAATGCCGCAATGTCTCCCCAGCAACTGTAAAAATATATATATTGAGCAATAAAGTTAACAAAATTACGAATAAATTAATTGCTGTTTCATGAACACCATTACAAATCAAATATCTGCTAGAATTCTCACTCCACTTCCACTTTAACCATTCACAGTGAGGAATAAACAAAAATATTACTTCCAACATTTTGTAGCATCAACCTCCAGGATTAGCTTACTAGCTGGTAATGCCCTCACCCATTTTCATTGGTAAATATGTACATAGCATTTAGCATCACGTTACTAAGCCTTACAATTACGATATAACAGTATCAAAATCACATACCTATATTCCGCTTATATTGTTTTCAATGTTTACATGTCCCGGTGACGATGTTTTGGCAGCCAAGAGTCTTCATTCTAAATGTCAAATGAAACAGCTAGCTTGATGACAGCCATGTGTTTTTTGTTCAGGCATATAATTCGTCCTTCTATTTCCGGGTCAGAGTTCTTCTGACTGGGGTCCTTACAGCGCGGCTTCGCTACTGTGGAGGCGGTGTTTTCATCAAAACTTACAAATATTTCCCTTCCGTTTACGTTATAAAAGTCAAAAGATGTCTGGCAGGGAAGGTGAGATGTTGCTTTAAGTAGCTACTGATGTCCGCCATTATAGTGTGTATAAAAAAAACAAAAATGAAGTTAGCCTGTCGTCTGTGGATTAGCAAGCTAACTGTTGTTAAAGAGAGCGGCAATCTTTTGTAATAAATATGTATTGTCTTCCTCGCTATTTTTTTTTTACATTATTTCAACTGCTACTTATTATATGACGTTGTTTGTTGTAGCCATTGCTGAAAATAATTATGTTTTCAGGAGGCAAAAAGAAACCGCTAAAGGCTCCCAAAAAGCAGGGCAAGGAGATGGATGAGGTAAGTGCTGTTTCATTGACGGCGCTCTTCACTTTCAATAAACCCAATACAAACGCGCCTGTCTTCACTATAGTAATTAATTTGATGTCCAATATTAATTTTGAATGCTACATTACTAACAGCAACGGCAAATAAAGAGTATGCATTGAAGCATTTATCAATGTGTGCAGGACGACGTGGCCTTCAAGCAGAAGCAGAAAGAGGAGCAGAAAGCTTTGGACGCACTGAAGGCCAAAGCCTCTGGAAAAGGACCTCTCTGTATGAACAGATATTTTCATTTTCGTGACAATGTGACATCATATCTCATGCACATGTCGTGTCTGTCCTCTCCTCCAGGCAGCAGCAGCGGCATCAAGAAATCAGGCAAGAAGTGAACTTTCCATTTGACTTACGCTTCCCCCCGGCTTTGCTTCCCATGACTGCAATGTATCTTTGCTCATTGAGACTCTGCTGTGTTTTGCTGTGTTAAAAGTTCCCAGTGTTGACCTTTTTCCACAAGTAAAACTTTAATTTGAGGAAAAATGAGTTTTGTGTACAGCTTGTAACTCGATACATTTGTTGTATTAACACACTGACCATTTTCAAATAACAGTCAGTGGGTGTAGATATGGTAATAATCGGTTAAAAGGAATCAAGTTTACATTTTTATGGTATATATTGTAAATGGAGACACCAATAAAATGATTTGAAATCATCCCAAAAAGTTGTTTCAATTATTTTTTTAATTTATTGAGATGATTGATTGAATGAATGATTGAAATGAATACAGTACCTTGTAGGTCAGAATAAGGAAAACACCTATGGGGGGCAGCAACCATCGGACAATTGTAGATGTTTATCATAGCATCTTTTACATCCCTGATGCAGCACTACTACTGAAATTGGAAAGGGGGTTACATAGACGTCACCCCCCCAGTAAAAAGCCGCCATTTATGGGCAGTGTGAAAGGAGCTAAAGCTAACATGTCTGCAGTGTAGTGCCATATTCTTTTAAAAATAAGTTCTTGTGATTATTTGACCAAAATACATATAGTTTTAATAGGCTAGTTTCAAATTATCCTTTAATCGGTGGCTTTAAAATATCTTAAGGCAGAAATAATAAATATAAATATTTTACAATAAAAATATTTTAAAAATTATATTTACAAAAATTAATCATTTTTAATGACCTCTCATGGCCCACCAGAGGACCGCGACCCACACTTTGGGAATCCCTCACAGTGATTTCCCTTTCCTACATTATGTATTTTGGTCAAATAGTCACAATTATGCATCTACAACTTTTGGCCCTTGGGGAAAAAAACGTCTCTTTTGATGGGAACTTATCTACTATTGTACTTTGTTTCCTTAGATATTGAGTTATCTAATATCATAGATGCACCAGATGAATAGTGTTCAACTGAATCAGTGTGTATAGCATAGCATCACGTGACTGGCCACTAAAGGTCACCATGGTGACTTCCAAACCAGGAAGTCAATAGTCCAAAACACCCAGCGGAGTATTTCACAACATCTTGCAGCTGGAAGACGTCTGTTCATCTGTCTGTTTATCTCCACGCGTCATCTTGGCCAGCTTCATCTGGAGGATTTGGATCTCCAGGTTGAGCTTCTCCCTCTCCAGCAGCAGGTTCCCCTTTTTCATCTCCAGCAGCTCTCCATCCAGCAGTAGACCTACAGAACAAAAACATTGTGAAACAAATATAGTCCTACGCAAATGATTCTGGAGAACAACACTTTGTGAAACGTTCTATGAACTCTACCAAAGATTTATTTTGATTTATTAATTATTTTGATTTATTTACCTTGAGTTTCCTGTCGTGGTTCCATCAGAGACTTGAGCTCAACTTCTACGGGGTAATGGTCGCTGACCTTCAACGCCTGCAGAGATGCCAGGATGAGCTCAGATGTTTACAGTGACGCATGACGCACCATCATTCATTCATTCATTCATTTTCTACCGCTGCTGGAGCCTATCCTAGCTGTCTTCGGGCGAGAGGCGGGGTACACCCTGGACTGGTGGCCAGCCAATCACAGGGCACATATAGACAAACAACCATTCACACTCACATTCATACCTATGGACAATTTGGAGTCGCCAATTAACCTAGCATCTGAAGGACTATTCAATTATTACCAATTTTAATCAGATTAATCCCGATTTTTAATTAATCATGATTAATCACCATTAGCAACTACGTCTGAAATATGCCAATTCTAGTTGGCATAAAAATACAAGTCTAAAAATACATTTTTCTAACACTAGTGTCTTTAATAGTAGTACAATATTTGAATCAGGAGTTGCGTTCAAAGACACTCGTTTTTAGTGTATTTTCCAGCATGTTTTTGGAATGTGGAAGGAAACCGGAGTACCCGGAGAAAACCCACGCATGCACGGGGAGAACATGCAAACTCCACACAGAGATGGCAGAGGGTGGGATTGAACTCAGCGTGCGTGCAGCCCACACACCATCATGAGCGTTAAAAAAAAAAAAAAAAAAAAAGACACCTGCTCATTGCTGAGATTGAACGCTTTCTGGAAGTTGAAGGGTCGGGCAGAGTTGGGCACGACAGCGTGGAACATGTCGTCTCCGTAGACGACGATCCTAAAAGGCAAATCTGCTCAACAATGGCCTTCTGTACTTGTTAACTGTGTTGCGGTGCATTTGTGGATCCCACCTGTCGTATGTGTGTGCGTTTGCGGTGCTCGCCGTGGTGTCCACGTCGTCTCCGATCAGCCAGTGGAAGTTCCTGTCGCAGCGGATACGGATGCTCTGCATGTCGCGTTCCGAGACGTATGCGCCGTCTGCGTTGAAGTCGCCCAGGATCATCACGTTCTGTTGCCAAGGCATGGAGAACATACTGAACTGTAAACAGTATATGATGTATAATCTATTTTTATGAAATATCGTTTTCCCGTTACTGTGAATAAATGACATCAACCATATTAGCATGCCAAAAAACAGTAGATGTCAGGTGGAATACGCTATGGTGATGATGTAGGACAGATTAAATGTATGTTGAATAATGAACAAAGTAGTCAATCAGTCCAGAAAAATCAACATTGTCCTCCAAATGTCCTCACATCTGTCCTCCACTTAGCCTTCACGTGCTGAAAGACGTCAAAAAGTTCATCCAGCTCAGTCTCCGAGTCCTGTGGTTTGGTGTGAACGGGGATCATCACCAGGTCCTTCAGTACTGGTGGAGTAAAAAACATGCACACGTTGAGATGAATCAACACACCAGTCCATAAAACTGGAACTGTACGAGTTCCACCTGTGTTGTGGCATCGGAATCGCAGGATGTAAGGGTCCCTGGCAAAAACGTCCCCGCCATCGATCAACTGGTCATCAAACTGGTAGGAACCCACCAAGTCCACCAAGTCATCCCTGTGTAAAGAAGGCATCAAAGATGGCTTCCATTCTGGGAAGTTTAGCCAGGTTAGCGTCTTACTCCAGGATAGGGCACCTCAGTAGAAAAGCAAAGTTGCGATCAAGGGGGCGTGGTTTAAATGTGGCAAGTTTGTAAACAATGGAAGACCCCAAAGAGAGTTTTCTTGCTAAATTATACGTTTAGAATGTGCAACGAGCCCATAAAAAAAACAGCAGTGGGCCACAAATGGCCCCCAGGCTGCACTTTGGACACCTGTGCAGTCTTCGGTGTCATGGATGTGTCACACTAATCCATCGAACAGTGCGAAGGTGATATTGGGGAATCGTACCTGTAAAGGAACATGAACTGCTCCTTGTAGCGGGACCGTCCCAAGCGACAGCTGATCTTCAGAGTGTAGTGATGGGCCGCGTTGGACCTGCACACACACGCACACACACACACACACACACACACACACACACACACACACACACACACGTGTGATGCTACTTTCATGATTCATAGTTATAAGTTATTTATAGGTTTATTTATAGGTTTGGCTTACGTGTTGAGTGCATCCATGAGGGTCTGGACCGACATCCCGCTGATATCCACCACCTCCAGGATCACGATGATGTCATAACGTCGGATAATCTGCAGGCGATCGACTCCACATTACACAACGTAGCAACAAAACAACGTTTTCATATAACAAAAATACTTTTCCTCCTGGTGGAAAGCTGAGAGGTGACATTTCATAAGCAGACTCCAGGGAATATTGAATATTACTGTTAGAGTACCCTTAAAGCTTCAATCACTGTACTTTTATGTTGTACATGTATGTACTTTTGTATCATTAATACGACTCCATGTGAGTCTTACCTGGACCAGAATTAGAAAACCCCTACTAATGTAAACGATATCCTCCAATGGCACTAAATTGTAAATATTCATACTGTCAATCAAAGGTGAGTTTTTTTAATTCCAGCAAAGCTCACATATATAAAAATGGAAGGATGCTGGAAACACTTTTTATATATTTTATATATTTTTTAAATATATATTTTGTACATTACAAATGTAAAAAAAACAATCCAATATGGATCAATATATGCTAAGCTACTGTATCTGAAGGGTTATTCAATTATTACCATTTTTTATCAGATTAATCCCCATGTTTAATTAATCATGATTAATCACTATGAGCAACTACATCTGAAATATGCAAATTTTTACTGTATTTATTGAACAGAAAGATAAATGACAGGACAGGATTATATATATATTATAATAAATTATAATTATGAAAATAAATACATATATATAAATATAAATTATATATAATTATTAATATAATATAATTAAAAATAAATAATTATATATATATAAAATCCTGTCCTGTCATTTATCTTTCTGTTCAATAAATACAGTAAAAATTTGAATATTTCATATACACATATATATATATACACATATATATATATACACACATAGAGGCCTACTATCAACAACTGTCAGTCCTCTGCATCAATCTCCTGGTATGGCTGCTAATCCAAGTTCATCATTTTATAAGGCTAATAGATGATTACAAAAGCCATCTAAAAAATCTAAACTAAAACTAAAATCTCTTACCATGCTGTTAACTACTCCCTTCAGAGAGCAGCACAAACCGGGTCTAACAAGGACAGAAAAACGCTGCACAACTGTGCAAGAAGACAAATATCTGAGAGTGTGTAGTATTAAGACAAAGACGCCTCACAGGTCGTCACCTGGCAGCTGTACTAAATAGTAGCCGTCAAACACCAGTGTCAGTATCAACAGTGAAGCGGCCACTTCAGGACGCTGGAAAAAGCCATATCTCAAATTGGAAAAAAACATTTCCAAGTGATCCCAAACTTTTGAGCCGTAGTGTATACGTATATTATACTATATTATTACGACTCGTGAGTCTTACCTGGACCAGAATTTGAAGGATTTCTGGGTCGGACACTTTGTTCCTTCCAAACTTCTGGATGTTGAAAGATGCTATTTTCATGGCGGCTGTGGAGAACAGAAGAAGAGACCATGAGGGGGGAAAAAAGAGGGGGGAAGTTGGTCATCACATGTGTCTGAACATGCAAAGGTATGTGTGCTACGATCACAAAACGAGCCCTTTAAGTCCAACTATGCAGCTGCGTCTTTAAAGCTGTGTGTGTGTGTGTGTGATGCATTTTAAAGTGCAGCTGTCCGTTTTATTGCTTCCCTAGGACAGCACAAACATTAGCACATAAAGTTCCTAACATGTTGGCTGATTGGGACTCAGAATCAGATAGTGGTTTCGTATTTTAAGAAGATAAATAGACTCCAATAATCACAGCAGTGTTTTGCTTTTTGTCCTTTCTACGACAGCAACAAGTCTTGTGATCTTCGTCTCAGACTGACCGTAAAACCTCTTCCTTCCCTCAAACAGACAGGAAGTGTACCTTTTGTTTGCTACATCATGTCACAAGTGTTCACACTTGTGGTCCGGACCAAACATCTTTTAAAAGATACTTAGTGTACACGTTGGTGTGATTCGCTTATTTTTCAGGCTGATATTTTTTTCTAAAATTTTTTAAAATGTTCTTAAGCTCCCCTAAATAATTTATTTTTTTATTTATAAGTTTATTAACAGACACCATGCACACCATGTTATACACCAACCGGAGAATGGACGCAAACCAGGGCTAAATTATGGTGAAGAACACGCTAACCGGGGGCGGACTCTAACCAAGGTTCCACTGTATCACAAAGCAAAATGTTATGTGCTGGATTGTTATTTATTGGTGCTCTTTAAAAGTATATTTTATAAGCTCTTTGTGAAATATAGCAGAATATCAAAATAACTTGCCCTGCAGATGACGTTTTGTTTTGGAATATTTGCATAATAACATGTAATAACAGACTTATTTTTTAAAGACTGTCTCTCTACTGTGTGTACTGTAAACACGTGCGAAGAGCGGTGGGTGGCGCCGTCAAACTTGGCAGCAGACGAGTCTCTACAAGAATGTAACCGCTAATTGATGCCGTCACTCAGCGAGAACAAAGTTATGAACATAACTATTTGCTTTGAATAGTGCCCTTATTTCTACGTTGATTCACAAGTTGGTGTTGGTGAATGTAATGACCATGTCAATGATTAAACGGCAACAGGAGAAAGTAAACCCCTGCCGAGGCTAAACGATATCCTCTAATGGCACTAAATTGTACATCTTTAAACTGTCAATCAAGGGTGAGTTTTTTTTATTCCAGCCAAGCTCACATATATAAAAATGGAAGGATGCTGGAGACACTTTGATATATTTTGTACATTAAAAATGTAAAAAAAACTATCCAATATTGACCAATATATGCTAAGATACTGTGTCTGAAGGCTATTCTATTACCATATTTAAATCAGATTAATCCCCATTTTTAATTAATCATGATTAATCACCATTAGCAACTACATCTGAAATATGCCAATTTTGACTGCATTTATTTTATATATACATATATAATCCTGTCCTGTCATTTATCTTTCTGTTCAATAAATACAGTCAAAATTGGCATATTTCAGACAGTCGCTTCAGACAGCACACTTAAAGGAGATCTATGATGCTTTTTCCACTTTTTTGACCTATAAATGTAGTTAGAATGTTGTATTCTCGTGTTAAATGTTTCAGATAACGAGGTTTGGGCATTTGGATGTGAGCCCTGAAAGATGAAAACGCTCGGTTTCAAAAGGCGTGGTAAAACCGCCCCCTTTGTGATGTCACAGAGGGGCGACCTTCCTTATATGGTTCATGGATAGGAAGCACTTTGGAAGTAAATACAGCTGGAATAGGTGCAGATTCTGCAAAATCATATTTATTATTGTGTGTAACTGCTCTATAGGAGAACACGACTCAATACAAAGGGGCGAAAAATGAGTATAATAGGTCCCCTTTAAATGTAGTAGCACATTGTACATCCAAATTAAGAGTTACGAAACGTGATAAGAAAATCCACTTCAAGTTTCCACACACAAACACACACATAATCAGAGTGTCCCTGAATGCATCTCATGTTCTTGTAATGAGAATGAAGAAGTGTCCCAGCATGATACAGTATACATACAGTATGGTGTTGGAATTGTACTACTGTGCTTCCGTCTGCTGTCATAGCAACAGGCGTGCATGTCAGCTGACATCACACATGACAAAGGATAATTACATACTATGCGCATGCAAACATATTCTAAACAATCCTGTTTGCATAGGAACTGCTCTGCAAGTGCGAACGTGTATTCCGATACACACAAACAACCATGTGAACAGTCTAACGTTTTAGAAGACTACAATTTTTTCAAACCGACATTTTTAAGTGTAAAGATGGTCTCTCTTCCATTGCCTTGAGATTGACACCTTTGACACAGAGGATCTTAAGTGCGTTTTTGCAGTAAATCCTCAAAATTATCTTTAAAAATAATATTTACAGTAGCATAGCGCTCCTGTCACATGGAGAATAGCGTTTTTGGGAGTGGTTCCTTAAAAGGATCAGAGAGAGCTTCTGTCATATAGAGTAGAACCTCTGTTTATGTAGGCACTGGTTTTCATATGATTTGGTTTTCAATCAAAATTATTGCTAAAAACACAATCTATCCATTTTCTATACCCCTTATCTTCATTTGAATTGTGGAAGGGGTTTGCTGAAGCCTATCTAAGCTGACTTCGGGCGAGAGGCGGGGTACACACTGGACTGGCTGCCACCCAAACACAAAAAATACAGTACGTCTTGGTTTTCATACACTGTCTCTGGTTAGTGTAACACCTAATAAACTAGTCCACAGAATAGAGTGGCCAAACAAAGCATCCACGCTTTAATGGAATGCTCACACAGAACCATGAACAACTCATATCTGTCTCCTTTCATGAGGCATTCAAGAGCACTGCGTATTTTTGAGTGAGTTTAACAAATGCTAGCACTTGTTAAAATTACTTTGACCCAAAAGATGGCACTTTAACTCAATAAAACTCAATTTTAAGTTTAAGTAAATCATTTATTTGTTTAATAATTAAAAGTCATTTTATATGGATTTTTAATTTCTAAATGTTTCAAACAAAAAACTACTGCCGAACGCCGTTTTGGGAATTGCATGTTTTCCTCTGGTTAGGGGGTAATACAAATATTCCACCGAGGGAACTTCACTGAAATAGAGGATCTTTGACAATAGGAGTTCTCCATGATGACACCAACAGTCATCGTCTGCTCCAACAGGTTCTTATCTTCTAATCTGTGGAGGAGGAAGGGAGGGAGCAATGGCACCTTAGAAGAATGTCCCCCACGCCCCCGGAGGGAGGACACATCCTGTCTACACCTCATGGACACACTGTTTTCCCTCCTCAGACACGAACATAAAAATAAGAACACAACATATACCGCCCTGCGTCTACACTCCATCACTTTTAACAGTTTGAGTGTTCACAAGATGTCGTCCATTTTTCTTTCATTCAAGTCTCATCTTGAAAACGACAACTAAACATCTAATTAACTTCATTGTCTGCTCACAAACATTGAGACAAAGACTATAAAGACACAGACAATAAAGACAGGAAGTGGTTTGTCACCTGCTGGAGGAGGTAGAACGAGGAAGAGGACGCTGATACTTCTACTATTGTTGTTGTTGTTGCTTCGGCAGCCGGTGGGTGGTTGCTAGAAGAAGAACTCACTGCCAAGGGACACACATACTTTTACAAAGGTAGACTTTAGGAGCGTGTGATTGGTCGAAAAGTAACCAATAGCAGGAGCTTTTGTAGGAGGACCAGCAGATGAGCACCAATGACACGCCTACCGGAAGTGTGTTACCCATATAGTCAGCTAATATTCATCATGTTTGTGATTTTTTCTTTGTTTTATGTCAGTTGAAACTTTCTTATATATATTTATATACATACAGGACAGCACGGTGGTCGAGTGGTTAATATGTCGGCCACACAGTGAGTTTTCTTCGGTTTCCTCCACATACCAAAAACATGCTAGGTTAATTGGTGACTCCATATTGTCTATAGGTATGAATGTGAGTGTGAATGGTTGTTTTTCTATATGTGCCCTGTGATTGGCTGGCAACCAGTCCAGGGTGTACCCCCCCTCTTGCCCGAAGACAGCTTGGATAGGCTCCAGCATACCCTCTGAGGATAAGAGGCATAGAAAGTAATTAGATATCTACATACTATAACTGTGATCAATACTGAAGGCACAGTGCCTGTGCTTTGCATTAAGTGACCACAGGTGGGCGCACTTTTACCATCTAAAATGTTGAAATTACGTTAGATTACTTCAACTGTATACATGTTGGCTATTGTGGCATTGTAACGTTCTAATTAAGTTTACATTTGTAAAATACATTTATTTGATGTGAATTTTTTTCTGTATCGAAACGTAGTATTTTCAGAAAACGTGACAGTAAATGGATAATTTTCATGAAATGCAAAAAAAAAAATGGCAGTCCAATAGCCACTGACTGACAGTGGCCCCTAAAAAATAACCACTCTTGGCGTCTTCTTGCTCTTCCCCACAACTAGACAAATACAGTGTAAAAATAAGCTAATTACTGGATAACAAAACTGCTATTAAACAATTCTACTGCATAGTTAATATCCTTCCGGAATGATCATCACTGTCGAGGCCACACTTCTTTATTCCAGTTCATTTTTTATTATCAAATGTACATTATCACAGTGATTCATTCAGACTTAAAAACATTCCATCCAAAGAGCAAAATGTTTTTCCCTTACATAGAAAATCATCTTTTAGTGAACCAGAGCGATGCCTTCACTGTGCAGGTCAAAAGGGGAAACATTACAACTCAACATTGAGAGACAGCAATGAAGCTGAAGTAGACAATGCAGCAAGGGATTGTGGGAATTTAAATGAACATCAGTAGTCTACATGTAGAGTCCAGTTGTAATTCACACTTAGCAGAATTGGCAATTTGGAGGATGAGAAAACTAAAGTTTGGCTCGTGAAATACGGTTAAAACTTTGGCTGCGTCCATTTTTAATACTTCAGAAATTCTATTTCTTTGGAAATAATCACTACATTTGTCTACTTGCTATCGATATGGGTGAGATTAAAATATATTTTCACTTCCTCCATAACTTGAGAAGTTTTACATTCCTAAAAAGAGACTGAAGCAGCAATAATTTAGCGTACAAAGTCGAGAGCAGAGCATCGTGTTTAGCTCATCATGGGACGTTAACGTGAAAGGGCGATCCGGGGATGTGGTCCTCGCCCCACTTGACCACCAGGACGTAGTCTCCGTGTTCCCTCAGCACATAGCTGACGTTGTACTGCATGTCTCCCAGGTGCTTGATTAGAACCTCCTCACATGGAACCTCAGGGCCGTGGACGCCCACCACTAGCATGTTCTTACCTGGTGGAGAGCAGACGTATTCAAACCAAGGCTGAGACAACGGTAATAATGGTGGAAGTAGGCGGAGTCTGGCTCACCAGCCTTGCTGCAATCCACGGAGAAGCTGCTCTTCTGGCCCACAAAGGCCTTGCTGAGTCCAAGTCCTCGGCTCAGTACCTTGCTGGCGTCCGAGGTGGCCGGTCTGCTGAAGACCGGGCCACTGTTGGACCCTCCCACTGGTGGTTCTACGGTCAGTGTGGACGACATGCTGTCGCTGCTCACGTTCACCAGTGGAGAACCTGAAAGAAGACCAGGTGACACAATACAGTCACTTCCTAAAGAGATTCATAGTACAGCTACTGTGTTCGAACTCGCAATACTACTAATAATGTGAATAATATATTAACTGAATAAGACTATCACTATCCTAGTACACTAGTACACAACATAAACACAAGACAATTTAAATACTTTTAAGACGTTTCAGTAACCTGTGGAGTTCCCCAGGGGTCAATCCTGGGACCCCTATTGATCATACACCAACAATACTATATCAACAAGTACACAACATAAACACAAGACAATTTAAATACTAGTAAGATGTTTTAGTAACCTGTGGGGTTCCCCAGGGGTCAATCCTGGGACCCCTATTGATCATACACCAACAATACTACATCAACAAGTACACAACATAAACACACGACAATTTTTAGTAACCTGTGGGGTTCCCCAGGGGTCAATCCTGGGACCCCTATTGATCATACACCAACAATACTACATCAACAAGTACACAACATAAACACAAGACAATTTAAATACTAGTAAGATGTTTTAGTAACCTGTGGGGTTCCCCAGGGGTCAATCCTGGGACCCCTATTGATCATACACCAACAATACTACATCAACAAGTACACAACATAAACACAAGACAATTTTTAGTAACCTGTGGGGTTCCCCAGGGGTCAATCCTGGGACCCCTATTGATCATACACCAACAATACTACATCAACAAGCACACAACATAAACACAAGACAATTTAAATACCAGTAAGAATTTTTAGTAACCTGTGGGGTTCCCCAGGGGTCAATCCTGGGTCCCCTATTGATCAATCTGTCTCAAGTCCGGTTCTACACTAGATGAGCAAGTCATTATTATGGAGCATTATGGGGAGTTCAAAAAGATTGACAACTTTTTCATTTTACAAAACTTGCTTTGCAGAATACCCGCTTATGTTACTAAAGCTGCACAATAAGACTTAAAAAAACATCATTAAACCATTAGTATTATTTTAAAAATACAGTAGCGTATGTGTAAAGCACTAAAACCTGTTCATATGTTTACATGATGACACACCTCAAACAGGTTTCAATGTCAAATATTAGCTTAACTAGCGATGCTCACGTCTTTTTTTTCCCCTCTTGAGCCAACAAGGACGTTCCACCTTCAAATCAGCACAAAAGCGGAAGAAGAAAAGTGGAAGACAGAAGCTGAAGAAAAGAATCAGAAGACATCAGAAGATAAAGACAAAAGCAGAGGATTGATAGACAACAAGAAGGAAAGAAAGACGCTAAATGTTGTCACCTGAGACTCTGGCCTTGAAGGGACTTCCAGTGATGTGGTCAGAGCCTCCATACTTGATGCTGATGATGTAGTTTCCTGGAGCCATGGGTGTGTAATGCACCTTGTAGCCCTCCGCCACCTCCAGGCAGTCCATCTTGACCTTGGACGGGCCCTCAATAGTCACGGCCAGAGCACCCTCACCCGCCTTTGTGTTGTCGATGATGAACTCGGACTGGACACCTAAGCAGCATTGCAGAAAAGTAAGCAAGTGGAATCGTCCTGTAGACTATTTTCGACGATCTGACACGGTCCCTTAGTCATGGCGGCGGGGGGTCAGGGGTTACTTGAACCCACCTGTGGTGCCTCTCTCAAGACCAGAACCGTATGCCGAAACCAGACCGGGCTGTCCATCCTGCTCTGGCTTCCCGACCAGGACGGTGAACGACGTTCCTTGGACTTCAGAGCCCAATTTGACATCGACTGTGTGGAGGCCCGTCTCCCTGGGAATGAACTGGATGGCGTACTTATCTGGTAGGGAGGAACGGCGGAGGAGGTTGGGTTAGCGGAAGACGTGCAAAACGTCTTTTGGCGTATGAGTTACACACAAAAACGCAAACCTTTTTCCAGTGGGCTGATGACACACTCCTGTCGTGCTCCAGAGGGGCTGGTGACCTTGGCCTCCGGCTTGCCCTTGGCTCCGTCCATGCACACGTTAAATGTCGCTGGCTGGTTGACCTTCAGACCAGCCTTCTACAAAACACACACAGATGCAAACACATAGTCAAACAACCATTCACACTCACATTCATACCTATGGACAATTTGGAGTCGCCAATTAACCTAGCATGTTTTTGGAATGTGGGAGGAAACCGGAGTACCCGAAAAAAACCCACGCATGGACTGGGAGAACATGCAAACTCCACACAGGGTGGAATCGAACTCAGGTCTCCTAGCTGTGAGCCCTGCGAGCTAGTTATTACAATTAATAGTTTAAATTTTAATTTCCTACATGAAGATTTTTTTTGGTTACAATACGTTTTGGTTTGAGTTGGACCTTATGGAACACATTAATGATGTTAACCAAGACACCACTGGAATTATAAACTTATAATTATAAACTTTTTCACATCCTTTCCAAACTTAATCGCATCACCCAAACTTCCGATAATTATATATTTCAAAAGTCAACCTGGCTGAAATTATAATTAATAGTTTAAATTTTAATTTCCTATGTGAAGATTTTTTTTTGGTTACAATACGTTTTGGTTTGAGTTGGACCTTATGGAACACATTAATGATGTTAACCAAGACACCATTGTAATTATAAACTTTGCAACTTTTTCAAATCCTTTCCAAACTTAATCGCATCACCCAAACTTCCGATAATTATCCCTCTGTATTATCCTTCCTGATGGAAGAATATTAGCATATATTTCAAAAGTCAACCTGGCAGAAATTATAATAGTTTAATTTTAATTTCCTATGTGAAGATTTTTTTTGGTCACAATACGTTTTGGTTTGAGTCGGACCTTATGGAACACATTAATGATGTTAACCAAGACACCATTGTAATTATAAACTTTGCAACTGTTTCAAATCCTTTCCAAAATTAATCGCATCACCCAAACTTCCGATAATTATCCCTCTGTATTATCCTTCCCGATGGAAGAATATTAGCATATATTTCAAAAGTCATACAGTCCTATGATGTGTCGGCCATCTGGGGAGCGTCCTCATGGCTCACCTGAAGCCCACTAATGTTCAGGCGGTGGGTGTCGTAGGTGGGGTTGGCCGCAACAGGGACCAAGTAGGGACTGTCTGGGATGTGCTGGTCGTTGAACTTCACAGCGATCTCGTAATTACCTGAAGTACCCACACCACAGCGTCACACACATAAAAAGGACCATGGACATGTTTTTTTGGTTTGTAGTTTTATCTACCGGGTTCCTGGGCCACGTAAGAGACTCCGCAGGATCCATCTTTACGGTCATCGAATGAGATCTCTGCCCGGCTGGGTCCCTCCACAGCCACTGACAGACCCCCGGCGCCGGCCTCTCTGGTCCAGATACTGAACTCGGCTAAAGAGAGAGAATAACGTTGATATGAAGTAAAGAAAATACTAGCTGCAAATATTTGTGTGTACCTGGTTCTCCTGCCACCGCTGCATCCAGTCCTGGACCTCCAGCTTTGACCTTGGCGGCACCGCCCTCGCCTAGCGGCCCCACGGTGAACTGGAAAGGGCTGCCGGGCACATGGCCGCCCCGGTACCTCACGTTCACCCTGTGCACGCCTGTCTCAGAGGGCACGAACTGCACGCAGTAGGTGTCGTTGTCCATGGCGACAAGCTGGGCAGGCTGACTGGATCCTGATGGGCACGTGACTTCGGCCGTCACCTCACGCACGTCCAGCGCTGTGAAACATGAGACTGTGTGATAATGTAGTACCTTTAAATTGTTTATATTGTCTATATCGTATCATGCTGTCATTCAAGAAAGTGGCTTCAAATAAGCTGAATTAAGTTTAGTTGTCAATTTTCATTCATTCATTTTCTACTGTTTATCCTCACGGGGGGGTTGGCGGCGTACACCCTGGACTGGTGGCCAGCCAATCACAGGGCACATATAGACAAACAACCATTCACACTCACATTCATACCTATGGACAATTTGGAGTTGCCAATTAACCTAGCATGTTTTTGGAATGTGGGAGGAAACCGGAGTACCCGGAGAAAACCCACGCATGCACGGGGAGAACATGCAAACTCCACACAGAGGTCTAACTGTGTGGCCTGTGCGCTAACCACTCGACTACCGTGCTGCCGTGACAAATATTATTCATTCATTTTCTACCGCTTTTCCTTACGAGGGTCACGGGGGGTGCTGGAACCCATACCAGCTGTCTTCAGGCGAGAGGCAGGGTACACCCTGGACTGGTGGCCAGCCAATCACAGGGCACATATAGACAAACAACCATTCACACTCACATTCATATCTATGGACAATTTGGAGTTGCTAATTAACCTAGCATGTTTTTGGAATGTGGGAGGAAACCCACATATGCACGAGGAGAACATGCAAACTCCACACAGAAATGGCCGAGTGTGGAATCGAACTCGGGTCTAATCAAGATACTGTATGTACAATATTGTATTTTTAAATTTAAAGCTCAGTGGCACTCAAAATTGCTGGTTTGCTTTTTTTTGGGCAATAAGACACAATATGGGCTGCACGGCGGTCGAGTGGTTAGCATGTAGACTTCACAGCTAGGAGATCCGAGTTCAATCCCACCCTCGGCCATTTCTGTGTGGAGTTTGCATGTTCTCCCCTGTGCATGCGTGGGTTTTCTCCGGGTACTCCGGTTTCCTCCCACATTCCAAAAACATGCTAGGTTAATTAGCGACTCCAAATTGTCCATAGGTATGAATGTGAGTGTGAATGGTTGTTTGTCTATATGTGCCCTGTGATTGGCTGGCCACCAGTCCAGGGTGTACGCCGCCTCTCGCCCGAAGACAGCTGGGATAAACTCCAGCACCCCCCGCGACCCTTATGAGGATAAGCAGTAGAAAATGAATGAATAAAGACACAATACGTTCATGTCAGAGATAACAGTCATGATGATTGGACACCACATGATTTCTAAATATCAACACATAATTAAGGAAGGAAAGACAAATGAATTTTAAAGCACAGTAGGTGAAAGTAGCGGTGAAAACACAAAAAGCAAAGAAATGTTCAACCGTCAACAACGTCACCTGGTATCTTCAGGCTGAGGTCGCAAACGCTGCCCACGCCAGCGACAGGCGCGGCCCTTTGTTTACGTGTGATGCTCTCCCGGATGCGACCCTCCCCTGTCACTTGCACCGTGAATGGACTTCCTGTTGACAATTACACAAACACACACATGATCACATCGGACCTCCGCTTTCAAGCTCTGGCCATGTTAGCTGTGCACCCTTTCTACCTGGGATGTGCTGGTCAGAGAAACGAATAGAGACAATGTAGTTCCCAGGCTCAGTTGGACAATAAGTCACCATACACGTTCCATCTTCAATGTCCTCCGTCTGGATGTCAACCTTACTGGGACCTTCGATGGACAGAGCGAGGCCGCCATAACCTACAAGAAAAGGAGGCGTCACTTCATCGCTCTGATATAAAATATACAAAATAAACATCATAAAGTACGTACCCGCTTCTCGTGTGTCCACAACAAAGCTAGCATCGTTAAAAGTGATGCCCTCTACAAGACCTTCGCCGTGGGCTTTGACCCGGCTGGCATCGCCTATCTCCGACTGCACAATCATGATATTAATGGGGCTGTTAGCGACGTGGCGGCCGTTCTTCATGATGCTAACACGATGCTCGCCAACCTCCCTGGGGATAAAGGAGATACCTGGAAAGAAAAACAAAACAAACGTTACAAGAAATACGTATGGTCATGGATATACAGTAAAGTCTCGTTATATCGATATCGGTTAAAACGAATTACTACTTATTACGATACTATTTTCATTTCCCGGCAAATTTCTAGTCTTTTATGATATAATTAGCTCCGTTAGTACGATACACGGTTATTATGATAATCCGGTTACTAGGATGCCCTTTTCATCTCCCGCCAGCCAATTTGGTCTGCTTATATCGATACAAAAGCAGCTTAAATCAATCTTTGCTTAAGGATTTCAATACCAAAAAAGAACACGGCGAACGGCTGCTTCCAGTCAACTTTATTTTTCACACTTCCACCACCAGAGTGCAGCACACACAGCGGAAAACACCCGTCCCTCGCGCCTACCCCTCCGGGTGGCAACACCTTCCCTATCGATAGTTCCGGGGTGAATTATGTCCCGGTAACCGGTAATCACTACAGCGTAAGTTTATTTTTATTGACTGTAGTACAAAATGTATTGTAGTACAAAGCCTGCTAGATACGCAATCCATGAACTCAAGGAGAAAATTACATGCCATATCAAAGATCCGCCCACTTTTAATGCAGTTCGGCGCAGGATCGGATATATGGATAGTCCGGTTATATCGGTATTTTTTCCGACTCCCGGGAATATCGATATAACGAGACTTTACTGTATTTTGTGTGCACGTTACCGATGTGGTTGTTAGCCATCCTTTTGAGCAGGCAGGGCTCCTCGCGGCCTGATGGCGCCATGATGGTGGCATTCAGCAGGCTGAGGTCCGCCTCGTTGATGTCCAGGAAGAAATCAGCTGCTGAGCCCAGTTTGACCTGAGAGCGACGTTGTTTGTCCTCTAAAACACACAAAATAAAACACATCTGTTCTGAATCAAAGCTAATTATTACATAATTAGGGGAATATTCCCACCAGGCCAGTCGTACCAGGTTTAGGCCCATAGATCTGCACCCAAGCACGGTAATAAATGGAATAGGTGTGCATGTGACGGTTCTTGATAAAAAACAAAATCCTTTTCTCCCTCAGGGGCCAGCCCAGTACCAATAGCCTAGTGAGAGTCTGCCCTGAACCTCTGGTTTTTGTGGAGCATCCTGACCCGTAATCCTGGCCGTGAAGGGGCTGCCCGCAATGTGTTTGTTGTTGTATTTGACCAAGATATTGTAGTCTCCCGGCAGCGTGGGCAGGTAGCTGACGCTGCACGTGCCGTCCTTGTTGTCCACACAGCTGATCTCCGCCTTGGACGGACCCTCGATAGCCAGGTCCAGGCCTCCTGGACACATAGAAGTCGACAACAAAGCTAGTCAAGTTATTCCACATACTGAATGTAAAATCATGAAACGATGAGCCAATTCAAGAAACAATACAAGCAGTTGATGTTTGCTAAATACAAGGATGAAGAGTCTTGATTTTGACACTTACTAAGGTACCCATTATGTCATTGGATGGTCATATCACCTCGTACTTCGGTACGAGGTACATTATGTTAAAAAAAAACAAAAAACCTTAAACTGTATTATGGAAAGCAGGAAGTGAACAAATGTAACAGTTACTGATTGTAAAAGTAACAGATGGAGGGGTAGGATTTATAAGCTTTGCTTCTTCCTACTCCTTTTGGACATGTGGAACTGTGAACTGATTATGTGATGCATTCAATTGTAATCTGATGCATGTTCAAATGAAATTAAACCATTACCATTACCATTACCATGAAACAGTGGAATTAGCATCCACTTCATTAGACTTGAAATCAATGTATTTCTGTAATATTGAGCTCATCATGTCAGTCTTGACGATGCAGACTATTTTTTTTAAGTTCTCCACAGTGGGGTAAGCCGTAAGAATAAGGAAAGGGTGGGCTGGTCTTCCAGAAAGGATTTACTTATTTAAGCTACTATGGCAAAAAGCTCCTTATTTATAGGAAGGCCAAGTACAGCTGAGAGAAGCACAGATAAATAAGCAATGGCCCTTGTATTGAGCCCTGTGGTACACCACTGCTGAGTGTTTGCACAAAGATCATCTCTTTAAAACCTCCAAGTTAAGAAAATGGAAATATACATGATTAAGTAACATTGCAGCTTTTAGTCTTGACTGAATGTGCTTGGGAAAATGAGCAATGTCTCTACTACTGAGCCCTGTGGGACACCACTGTCTAAGATGAGGCTCTCCAGAAGACCTGTTGTAAATAAAACTCCACCTCCAAGTTAAGAAAATGGAAATATACATGATTAAGTAACATTGCAGCTTTTAGTCTTGACTGAATGTGCTTGGGAAAATGAGCAATGTCTCTACTACTGAGCCCTGTGGGACACCACTGTCTAAGATGATGCTCTCCAGAAGACCTGCTGTAAATAAGACCTGCTGAATAGATACTTGAGCAATGTAGGCGGGTAATACAAGATGAATATATAAAATATTATATTTTTTTTTTCTTAGGTTTCGTCAAATGCAGCTTATTTTAATTTTTAAAAATGACTGCACGGTGGTTAGCACACAGGACTCACAGCTAGGAGACCCGAGTTCAAGTTCTTCCCGTGCATGCGTGGGCTTTCTCTGGGTACTCCGGTTTCCTCCCACATTCCAAAAACATGCTAGGTTAATTAGCGACTCCAAATTGTCCATAGGTATGAATGAGAGTGTGAATGGTTGTTTGTCTATATGTGCCCTGTGATTGGTTGGCCACCAGTCCAGGGTGTACCCCGCCTCTCGCCTGAAGACAGCTGGGATAGGCTCCAGCAAAAATAAAATGAATTTTAAACAATGATATATTGCCTTCTCTCACACCTTCTGAGGCATCCTCCGTGTTGACGGTGAAGGCAGCTGTCTTGTTGGCGACTCCGTAGCTGAGACCAGGACCGTAGGCTGTGACATTTGGGCTGCTGCCGTGGTTGACGTAGAACTGAAGAGGAGATTCTGCAACACAGCATAAACTCGTATCAATGCTATCCAACAAACCATGCCTTAACTTAAACCAAAATGGAAGGCAAAGGTCTTTGATTGATGTGTGTGGTTTGTAATCACATGTGGTGTTTGGACTGTGGGATCACCCCACACACACACACACACACACACACACACATTGTCGGGATGTGATGTCATCATTGTCTTCAAGATGTACGAGTCTTCAGGCTAGCAAAAGCATGCCGCATGTATATTTTTTACACACAAACACACAATCATGACTCCAGCTCTCCTGCACGCCACATGTTCACCTCTGACCCCCCCCCCCCCACACACACAAATCAGACTAATAGCAAGTTAATTAGGGCCAGCTTCCCAGCATCACCAATTAGTATTTCTGCTTTGTGATCACACCTGGAATGTGCGTGCCGTTGTGTTTGATGTGCATTTCGTGAAGTCCGGCCTCGGTGGGCGAATACTGCACCGTCACTGTCCCGTCCATGTTGTCCATGATCAGAGGCTGAGCAGACTTCCCTGAAGGCATTAGCACCTCGCCTGAAAGACACGAGTATTAGCGGTGCACCAATGATATCTTCATCCTACGTCCTATACATGCAATAAAACAGTGATATCGTTATGACACACCAGAGTGTGTACTTTGTCTATTAAATTGGGTAATATGAATGTAAAGGGGACTATAGGGGTGTTAATATATGTCTAGAGGGCTCTAATCATGTTAAAAATTGTATTTAGAAGGTCATAAACAGGTTTAAAGAATCCTAATTCTTGGAAATTCACTTATCGCGGTCAGTTCTGGAACCAATTAACGGCAATAAACGAAGGATTACTCCACTTAACATCTAAAATCCAGCTTACTATGTCTATTAAATTGGGTAATATGAATGTAAAAGGTGACTATAGGGTTGTTAATATATGTCTAGAGAGCTCTAATAACATTAAAATGTAATGTAAAGGTGTTAATATATGTCTAGAGGGCTCTAATCATGTTAAAAATTGTATTTAGAAGGTCATAAACAGGTTTAAAGAATCCTAATTCTTGGAAATTCACTTATCGCGGTCAGTTCTGGAACCAATTAACGGCAATAAACGAAGGATTACTCCACTTAACATCTAAAATCCAGCTTACTATGTCTATTAAATTGGGTAATATGAATGTAAAGGTGACTATAGGGGTGTTAATATATGTCTGGAGGGCTCTATTAATGTTAAAATTTGTATTTAGAAGGTCATAAACAGGTTTAAAAAATCCTAATTCTTGGAAATTCACTTATTGCGGTAAGTTCTGGAACCAATTAACTGCAATAAACGAAGGATTACTCCACTTAACATCTAAAATCCAGCTTACTATGTCTATTAAATTGGGTAATATGAATGTAAATCTGACTATAGGGGTGTTAATATATGTCTAGAGAGCTTTAATAACGTTAAAATGTAATGTAAAGGTGACTATAGGGGTGTTAATATATGTCTATAGGGCTCTAATCATGTTAAAATTTGTATTTAGAAGGTCATAAACAGGTTTAAAGAATCCTAATTCTTGGAAATTCACTTATCACTCACACTCTGTGTTCGTGGCCACTTAACATCTAAAATCCAGCTTACTATGTCTATTAAATTGGGTAATATGAATGTAAAGGTGACTATAGGGTTGTTAATATATGTCTGGGGGGCTCTAATAATGCTAAAAATTGTATTTAGAAGGTCATAAACAGGTTTAATGAATCCTAATTCTTGGAAACTCACTTATCACGGTCAGGTCTGGAACCAATTAACTGCAATAAACGAAGGAGGAACTTAATTGTTTCAATTTTCAATTTACAATGAATAAAAGAAGAGGAGGAAGTGGATAAATATAGCAATACAGTTAACATTTGCACACTCTAAAAAACGCAGTACACATTGTGTACTTATTCAAATGTACAGTAAGTGTGGAAGTGTGCAATTTGGACCACAGCCACTGTCTCATGTCAAATACTTCCCTTAGTACACAATTATTATTAAGATTACTACTGTTATTCCATCATCGGGGAAACAAATTTGTTAGCTTTCATGTTTCTACTCCAAATAGTTCAAGGACAGCTTCACATTGATTTTGAGCCTGACTTTTCTCCCCCAGAATGCCAGAATTAGTAAGTTCAATTACGGTACTAAAATCAGATATCAACTGTTGCCGCCAATAAAAATTCACTTCCAAAACAAAGAGAAAGGCACACTTTGTTCTTCCGATCATTGACCACTTCAAACATCCTGATGGGCTCATTTGTAAAAATATACAAGTCAAACAATCATTTACAAAAGCATTTCCTCACGTCAGTCGCCCCCGCTGGCCGGCACCGATGGGAAACAGATGTTTGGGAAGCTGCTTGGTCTTCCCGAGTACATCACAGAGCTTTGCCAAAACAAGCACTTCATTCATTAAGACTTCTAATGCTACAAACCTGCACTACACTGTGTATACTCTTCAGGAGAAAACATATTCTTTGAATTATGAGCTTCACACTTGGCTAATTCTTGTAGCCGGTGGGCAGGAAACAGAATTAGCTTCATTTGCGGAGAATGTTCCTGACAGGAAGACGTAATGAGGCTGCTCCTGTATTGACAACTTACAAAATATGCTCATTTTTGGCCCTACACATGATAACCCACACAGAGAGCTTTCTAGAACTTCCAGATTCCAGCTCTCTTTCTGCAGTGTTTCCATGGACTTCCAAATTTAATTTATTCCACCCGCAGCCCGCCTCCTGGCACACCCACTTCACTGTGATTGGTCACACTCCCAAGTGCTCCCGAGGACTTCTGGATATGTAGGTCCATGGGTATGCTCATTTTTGGCCCTACACATGATAACCCACACAGAGAGCTTTCTAGAGCTTCCAGATTCCAGCCCTCTTTCTGCAGTGTTTTCACAGACTTCCTGCTTCCCGCCCAAATTTAATTTATTCCACCCGCAGCCCGCCTCCTGGTCACTCTAAGTGCTCCCGAGGACTTCTGGATATGTAGGTCAATGGGTATGCTCATTTTTAATCCACACAGAGAGCTTCCAGATTCCAGCTCTCTTTCTCCAGTGTTTTCACGGACTTTCTGCTTCCCCACCCAAATTTAATTTATTCCACCCGCAGCCCGCCTCCTGGTCACACTCCCAAGTGCTCCCGAGGACTTCTGGATATGTAGGTCCATGGGTATGCTCATTTTTGGCCCTACACATAACCCACACAGAAAGCTTTCTAGAGCTTCCAGATTCCAGCTCTCTTTCTGCAGTGTTTTCACGGACTTCCTGCTTCCCGCCCAAATTTAATTTATTCCACCCGGGGCCCGCCTCCTGGCACACCCACTTCACTGTGATTGGTCACACTCCCAAGTGCTCCCGAGGACTTCTGGATAGCTAGTCGAGCTGTGACCATGTTAGCATCACTTATTACTGAACAGGTATTAAATACATGGACGTGAACATTGTCTCTCACCAGTGATTTGTCCCCTCTTGAAGGAAAAGGGGATGACCAGGTCAAAAGGTCTGAAGCCGCTTCCATTCACGCTGTCGCTGACGACCTCGTAGTTGTTGTCCGAGGTCACCTGGTGAAAACAAGATGGGAGGGGCACATGAGTTTGATGGCCTTATCTGCAGGCGGAGAGGAGTGCTGCTGCTATGAATCCAGCAGAGGGCGCTGTCAAGCACTTTTTGTAATACATGTGTAAAATTGTACATATTAAAGGGGACATATTATGCTTTTTCCATCTTTCGGAAATATAAATGTAGTTACAATGTTGTATTATTGTGTTAAACTATCCCAAAGATTCAGATAATGAGGTTTGTGCATTTAAAAAAATGAGCCCTGAAAGAAGTTTGCAATGGCAATGAACGTTCACTTTTTTCTATCACCAACGCCCTGTGATGTCACAGTGATTCCACCGTGTTAGCACGGAGTGTGACCAATCACAGCGGAGTGGACGTGCCTAGATACGCCCACAAGTAGAATAAATTGGAAAGCCAAAGGAAATACAGCTGGAATAGGTACAGATTGTGGGAGTCCTAGAAAGTTTTCTGTGCGGGTTATTGTGTGTCGCTGCTCTATAGGAGTCCATGACTCGATACAAAGGGCCAAAAAATGAGCATAATAGGTCAGCTTTAGCCATTTAATTGTAACGTATGAAATAGTTTAGAGCGTAAAAATTGACATTTTCAGGATGCATGCACACAAATGGTGGAAAAAAAATATATAAATAATAATAATAATATACATATCCAGATATCCTCAGGGAGAGATTTATGTTACTATGATACTATGTCTCATCTATAAAACACAAATTAAATGCAGTCAAAACTGCTACGTGTGCCAGACGGGATGCCAGACGCAATGGCAGACAATAAAGCAGTGTGTTGCCTTTCCATCTGTGCATGGAAAAAAAAACCTCTGACATAATACTTTTAATGTACGGACTATACGGCTGGTCCACATCAGGAAAACTGCCGGTGTGTGCGTGTGCATACCCAGGGACGGAAGCCAGCTCCTGCTGGAGCAGCTTGCTGCTGGAGTGACGTCTGCTGTTGGATCATGGGTACCTCATCGGTTGCCTGCGCACACGACAGGAAGCTTTAACGTCCACACATTTGGACAAGTTGGAACAATGTCTACAGCAATTTAGGACAAACCAAATCTACAATCATAGGGTTTTTTTTTCTTTTTCAACAAAGAAACAAGACTACTAGCTATTTGCTATTTGCTTGAACGAGGATTAAAAATCAACATCTTAATTAATCTTAATTAATAATGGTATAATTTCATTTGAACATGCATCAGATTACAATTGAATGCATCACATAATCAGTTCACAGTTCCACATGTCCAAAAGGAGTAGGAAGAAGCAAAGCTTATTAAATCCTACCCCTCCATCTGGTACTTTTACAATCAGTAACTGTTAAATTATATTAGAAAGGCAGGAAGTGAACAAATGTAACAAAGAGAAAAAATAAAAAAAATGAAAAAATAAATAAAATAATAAAAATAAAAAAATAAAATACAAAAAATAATAAAATAAAAATAATACATAAAATCAATAAAAAAATTAAATATATATATATTAAAAACGTGAATTATATTAGAAAGGCAGGAAGTGAACAAATGTAAGTTTTTTTATTTATCTCTTTTTATTTATTTCTTTTTTTATTTTTATATATATATATATTTTTTTTCTTATTTTTTGTCACATACCGAAGAATGAACCATACAATGACATAATGGGTACCATAGTAACTGTCAATATGGTAATAGTAATGGTTTAATTTCATTTGAACATGCATCAGATGACAATTGAATGCATCACATAATCAGTTCACAGTTCCACATGTCCAAAAGGAGTAGGAAGAAGCAAAGCTTATTAAATCCTACCCCTCCATCTGGTACTTTTACAATCAGTAACTTACATTTGTTCACTTCCTGCTTTCCTAATGTAGTTTAAGTTTTTTTTTAAGTTTTTTTTTGTTGTTTTTTGTATTACGTACTGAAGCACAAGGTGATATGACCATACAATGACATAAGGGGTACCGTAGTAAGTGTCAATATAGTGATATGTATGTCTTCTAGATTTGACTGATAACATCAACCCCATCAAAGCTTCATGTCATCGTCTGAGCTCACTCACCATGACTTGGAAAGGACTTCCAGGTATGTTTTCTCCTCCGAAGCGCACAAAGATGACATATTTCCCAGGCTTTTCAGCCGTGCAGAAAATATCAAAGGTGCCGTCCTCGTTCTCCATGACGTCAGCGTCCACTTCACTGCCGTCCGGCTGCACCACCACGCAATTGACCTTCCCCTTACCGGCTCCCTTTGCGTTCACTAGCAGGGCCAGCTCCTCACCCAAGGTCACCATGGGCCCCACACCCGAACCTGACAAGGGGGACATTAACATTTTATTTGTATATTCAAGCTAAATTTTGAATATTTCTTTTCATAAATAAAACAAAGTGACAAACCAGTCGCAATACACTTGCTGGCATCTCCTGTTGTCGTCGCCTGGACTTTGTAGGGCGATGTAAGGATCTCGTCGCCGCCGTACTTGATCATGATATTGTAGCGGCCCGCACGGTCCGGTATATAAGACACCTGGTATGTATCATCTCCATTTTCATGGAGACTAAGCAGCTTAGGTTTACCGTCCTGGTCCTGAGGGAAGGTACAGCAGAAGATGGGAGACTTTAACATGTGTCTGAGGTCACACCCAAGACCAGCTTGTATCAAAGTATCAAGTATCAAACATTGGTGCATGTGCTTTGCCTTTTTTGCACCACGATCAGTAAGATCTGGGTGCGAATCCCTCCCCTGTGCATGTCCGGTTTTCTGCCATATTCCACTAACATCCATGTTATGTTTATTGGCGACTCCAAATTGTCCATAGGTATGAATGTGAGTGTGAATGGTTGTTTGTCTATATGTGCCCTGTGATTGGCTGTAAAACTATAGACAAGATTTTGGGTTACAGTGTGACTTTTTCATGCATTTTTCAGACATTGTATCTGGACCTGGTGGGAGACTGTGTTAAGGGAAGGTATGTATTAATATAAAATCATGTTGGTAGCATGTAAAAAAGCCATTACCAAAAAGTTATTTATATAAAATCATGTTGGTAGCATGTAAAAAAGCCATTACCAAAAGTTATTTATATAAAATCATGTTGGTAGCATGTAAAAAAGCCATTACCAAAAGTTATTTTTAAAGTGAAATAACTAAATTGTATACAGTGTATGTCCAGTTCTCCCTTTTTTGTTTTGTGTTTGTTTGTATTAATGTTGACGTTTTGTTTAAAAAAAAATTAAAAAATAAAGTATTTTTTTTAAAAAAAGGATTTGCATTGTGTTTTTTTTTAATGTACAGTGAAGAAAATAAGTATTTGAACACCCTGCTATTTTGCTATTTCTCCCACTTAGAAATCATGGAGGGGTCTGAAATTTTCATCGTAGGTGCATGTCCACTGTGAGAGAGATAAACTAAAAAGAAAAATCCAGAAATCACAATGCATGATTTTTTAACAATTTATTTGTGTGATACAGCTGCAAATAAGTATTTGAACACCTGAGAAAATGAATGTTAATATTTGGTACAGTAGCCTTTGTTTGCTATTACAGAGGTCAAACGTTTCCTGTAGTTTTTCACCAGGTTTGCACACACTGCAGGAGGGATCTTGGCCCACTCCTCCACACAGATCTTCTCTAGATCAGTCAGGTTTCTGGGCTGTCGCTGAGAAACACGGAGTTTGAGCTCCCTCCAAAGATTTTCGATTGGGTTCAGGTCTGGAGACTGGCTGGGCCATGCTAGACCCTTGATATGCTTCTTACGGAGCCACTCCTTGGTTTTCCTGGCTGTGTGCTTCGGGTCGTTGTCGTGTTGGAAGACCCAGCCACGACCCATCTTCAATGCTCTGACAGAGGGAAGGAGGTTGTTCCCCAAAATCTCACAATACACGGCCCCAGTCATCCTCTCTTTAATGCAGTGCACTCGTCCTGTCCCATGTGCAGAAAAACACCCCCAAAGCATGATGCTACCACCCCCATGCTTCACAGTAGGGATGGTGTTCTTCGGATTGTACTCTTCATTCTTCTTCCTCCAAACACGCTTATTGGAATTATGACCAAAAAGTTCTATTTTGGTCTCATCTGACCATAAAACTTTCTCCCATGACTCCTCTGTATCATCCAAATGGTCATATGCAAACTTAAGACGGGCCTTGACATGTGCTGGTTTAAGCAGGGGAACCTTTCGTGCCATGCATGATTTCACATCATGACGTCTTAGTGTATTACCTACAGTAACCTTGGAAACGGTGGTCCCAGCTCTTTTCAGGTCATTGACCAAGTCCTGTCGTGTAGTTCTGGGCTGATTCCTCACCTTTCTTAGAATCATTGAGACCCCACGAGGTGATATCTTGCATGGGGCTCCACTCCGATTGAGATTGACCGTCATGTTTAGCTTCTTCCATTTTCTAATGATAGCTCCAACAGTGGACCTTTTTTCACCAAGCTGCTTGGTAATTGCTCCGTAGCCCTTTCCAGCCTTGTGGAGGTGTACAATTTTGTCTCTGGTGTCTTTGGACAGCTCTTTGGTCTTCGCCATGTTACAAGTTAAAGTCTTACTGATTGTATGGGGTGGACAGGTGTCTTTATGCAGCTAACGACCTCAAACAGGTGCATCTGATTCAGGATGATACATGGAGTGCAGGTGGACTTCTAATGGGCAGACTAACAGGTCTTTCAGGGTCAGAATTCTAGATGATACACAGGTGTTCAAATACTTATTTGCAGCTGTATCACACAAATAAATTGTTAAAAAATCATGCATTGTGATTTCTGGATTTTTCTTTTTAGTTTATCTCTCTCACAGTGGACATGCACCTACGATGAAAATTTCAGACCCCTCCATGATTTCTAAGTGGGAGAAATAGCAAAATAGCAGGGTGTTCAAATACTTATTTTCTTCACTGTATATTCTAAGCTCCACAGGATTAGTTTCCACGCTGAATATCGAAGTTACATTGCAATTTTTCACCCCTGCCTTAAGGCTTGCCACAACATGATAGTCGTTTTGTGTAAGGGTGTCAACTCACGGTGATGAGCACGCTGAGTTTTCCCTGGCCTGCTTGCTTGGCGTCGATGTTGAACTCAACAGGGAAGCTAGCAAGGACTTTGCTGGTCAGACCGGGGCCGCTGGCTCGTACTTTACTTGCATCGTGAGTGGGCAGGACCCGCAACCTAAAAGGACTACGGAGAAATAAACACAAATGTCATTGCTGGTAAAAAAACAGGCTGATTTATTCTGAAAATACACAGTGTAAGAGTAAATATCCAACCAAAAAATACATGCAGTACCACTTAGTACCTGCGGGGCACGTCCTCATCTGCATACTGGACCGCCACAGAGTACAGGCCCTCCACAGATGGCGTGTAGGACACCGTGTGGGTGCCATCGCTGTTGTGCACCACTTCCACCGGCTCCGAAACGCCTTTGGGGGCGCTGACGGTTACGGCAAGCGGGGCCTCACCAGCCTTCCTGCAGTCCACAGTGAACGACTGAGGAATGTGGGCTCTGACCCCTTGACCCACACCTGGACCAGACACTTTGACCTTATGGGGGTCAACCATGTCCTGCACAGGGACTTTGAAGGGACTCCCTGGAAAACATCATTCAGTATAGTGACATCTTGCTAAACGTACACTTCGAATTAAACGTTATCGTTATAAAAGAACATATTTAAGATAATTTTTATCGTTATAAAAGAACATATTTAAGATAATTTTATCAAATTATCAAAAAAGTCGAACCAGACAGTCTTCATCTACCTGGGATGTGCTCTCCTCCGTAGGTGATATTGATGTCATAGATGCCCGGTGTAAGTGGAATATACTCCACACTGCAGCTGCCATCTTTGTTGTCTTTGCACGCCATCTTTGACTCCGATGGACCCTCCACGGCGATGCCGAGACCCCCTGTGCCCGCCCCTCTGTAAAAATATACATTTTTAAGAACAACACGGCACTCAAACACACTTAACAGCATCTCCAGGCGTCCTCTACCTGGTAATGATGTTGAAGGTGTTGGGCTTGTCAGTTAGGCCTTTCTGGAGCCCCGGACCGGTCGCCGTCACCCTGCTGGGGTCACAGCCCTCGGACACAGATACCGTGACTGGGGTCTTCAGAACCGGGGTGTTGTCGTACAGAACCTGGATGCTGTGGTCACCTGAAAGACGAAGAAGCAGCTCAAGTATTGTTTGAACGTTTACTGGCGAATTATCTGCGCATTTTTTTTGTTTGTTTAAAAAAAACATTAAACCAAGGGTCTCAAACACGCGGCCAGTTTGAGGACCCCGCCTTGATCTGAAAGTTTAATGTCAGTGCGGCCCGCGCAAGTTTGATATGGATGCTGTATGGTATCATGTACCCAGAAAAAATTATTACGTTTGATTAATGTTCATGTTAAAGGTTAAATAACTGTTAATAGTTATCCTCCCTATCCGTGTGGAAGTGGTAAGTTCTTGGCTATTTAAGTTTAAAGGAAATCACTTGAAGGCTACCGTTTAGGTCGCTAGCTCTCTAGTTTGCGAGTTAGCATGTGTCTCAAGACCCTGCAGTTGCGCAATATGTTGCAAATAAAAAGAGTATAAATGTGACTATAGTCGTGTTTTGTCATGTCTACAGGGCTCTAATAATGCTTTGTTCATTTTAATCTGAAAAAAATCATTTGTCTACCCACCAACTATATGTGGTTTCTTAAGTTTTTATTATTTGCCGTTTTATTATTATTATTATTATATTTATTTATTACTGATTGATTGATTTTCTTTATTCTTGATTTGTTTATTTTCCATCTTATTTTGTGCAGAAAAATAAAAATTAAGATATTTGAGAACAGTGGAATGTTTTATCAGAGCTTTTATTGTAGAAAATCGGAACTTAATAAATGCGTTTTTTTTTTTTATTGGAAAACCTGATGCGGTCCAGTGTGCCTTGGATTTTTGCAGTTTTTGTGTTTGAAGAGTTTTGAAAGGTTACGTTATTTTTCTTTGTATGTGAAGACGTTTAGCTCTGCTCCAGTTCGGTTTAAATTGTTTGGATTATGTGAAAAGATGGATTAAAAAAATGCAGATATAAAATTACCGCTCTCAAAGGGAGTGTACTCGACCCAGTAAGTCCCATCCGCCTTGTCCTTAACCATGCAGTCTGTCAGCGCTCCAGAAGGTCCCATGATCTCCACCTTCACGTGGTCTCCTCCTCGCCGGTTCAGAGGGCGTGCGTCCACGGTAAAAGCTGTGGTGGCATCTTTGAAAACACCTGGAATGAAGAACTGTTATTAACACAATGTGTACTATGAACTGAGAAGAAGGGACACTGGTGTCCGAGATGGGCACCTTTTCCATCCACTCCACGTCCAGACATTTTGACTTTGGAGACGTCAATCACGGGGTCCACCATCACCTTGGCCGGGAAACCAGGAACGTTCTTGCCTCCATACTTTAGCAGCAGAGTGTACATACCAGAGGTCATAGGAACATAGGTGACCGTGTAGGTCCCGTCTTTGTTATCCACCACTTCGGTCTTGGCTTTCATACCTGGAAGACATCTTGATTAGGAACATTCCGTGACAGGAGAAGGAAATGCAGCACATTTGAGTGCAAACCTGAGGGTGCAGAACCAATGGATGGGTCTGGGACGGCTTCCAGACTGAGTTGACCGTGTCCGGCACGAGAGCAGTCCACATTGACCACATTGGCTTCCCCGACCTGTACACACACACACATGGACAAGATGTCATATTTAGACTCAAAAGACAGATCCAGAATCAGTAACTTGATTTTATTCAAAGAGCTCACCTTGGCCTTGGTGAGGCCCAACCCAGATGCCACCACCTTGCTGGGATCAAAAGGCATCTGGATGTCTGCTCTGAACGGCGAGCCCGGGATGTGGACCTCCTCAAACAGGATGTTGACAAGGTATTCCCCATGTTCGGTAGGCAGGTACGAGACGGAGCAGGTCCCATCGCCGTTGTCTGAGCACTCAATCTTGGCTTCAGTCGGTCCCTCCACAGTCAGACCCAGTCCTCCTGTCCCGGCGCCTTTGGTGTCAATGGTGAACTGTGCTGGGTTTCCCACCAGACCTTTCTTCAGACCCGAACCAAAAGCCTTTACCTTTATGGGACGACATGCAGAACTGAGTACTCGAGATGACTTTTGGTCTTTTTTTTTTTTTTTTTAAAATGGTAATAGTTTTATTTCATTTGAACATGCATCAGATTGCAATTGAATGCATCACATAATCAGTTCACAGTTCCACATGTCCAAAAGGAGTAGGAAGAAGCAAAGCTTATTAAATCCTACCCCTCCATCTGGTACTTTTACAATCAGTAACTGTTACATTTGTTCACTTCCTGCATTTCTAAGATAATTTAAGTTTTTAAAATGTAATTTAAAATGTAATTTAAAATTTAATCTAATTTAATCTAATCTAATTTAATTTAATCTAATTTAATCTAATCTAAATTAATCTAATCTAATCTAATCTAATCTAATTTATTGTCACGTACCGAAGTATGAGGTGATATGACTTTCTGTCTTGGAAAAACTGGTTCTGGACTCGCAGTTACTTCATTGGAGACTAAATCCAGGATTACCTTGCTTGGGTCCGGTGGCAGCTGTCCCTCCACGGGGAAAGGGCTCCCAGAGATGGGATGCCCATCATAAGACACGTTGACGGCGTACACCCCCTCTTCTGTGGGTGTGTAACGGACCAGGCGGACATCTGCGTTTCCAGGTTGAGGTTCCATTTTACACGGCACCGCCTTCTGTCTGGGACTCAACTAGTTAACACAAATTGACAATGTTGGTCCATAAGGAGACAACAGGTAATCTCAAACATGGGTTCTATTTTCAAAACCAGCATCATTACACACCACTTCAACCTCCAAGCGTCCCTGTCCCCCTGCTTCCTTCATGTCCACCTTGAAGTGCTGCTCTTGGCCCACCTCAACCCCTACCAGACACATTTATTCATCAACTTCTACATAAGTCTTCCAGAAGATAATAGGACAGCTTCCTTACGTCCATCCAAGTTGTCCACCATGACATTATTGAGGTTGAGGGGCGCCGCCACACCGACCGTGAAGGGGCTCTTTGCGATGGGATCTCCTCCAAACTTCACCGTGATGCTCATGTCGCCCTGGAAACACAGAGGGTCATCATTTCAATCATTCATTCATTCATTTTCTACCGCTTTTCCTCACAAGGGTGCTGGAGCCTATCCCGGCTGTCTTCAAGTACACCCTTGACTGGTGGCCAGCCAATCACAGGGCACATATAGACAAACAACCATTCACACTCACATTCATACCTATGGACAATTTGGAGTCGCTAATTAACCTAGCATGTTTTTGGAATGTGGGAGGAAACCGGAGTACCCGGAGAAAACCCACGCATGCACGGGGATAACATGCAAACTCTACACAGAGATGGCCGATGGTGGGATTGAACTCGGGTCTGCACGCTAACCACTTGACCACCGTGCAGCCCCCACTGTTAGAATTCATTAATTCATTCATTTTCGACTGCTTTTCCTCATGAGGGTCACAGGGGTGCTGGAGCCTATCCCAGCTGTCTTTTGGGCGAGAGGCGGGGTACACCCTGGACTGGTGGGCCAGCCAATCACAGGGCACATATAGTCAAACAACCATTCACACTCACATTCATACCTATGGACAATTTGGAGTCGCCAATTAACCTAGCATGTTTTTGGAATGTGGGAGGAAACCGGAGTACCCGGAGAAAACCCACGCATGCACGGGGGAGAACATGCAAACTCCACACAGAGATGGCCGAGGGTGGGATCAAACTTGGGTCTCCTAGCTTTGAAGCCTGCATGCTAACCACTTGTTCGCCGTGCAGCCTGAAATGCTAAAAAAAATTAGTGTGTTGCCTTGAAATATATATTTTTTAACCTTTTTACAAAATAAATAATAAAATATATATTATTAAAAAACATATAAATAAATATATATTGTTGAAAAAAATTATATATATATATAAAAAAAGCACCCGGCCTGCCCTAGCTTAAATTTAAATTTAAATTTAGATTTTAGGTCAACAGACCTAAATACACTACATAGATACTTAAATGTATTCATAATCATCCATCCATTTTCTATACCGCTTATCCTGGGGTGGGATTGAACTCGGGTCTCCTAGCTGTGAGGTCTGCGCGCTAACCACTTGACCGCCGTGCAGCCCCCACTGTTAGAATTATGTGTGTAAAATACATAGTCTGGCGCCGCGTTAATTAAGCAAAAATGGCTTGATTTCATGGCTTCTTCAGCCCTTTTTTGTACGTCTACTCAAACCAGACATGCCCACCAAATTTCCAGGTGAAACTGGCTTGCGGCTAAATTTTTTTTTTTAGGTGGAGAAGTTGGTAAACTAGTTTGTATCGTCTTGCCAACCATGCAATACTGGTTTACAGATGTGTGTGTGTTTTTTCTTACCGGTGTCACGGGTGTGTATTTGACAGTCTGAGAGTAGTCATAGTTGTCGATGATGTCAAAGTCCTTGACGGGAGATGAGAAGGAAACGTCCAGCTGAGCTTTCCCGGCTCCTTTAGTCAGCACTGTGAAATGAGTCGGTATTCCGCTCTCGACACCTGGACTCCAAGGAAAGGAAGTGAGGTACATTTCCAAGTGTGCTAATTCATAACTTGTGTCTTACCAGTGCGAGCCAGTCCAGGACCTTCTGCCTTGACCTTTGATGAGTCATGGGAGGGATCCACTTTGACGAGGAAAGGACTCTGAGGAACTTCCTGAGTGAAAACACACATGTAGAGTTTTTCATCGATACATTTTACAATATCTGACAAGTTCAGCCCTCAAATTTAATTTCTTTCACAGTAAGAAGGGATAGTGTTGTTCTGTTAGAAGAAGTGTATGGCAAGAACCTTGTCAGTGAACAAGACTTTGATGGTGAGTTTCCCAGCAGCAGGGGGGATGTACTTGACAGTGAAGGTGTCGTTGGCGTTTGGAATGATGTCAAAGTCCACATCGGCTTCTTTATCGCCGACCATGTTGGCGTCGCACTTGATGCCCACGCTGACGTCACCTGAGCACAAAATATTCTGGATGGAGAGGCTTCACGAAATTTAAATGTGCTTCCGAGAGCCATCTAGTCTTATAGCGGAATCTTTGCAATGCACTGAGAATGATTGGCATTCCCGGCGGAGCGGTCTCGTTTTCAATCACAGCACAGGAATTGCAACAATGACAGGAATGAGATTATGTTCAACAGAAACCACTAGAGGTTGTTACATTAGCTCGCATGAACTCGTGTTAAAGCTGTGGTGGGGATGAAGTCAATTTTATTCATCTAAGAATAATACCATTAACAAAATAAGTGCATGAGTGGTTAGCGCACAGGCCACATAGCTAGAAGATGCAGGGTTCGATTCCCCCCTCGGGCTTTTCATGTTCTCCCTGTTCCAAAAACATGACTCCAAAATTGTCCATAGGTATGAATGTGAGTGTGAATGGTTGTTTGTCTATATGTGTCCTGTGATTGGCTGGCCACCAGTCCAGGGTGGACCCCGCCTCTCGCCCGAAGACAGCTGGGATAAGCTCCAACACCCCCGCGACCCTCGTGAGGAAAAGCGGTAGAAAATGAATGAATTAACAATATTTGACACGGCTGCACGGTAGTCGAGTGGTTAGCGCACAGGCCACACAGCTAGAAGACCTCTGTGTGGAGTTTACATGTTCTCCCTGTGCATGCGTGGGTTTTCTCTGGGTATTCCGGTTTCCTCCCACATTCCAAAAACATGCTAGGTTAATTGGCGACTCCAAATTGTCCATAGGTATGAATGTGAGTGTGAATGGTTGTTTGTCTATATGTGCCCTGTGATTGGCTGGCCACCTTGCTCGAAGACAGCTGGGATAGGCTCCAGCACGCCCACAAAATGAATGAATGAATATATGACACAAAAAGCAATGGTTTTCAATAAGAAGACTGTGGTTGGCCACTGCATCAACTGTGTATAAGCGAATTCTAATATAAAATTGTCATTTTTTGCCATTTTTTTCCTCGCAACGTAATCTATTAGTGGCTAAGAAAGTCCCAGAAAGTGAAGAAATCATCAAAACAAAAAAGAGTGTAGATTACCATCTCCAGCTCCAGAACAGTCCACGGTGAAGTGTGTTGGCTCATTGGCCTTGGGGCCCGTCCTTTCCACACCGGGACCGAATACTTTGACCAAGTGGGGGTGGCTTCCTTTGCCCACATTGACCTGCAACGACAAGGAACATACATCTTTACCCGAGTCATTATGTGGATTGTTATAGAAAAACCTTTCATATCCCAAATACGGCTTGTGATTAAGCATGTTAGTAAAAGTGTTAGTTAGCGTAAACAAGACCACACTCAAATGTCAACATGCAGGCGAGGCTAAAGCAAAAGACAACACAGTTTGAAGGACATATCAGAATTTATTTTGGAGCAAATTTGAATTAAGACTCATCTTTCAAATATGTGTCAAGTATGTGTCACATGACTTGGTATTACAGAGAAACAATAATAAAATTCAGTCCCATCATTATAGGTGAAATGCAAACAGGAAAAAAGTGACACAGTATGTTCCCACAAAGATGTGAAAAATTTAACTCTCACAAAGAAAACGAACAAATGATATGACAAAGAATATGTAAAAAAAAAAAAAAAAAAGTGCTAAATCTACAAACTAGACAAAATGACACCAATAGGGGGCGACACTACAATTAATGTTTACATGTGGTCCCATTCTTGGTGGTGATCTCACCCACTTTATAAAAGTTGCAGCATCTGGAAGGTAGTTATGACAATTTAAAGACACGGGACATCCTGGATCCATTTGTTCTTTCCTGAAATCCGTGCCACATCGTCGCTGTAGACATTTACGATTCCAACTATCTTCTCCATGATCCCATCTTATATAATAACCACAATCTATCATAAAAATGTTTTTTTAACGACACAAAACAACACTTCTTATGGAGTACTGTCAATCTCAATCATTAACGGATGGAGAACATACAAGGAACTTTCGATCACATGTCACTTGTATGTGACACCACCGTGGACATGACATGTCACAAGCTCGTCAAAAAAAGATAAATCTTCCTTCAACTCACCCTCACAGCAGCTCTGGTTTTCGTCCGGCTCAAAGCTTTTCTGAATTTCTTCATAGGGAAAAGAGCTGAGGGACTTTACTCCAAGAGCAAATGGAATAAATGGGTCCTTTCCTTCCTCTTCCTGCTGAGGTTAATGATTTGCTTGCACACTTAAGGCGTAGCTGACAAGGATTATCTGCTTCTTTATAAGATTTCCTTAGTTTCCTCCATAGTGGACTTGGCCAACGTTACCATACCGGAAGCGTACCAAGTCAACCTGATCTTCAGCCGTCTAGCGTGGCCTTCATATCTGCCTCTCTTGGTCTCTTCTGAATGTACTAACTGTATATTCAAAAACTTGTTTGATTTACACATGAAACAAACCACTTCTCCTCAGAGCTTTTCTTCCCGTCACTCACCAGCAGAACAGATACCCACTCAAAAATGACACTATGATGCTATTTTCAGAATGGTGATGAATTAAGTATGTAAGAAAATAAATTATCCTCATTTTATTGACTCTTGAAATTAAAAAAAAAAATAAAAAAAAAATAAAATAAAATAAAAAAATTAAAATAAAATAAAATAATGAAAATGAAAATGAAAATGAAAATGAAAATGAAAATAAGGTGTTTTTATATTCCGGGTCATTCCCCAAAATGCTTCACTGAGTTGTAGTTTAAATGGGAAAAGGTTGGAATTAATCAAGTTCTTGAGCATAAAGAAGTGACCTGGCTGCACTGACCAGAATGTACCAACTCATATCCAAGGACTTGTTTGATTTACACATGCACCAAACCACTTATCCTCAGAGCTTTTCTTCCCGTCACTCACCAGCAGAAAAGACACCCACTGAAGAAAAATGACCCTATGATGCTATTTTCAGAATGGTGATGAATTAAGTTTGTAAGAAATAAATTATTCTCAATTTATTGACTCTTGAAATGGAAAAAATTGAAAAGGTGTTCTTATATTCAGGGTCATTAGCCAAAATGCTTCACTGAGTTGTAGTTTGAATGGGAAAAGGTTGGAATTAATCAAGTTCTCCAGCATAAAGAAGTGTTAAAATATGACAAAGGGGTCAGTCACAGTGCATGGTTAGTGTTAGCTGTGCTTGAATGGCTGGTGAGTGCGCATAACCCATAACAAAAGGAGCGTGAGTGCGTTTGGAAAAGCAACCATGTTTGCTAACAGTGTGATTGCTACGTACATTCATTTGATCATAGTGCTAATGTTGGTAGTTCAGTTTAATTAAAACATTCACCAAAGCAACAAATTACACATAATAGTGTAGATAATTGATCATTAGAACTTCATTAACGCTGATTTCCTTTCAGTTAGTCAGGGTGAGTGCGTTTGGAAAGGCAACCATGTTTGCTAACAGTGTGATTGCTACATACATTCATTTGATCATAGTGCTAATGTTGTAGTTTAGTCTAATTAAAACATTCACCAAAGCAACAAATTACACATAAGTGTGTAGATAATTGATCATTGGAACTTCATTAACGCTGATTTCCTTTCAGTTAGTCAGGGTCAGTGCATTTGGAAAGGCAACCATGTTTGCTAACAGTGTGTTTGCGACATACATTCATTTGATCATAGTGCTAATGTTGTAGTTTAGTCAAATAAAAACATTCACCAAAGCAACAAATTACACATAATTGTGTAGATAATTTCATTAGAACTTCATTAACGCTGATTTCCTTTCAGTTAGTCAGGGTCAGTGCGTTTGGAAAGACAACCATGTTTGCTAACAGTGTGATTGCTACGTACATTCATTTGATCATAGTGCTAATGTTGGTAGTTCAGTCTAATAAAAACATTCACCAAAGCAACAAATTACACATAATTGTGTAGATAATTGATCATTAGAACTTCATTAATGCTGATTTCCTTTCAGTTAGTCAGGGTGAGTGCGTTTGGAAAGGCAACCATGTTTGCTAACAGTGTGTTTGCTACATACATTCATTTGATCATAGTGCTAATGTTGTAGTTTAGTCAAATAAAAACATTCACCAAAGCAACAAATTACACATAATTGTGTAGATAATTGATCATTGGAACTTCATTAACGCTGATTTCCTTTCAGTTAGTCAGGGTGAGTGCGTTTGGAAAGGCAACCATGTTTGCTAACAGTGTGATTGCTACGTACATTCATTTGATCATAGTGCTAATGTTGTAGTTTAGTCAAATAAAAACATTCACCAAAGCAACAAATTACACATAATTGTGTAGATAATTGATCATTAGAACTTCATTAACGGTGATTTCCTTTCAGTTAGTCAGGGTCAGTGCGTTTGGAAAGGCAACCATGTTTGCTAACAGTGTGATTGCTACGTACATTCATTTGATCATAGTGCTAATGTTGTAGTTTAGTCAAATAAAAACATTCACCAAAGCAACAAATTACACATAATTGTGTAGATAATTGATCATTAGAACTTCTTTAACGCTGATTTCCTTTCAGTTAGTCAGGGTGAGTGCGTTTGGAAAGGCAACCATGTTTGCTAACAGTGTGATTGCTACGTACATTCATTTGATCATAGTGCTAATGTTGTAGTTTAGTCAAATAAAAACATTCACCAAAGCAACAAATTACACATAATAGTGTAGATAATTGATCATTAGCACTTCATTAATGCTGATAAGTATATTGATTAAAAAGTTATGATAACAATATGTTGAAAATAATGGAATCAGTGTGATTTTTGTTCAAGTGCGTTGGCGTTGAAAAGGGGCCACTAAAAGCTCCGCCTCTCCTCGGTGTAAGTAATAATAACGATTGCTTTCTTAGCTTTGCTGCTTGTTGTCGTTTCCTGCGACCGGACAACCTTAGCGTTTAAAGGCTGTGCGGCAACAACAAGCTCTTTGTCATCAGGATCCCCGTGGCGTCCTGCTGAGGGGGTTCTGCTTACCCTGAAGGGGCTGTTGGGGATGCTGACTCCTCCCCAGGCCACGGCCACCGTGTGTTTGAGCGCCGAGGTGGGCGTGTAGGAGCACGAGTACAGCCCGTCTCCTTTGCTCCTCACCTTCACCTCCACAGGAAGACCCTCTGCGTCCTATGTGGAAATGTGCACAATTGACATCTTTGACTGTGGCGTCATGCGTGGTATTAGCATAGCTTTGCAGATTTTAGCTCAGTGGGCAACTCGAGGGTTGAGTAGTCATTTTTGTTATGGAGTGGTTAACTTCTTTTTACACTTGCATGCATTATTCATTCATTATCTACCGCTTTTCCTTACGAGGGTCGCTGGGGTGCTGGAGCCTTTCCCAGCTATCTTCAGGCGAGAGGCGGGATACACTCTGGACTGGTGGCCAATCACCAATCACAGGGCACATATAGACAAACAACCATTCACACTCACATTCATACCTATGGACAATTTGGAGTCGCTAATTAACCTAGCATGTTTTTGGAATGTGGGAGGAAACCGGAGTACCTGGAAAAAAACCCACGCATGCACGGGGAGAACATGCAAACTCCACACAGACATGGCCGAGGGTGGGATCGAACTCGAGTCTCCTAGCTTTAAGGCCTGCATGCTAACAACTCGTTTGCCATGCAGCCTGAAATTTGATAATAATAACTAAAAAAAATGTTGCCTTGAAATATGTATTTTTTAACCTTTTTACAAATTAAATAATCTAAGAAAAAAAATATTATTAAAATAAAATAAAATAAAAATTTATATAAAATAAAATATATAAACAAAAATATATTATTTAAATTAAATTTAAATTATTTAAATTTAGGCTAGGGCAGGCCAGGTGCTTTTTTCCACTGAGTGCCACATATAGTGAGAAATCAAAAGATGCACTTTGATATATTTTATATATATATTATATATTATATATGGCCAAAATTTTAATTTAGAATTTTTTTTAATTCATCAACAGACCTAAATACACTACATAGATACTTAAATATATTCTCATAATCATCCACCCATTTTCTATACCGCTTATCCTCACTAGGGTCCAGTGGGTATGCTGGAGCCTATCCCAGTTGTCTTTGGTCGAGAGGCGGGGTATACTCTGGACATGCAAACTCCACACAGAGATGGCCGAGGGTGGAATTGAACCCTGGCCTCCTAGCTGTGAAGTCTGCGCGCTAACCACTCGTCCGCCGTGCAGCCCTTGCATGCATTAATGTTAAAATATTTGTTCCTGTATGACAAAAAGTATCTAAACACTATGAATTAATTAACTATGAATTAATTAACTATGACATGTTACCTGTGTCATGATCTTTAGAGGTCCGTTCCCAGCATCCTTAGCATTGACAGTGAACTCCACTGGCTCGTGGACCAGGCAGCCATTCTTCTCAATCCCGGGCCCAAACGCTTGGACCTGTGCAAGGACGAGATGAGTAGTGGGCGGGTAGATCCTAGTGGAAGGGGTTTTACTGTGGACAAATGGCAACCCAGACCTTGTCAGGGTGGTTGATGTGGCGCTCCGGGAGGATGTAAGCCATGAAGGGGCTGTGTTCGATGTCCTCATCGTCGCAGGTCACATGGATGGCGTACTCACCAGGCTCTGTGGGCCAGTACTGGACATCACATGATCCATCGTTCTGGTCCTCACACTCGATCTTAGCCTGTGAGGGTCCCTCGATGGCGAAACCTGAAGATACAACAGATCAGGTGAGCCGACACCCAAGAGGGGTTTTTGTTCATTTTAGTCTGGAGACTAACTCACCTAAGACACCGACATCGCTGCCAACAGACTCCACGACAAAGATGGCAGGTTTGCTCACAACTCCTCCTTCTAGACCAGGACCCCAGGCCCTGATCTGCTGAGGACCCGCATCCGGACCCACGACCACTTCAAAGGGACTGAGGAGAGTCAACAATGATAATATCATAAATCATTTTCTACCGGTTATCCTCACGAGGGTCGCGGGTCGCCAATTAGCCAAGCATGTGAGGCTGCACGGTGGTCGAGTGGTTAGCGCACAGACCTCACAGCTAGGAGACCGGCGTTAAATCCCACCCTCGGCCATTTCTGTGTGGAGTTTGCATGTTCACCCCGTGCATGCGTGGGTTTTCTCCGGGTACTCCCACATTCCAAAAACATGCTAGGTTAATTAGCAACTCCAAATTGTCCATAGGTATGAATGTGAGTGTGAATGGTTGTTTGTCTATATGTGCCCTGTGATTGGCTGGCCACCAGTCCAGCGTGTACCCCGCCTCTCGCCTGAAGACAGCTGGGATAGGCTCCAGCATGTCCAACATGATAGAGTGAAAAGAAGTTATCCTCCTATTGTGTGTGGAAGTGGTACGATTTTGCCTTCTTTTGTTTTGTCTTTGGGCTGCACGGCGGTCTAGTGGTTAGCGCGCAGACCTCACAGTTAGGAGACCCAAGTTCAATTCCACCCTCGGCCATCTCTGTGTGGAGTTTGCATGTTCTCCCCGTGCATGCGTGGGTTTTCTCCGGGTACTCCGGTTTCCTCCCACATTCCAAAAACAACTCCAAATTGTCCATAGGTATGAATGTGAGTGTGAATGGTTGTTTGTCTATATGTGTCCTGTGATTGGCTGGCCACCTCTTGCCCGAATACAGCTGGGATAGGCTCCAGCACCCCTGCGACCCTTGTGAGTAAAAGCGGCAGAAAATGAATGTTTTTGGAGTAGCCATAGAAAAACGACGCATGCACGGGGAGAACATGCAAACTCAACACAGAGATGGCTGAGAGTGGGATTGAACCCCGGTCTCCTGGCTTTGAGGTCTGCGTGCTAACCACTCACCCACCGTGCAGCCATAATATGATAATATTAACGCAAAAGTAACATTGAAAGCTTATTTTTTCATGAGCCTCTTTTACCACAGCGATCCTGCCTAACAGTTTCCTCCGAGCCATAACGTTTATTCACTTCACAACGTGGCAAAGCAACCAGCATCCTACAATCAGGTAAACTAGATGTGTGATAAAATCAGCTTATTGGACAACCGCTTTCAACATAACACAACAGGACGAGTGAGTCTCGGTTCACACCCCAGTCACACTTTATGCAATTCCCATTCACATAGGAAGCGTCTCTTAGCCACAGAAGCCTCAAACTTGGCAGACTGACTCTGGTTGTAACAAGACTATTTACATGCAGCCACAAAACATTATAAATGTACAGTATATGCCAGAAATTGATTTCTTGTTTCCACTAAATACTCAACTCAGCGCTGCAAACTTTTTACAACCCATTTTGTGAACATATTAATCGACTCCAGCGAGCTGCGTGCCCCCGTGTAGCGGCAATAACTAGCATTGTAGCAGCGTTCTTGCTTGCTTTGGCCTGTAGCATATTTGAAAATCAACATTTAGTGCAGGTTTTTCCAGACAGTTCAGTCAAGAAGTCCTTATCTGTAAAGCAGATCCTTTTCCTCGATTCCCACCCGTGTTATGAAATGATGCTTTCACACTGGCATGTTTTAAAATGCAGATTGAATCCAATCTTGGTTCATTTGATTCGTTTAGTCATGTTTGAACACACAATCGGGTGTGGATGATTCCCACCCATGTTATAAAATGATGCTTTCACACTGGCATGTTTTAAAAGGCAGATTGAATCCAATTCGTTTAGTCATGTTTGAACACACAATCGGGTGTGGATGATTCCCACCCGTGTTATAAAATGATGCTTTCACACTAGCATGTTTTAAAAGGCAGATTGAATCCAATTTTGATTCATTTGATTTGTTTAGTCATGTTTGAACACACAATCGGGTGTGGATGATTCCCACCGGTGTTATAAAATTATGCTTTCACACTAGTATATTTTAAAAGCCAGATTGAATCCAATTTTGGTTCATTTGATTCATTTAGTCATGTTTGAACACACAATCGGGTGTGGATGATTCCCACCTGTGTTATAAAAATGATGCTTTCACACAGGCATGTTTTAAAAGGCAGATTGAATCCAATTCGTTTAGTCATGTTTGAACACACAATCGGGTGTGAATGATTCCCACCTGTGTTATAAAAATGATGCTTTCACACAGGCATGTTTTAAAAGGCAGATTGAATCCAATTTTAGTTCATTTGATTCGTTTAGGTTGAACACACAATCGGGTGTGGATGATTCCCACCCATGATCCTTTCACACTAGCATGTTTTAAAAGGCAGACTGAATCCAATTTTGGTTCATTTGATTAGTTTAGTCATGTTTGAACACACAATCGGGTGTGGATGATTCCCACCGGTGTTATAAAATTATGCTTTCACACTAGTATATTTTAAAAGCCAGATTGAATCCAATTTTGGTTCATTTGATTCATTTAGTCATGTTTGAACACACAATCGGGTGTGGATGATTCCCACCTGTGTTATAAAAATGATGCTTTCACACTAGCATGTTTTAAAAGGCAGATTGAATCCAATTCGTTTAGTCATGTTTGAACACACAATCGGGTGTGAATGATTCCCACCTGTGTTATAAAAATGATGCTTTCACACAGGCATGTTTTAAAAGGCAGATTGAATCCAATTTTAGTTCATTTGATTCGTTTAGGTTGAACACACAATCGGGTGTGGATGATTCCCACCCATGATCCTTTCATACTAGCATGTTTTAAAAGGCAGACTGAATCCAATTTTGGTTCATTTGATTCATTTATTCATGTTTGAACACACAATCGGGTGTGGATTCAAGGTCACCTGTAACGCGGTAACCACGGAAAGCGAACAAAACAACAAGAATTGTTACTACAGGTGGAGCCTAAATGGAAACCGGTGTTATAAAGTGGGTGTGTTGCCCTTTTCGAGTCTTTTGTCTTGAACCGGTGAAGTTAGCATAGCTATCGGTGCTGTGCCGCAGCTGTCAACAACGTCAAGTTTGTGAATGAAAACCAGATCCAATCTAAAAATCCGCTCACATTCTGTCTCACTTCCTGTACCACAAAAATGGGGGTTAATCCCCAAAGGACACATCTTTCACTCTGGCCCCTGCAGCAGCCGACTATGTAGAAAACACTAGAAAAGCATGTTTGTCTTTGCCCTGACTTGTTTAAAATTAAAAAAGTCCGTCTAGCAAAGAGAACCTGCCCAGATTTAACTGAAACAGTGTAACTAAACTAGAAATGCACGGTCATTGACAGCCATAATGTATCCCAGTGGGCAGAACTTCACTTCTTGTATGACGCACAAAACATTGAACCAATAAAAGTGTCTTCTAGTCACAAAATTGGAGCACTATGAATCCAATTTGGAATAGAGTCTACTGATTCCGTCCAGAAGTTGAGTAAATGCAGACGTATTCACTAATTTTATTTAGTTTGGATTTTAACAGGACTCCGTTTAGGCAGAAAACTGGTCCAAATGACACCAGATTCTTGGCCATCTGTTTGCATTACACACACAGCTCACCTCTTGGGTATATGCTGTCCGCCCCAGGCAATGGAGACTGTGTATTTGCCGATACTGATAGGGTAATACTCAAAGGAGTGCACGCCATCTTGATTAGTTAGCTGCTTCACTCGCTCCTCGCTACCCTCTGAAAAAAAACAAAAAAAAACACCCTTATTATTCCCGATTCCATAACTTTATATCAGTATTAGTTTCCGATGTTAGTCTCTCAGCACTCACTGGGATCTTTGACCACAATCTTCAACTCTCCACTGCCGGCATTCCTGGTGTCCACCCGGAAGTCACCCAATTGCTGCACTCTCATACCAGTCGCCTGCAGTCCACGACCCATTGCTCTGCACGCGCCCGGTAAACAAGCTGCACGCCACACAACGACGAAGAATGATTGGTCGGGTCAAAGAACAGAGCTGCCTTCAAAGAACTAACATCTCACCTGGGCCTACGTCCACCATGAAGGGACTTCTGGGCACGTTGGCGCTTCCGAAGGTGACGCTGACGATGTGCACGCCGGCCTGGGTGGGTCGATATGTGCTGCGGTACAAGCTGTCACCCTTATCCTCGATCATCACCTCCACGCTGTTGTCACGGCCTTGAGGGTCTTTAATCATGACTGTCACATCTCCTGTGCCCGCCCCTGCATACAAGACATACACAACCACAGCATTACCGCCATTTGTATAAACTTGTTTTCTTGTTGTTTTACAGGAAATGAATTTCCACCAATTAGGAAACCTTATTTATTCAACAAATATTACATTGTTAGATCATAAAAAATCTTAACCTTCTATGCAAATACCCTGTTTACATTATTAGAGACCCCTGGTCAAGAAATAACACCCCTATAGTCACAATTCTCCATTTGCACAAACTTGTTTTGTTGTTGTTTTACAGGAAGTTAATTTCCGCCAAGTAGGAAACCATATTTATATAACATAGTTAGATCATAAAAAACCTCTTAACCTTCTATGTAAATACCCTGTTGACATTATTAGAGACCCCTGGTCATGAAATAACACCCCTAATGTGACAATCCTCCATTTGTGCAAACTGGTTTTTGTTTTACAGGAAGTGAATTTCCGCCAAGTACAAAACCATATTTAAACAAATATTACATAGTTAGATCATTAAAAAAAACCTCTTAACCTTCTATGTAAATACCCTGTTTACATTATTAGAGACCCCTGGTCAAGAAATAAAACCCCTATAGTCACAATTCTCCATTTGCACAAACTTGTTTTGTTGTTGTTTTACAGGAAGTGAATTTCCGCCAAGTAGGAAACCATATTTATATAACATAGTTAGATCATAAAAAACCTCTTAACCTTCTATGTAAATACACTGTTGACATTATTAGAGACCCCTGGTCATGAAGTAACATCCCTATAGTCACTATCCTCCATTTGCGCAAACTTGTTTTGTTGTTTTACAGGAAGTGAAATTCCGCCAAGTAGGAAACCTTATTAATACAACAAATATTACATAGTTAGATCATAAAAAAAACTCTTAACCTTCTATGTAAATACCCTGTTGACATTATTAGAGACCCCTGGTCATGAAATAACACCCCATAGTCACAATCCTCCATTTGCGCAAACTTGTTTTGTTGTTGTTTTACAGGAAGTGAATTTCCGCCAAGTAGGAAACCATATTTATACAACTTTATTTATACAAGTATTACATAGATCATAAAAAAACCTCAACATTCTATGTAAAACATTATTAGAGACCCCTGGTCATGAAATAACACCCCTACAGTCACAATCACACTCATATAGTAGACATCCAGTATTATATAGTTATACTATGTAATAGTATTGTGCCTGTTGTGTGATCATTCAAATCTGCAATAAAAGCCTGTTGTTCTGGCAATCAAGTCTGACCTCACCGTAACATTAATATGCAAAAAGTGACAGTGACTTTGCAAGGGACTTTAGCAGAGGGGAAATATTAAAAAATATATATATATTATAAAATATATAATATTATATATTATATTTTATTTATTATTTTAATTTGTATGAGTAAGAGGCCTCCCAGTTTCTGCGGTTGAGTCCAAAAATAATGTATCAAGTATATTCTCTCACCAGCAGTGTAGATGTCAAAGTACGTGGGTTTGTTAGCAATGTTGCCCATGGGTTCAATTCCCGGTCCTTTCACAGCCACCTTGGAGGCGTCACCCAGAGCCTTGTCCACGTTGACCTCAAAGGGACTCTTGGGAATGGGCTGGCCTGCAAACAACACCGTCACCTGGGATGCGGAATCAGAGGCTTTTAGATGGAGAACACAAAGCTAATGTGATTATTCTAAAAAAAATAAAAGTTGACCTTGTGAGGTCCCATCACTTGAGGAACGTAGGAGACGTTATAGGTCTTCTTCGCTTCATTGGGCTCCACCTTCAGCTGAGATATTCAAAAAAGCATCAGTGTTACTTTCTGGGCATGCCACACGATCACCATGGTGACAAGAATGAAGGGATTAAGATGCTAACCTCCTCTCTAGTGCCGTCTGGTTGGTCCAAATAAACGGTGACCTGGCCCTGCCCGGCGCTGAAAGTGTCCACTGTGAACACCGCAGGACGGAGCACCCTGTTCCCCGCTGGTTCAATACCTGCAAAGGAACAAGAGGCAAACTTTCATGCATTGGTCAACGGCGGTCACATTTGTTTTTTTGACCCAATGATGTTTTTGGTGTCCATAGATTTCCTTCTCAGGCACAGGCTTCCTGTCATTGTAAGACACACCAGTGTTCCCAGTCGTCCCAGCAGCCACCAGATGGCCTTTTAGGAAGTGTGTTCAGAAGAAACTTCCTCTGAGCAAGTATTTGTTTTGCAATTCCATTAGCAAACATCATTGTAAAGTACAAGAACAAGGAAGCTATGCAACTTTTTGGCACACCTCTAGGCTATCAATGGTACTTCAACATGGGAGCGGAGCTGAAATCAACGCAGTCGATTGAGGCGAGTGAGTGGACGTATGTACAACTATCAGTGTAACACGGATTGAACGTGTAAATATGTGTGAAGTGGAGTACCTGGTCCATAAGCACGGGCCTTCTTGGGGTTCAGTTTGGGTTTCAGTGGCGCTCCAGGCTTGAGTTTGGATTTGGGGAACTGAGATAGGTAGGTCATCACCGACATCTCATCAACCTGCGGGTCGATGATCTCTTCTGGCGCAATCACCTACACGTACCAGTAAATATTATGTAAATACGGTACATTAGAGCGTTAGAACGTTGAACATTTCAGGTACCGAATGTGGCATAATAGAAGAACATAACATAGAGTCAAATAGTAATAGCAATTTCAGCAGGAATCAAACCTGTGGGATTCCCAGCCATTCGTCAGCAAGCTGCATGGCTTCAGTAGCGTTTTGGACTGGTTTCACTGGATCCCACGTCTCCCAATCTGGACACAGACCTGCAAAAAACATACAATGTTAACACATATAAAAATAAAAATACATATCACTTCCTGAACAGCTTTAAGTCAAATCAATACTAAACCTGGGTTGCCAGATGAACACTATATTCCCTACATTAAACACACTAAAGTTGCACAACTTCACCAACATTTTTAGGGAGAATAAATTTTGAGGGCTGCACGGTGGACTAGTGGTTAGCGCATAGACCTCATAGCTAGGAAACCCGAGTTCAATCCCACCCTCGGCCATCTCTGTGTGGAGTTCACATGTTCTCCCCGTGAATGCGTGGGTTTTCTCCGGGTACTCCGGTTTCCTCCCACATTCCAAAAACATGCTAGGTTAATTAGCGACTCCAAATGTGAGTGTGAATGGTTGTTTGTATATATGTGCCCTGTGATTGGCTGGCCACCAGTCCAGAGTGTCATACCCCGCCTCTCGCCCGAAGACAGCTGGGATAGGCTCCAGCATGTCCAACATGATAGAGTGAAAAGAAGTTCTCCTCCTATTGCATGTGGAAGTGGTACGTTTTTGGCTGTTTTGTTTTGTCTTTGGGCTGCACGGCGGTCGAGTGGTTAGCGCGCAGACCTGAGTTCAATCCCACCCTTTGACTTTGCATGTTCTCCCCGTGGATGCATGAGTTTTCTCCGGGTACTCCGGTTTCCTCCCACATTCCAAAAACATGCTAGGTTAATTGGTGACTCCAAATTGTCCATAGGTATGAATGTGAGTGTGAATGGTTGTTTGTCTATATGTGCCCTGTGATTGGCTGGCCACCAGTCCTGGGTGTACCCCGACTCTCCAAAGTAAGTATCAACTGTTCTGTTTTATTGGTTTATGTTTTAACAGTACCTGGCGCACAGCCGTCCACCAGCGCTCCCAGCGCCATTCCCGTCCTCCAGTCTTGGTTGAAGTTGGTGATTGGCAGGTCTGGGACTTTGTGCTGGATCCAGCCCAGCAGACGCTGCTTGGGGGTCTTGGACTCGGACTGAAAACAAACAAAACCAGACGATTGTTAGCCTCCGCTGCATGACGGAACGAAGCAGAAGCAGGATACTACCTCGTCATCTTCGCCCTCGTACATGGGCATGGAGATGGAATAGTGCAGGATCAGAGTCCAGACCAGACCAAGGATTAGTTTCAGGTTGCCGTCCACAATGGCTTTGGAGTCTGGAGGGAAGAAATCAGAAGTGACCTTTGGTCATAATGTCGTATCCCCGCATACATGGACTCATTTACTACTGACAGTACTACGGCATAGAAAATACGTCAAAATAAAATACATACAAAAAAATACATACAAAAAAAATTAAAAAAATACATAGAAAATCCAGAAAATACGATTTACGGTCAAGTAGTTTGGAAAATAAATTACCCGCAAAAAATGCGACTTATACTCCAGTGCGACTTATGTATGTTTTTTTCTACATAATTATGCATTTCTGGCATAGAAAATATGTTAAAATAAAATACATAAAAAAAAAAAAAAATACATAGAAAATCCAGAAAATACGGTTTACGGTCAAGTAGTTTGGAAAATAAATTACCCGCAAAAAATGCGACTTATACTCCAGTGCGACTTATGTAGGTTTTTTTCTACATAATTATGCATTTCTGGAATAGAAAATGTTAAAATAAAATGAAAAAAATACAAAAATACATAGAAAATCCAGAAAATACGATTTACGGTCAAGTAGTTTGGAAAATAAATTACCCGCAAAAAATTTGACTTATACTCCAGTGTGACTTATGTATGTTTTTTTCTACATAATTATGCATTTCTGGCATAGAAAATAAGTTAAAATAAATACATACAAAAAAATACCTAAAAAAATATATACAAAAAAAAAATACAAAAATACATAGAAAATCCAGAAATTACGGTTTACGGTCAAGTAGTTTGGAAAATAAATTACCCGCAAAAAATTTGACTTATACTCCAGTGTGACTTATGTATGTTTTTTTCTACATAATTATGCATTTCTGGCATAGAAAATAAGTTAAAATAAATACATACAAAAAAATACATTAAAAAATATATACAAAAAAAAATACAAAAATACATAGAAAATACAGAAAAGACGGTTTACGGTCAAGTAGTTTGGAAAATAAATTACCCGCAAAAAATGAGATTTATACTCCAGTTTGACTTATGTATGTTTTTTTCTACATAATTATGCATTTCTGGCATAGAAAATAAGTTAAAATAAATACATACAAAAAATATATACAAAAAAAATACAAAAATACATAGAAAATCCAGAAAATACGGTTTACGGTCAAGTAGTTTGGAAAATAAATTACCCGCAAAAAAATGCGACATACTCCAGTGTGAATTATGTATGTTTTTTTCTACCTAATTATGCATTTTTGGCCTCGTGCGACTTATACTCCGGAGCGACTTATAGTCCAGAAAATACGGTATTTCTTAATATAATTCATCACTGGCAATGCCAAACCTATATCAATAGCAATCGTGTGCTACTATGTTAATAAATCTAAGTCCAAGTCACACTGTCTGTGCTTAAACCATCCGTGTGTCCTTGCTGACAGTTTTATGTTCGACATACTGTTGGTTCAAAGGATGACGCGTGGAGAGGGACGCAACACAAACATGAGACAGCAAACCAATTTGTAGACATTTTCCTTGTGAAGACGTGCGATCCACAAAGTAGCGCCTGTGCTCTGCTTATTTTGGGCTCAAGCGCCCCTGCAGGAACTGCTGTTGTTCTAGCATTAACAGGAGGAACCCAGGAGGATTAGCACCTGCCTTAGCGCAAGCCGGCCGCCAGCTAATAAAACAAACACTGAGCTCACTTTCAACAAACTCAAGCCAACAACGCGGATGTGAAACTTTAGTCTCGGGGACTACTTACTGGAGTGCGATACAGCCAGTTCTAGAAGAGATACCGTTGCATGTTGCGCAACACAGGTGGCAGGAAGACAGAATGCAACAATTTGCTTTTAATTGTGTTTTGCGGACAGCAAAAGGCAGCAGCTGCACAGCTCAAGGACGCAAGACCAACAATGAGAGCATGAACACAACACAGCCGCTACAGAAGTATTTGGACACTGTTAATGATGTTCTGTACACACCGTGGGTTTGAAATTAAACCGTGGATACAGTATCTAAGCCAGGGGTCTCAAACTCAATTTACCTGGGGGCCACTGGAGCTAGGGTCTGGGCTAGGCTGGGCCTAAACGATAGCCTTCAAGTTATTTCCTTTAAACTTAAATAGCCAAAAATTTACCACTTCCACACGGATAGGGAGGATAACTATTAACAGTTATTTAACCTTTAACATGAACATTAATCAAACGTAATATTTTTTTCTGGGTACATGATACCATACAGCATCCATATCAAACTTGCGCGGGCCGCACTAACATTAAACTTTCATATCAAGGCGGGGCCTCAAACTAGTGTCCTGCGGGCCACATTTGGCCCGTGGGCCACATGTTTGAGACCCCTGATCTAAGCACTATTATGACACTATTGTGTCATATATAACATAGCCCGACTCCGTCAATCACTTTCATTCTTTCCCGCTGAATTGGGAGCACCAGGGGGGCTGCACGAGTGCTGTGGTTCATGGAGGGGAAGATTAATTCCATTTCCCACACAGACTGCGACAGGTTTCATGCAGTTTTCTCAACCTCCAAAAGGTTCCTTTGCTGTGGAAGCTGTTAGAATATATTATAAAATGTTTGCTTAAATGCAAGGGCTGTACCCTACGGCATTGTGACCATTTGCAACGTTTGCTCTTCCATTCACATTACTTGCTACGGACCCAAACCATGAATGTACAATGGCCAACTCCTCTTTATCCATTGAAAGATTTACACACACAGAAGCATTCACAGAGGCCGCTGGAGGTCGGCCCAGCCCGTTAAAACCCACCATTGGGAGCGTCCCAGAAGCCACTACCGACCAACTTGTTTGAGCTGTTGCTATAGAAACCACTAAACACCATGCAGACATTTATGTGCGGTTGGGAAGGAATACGAGTGAATGTGTTCAAGGTGAAAGAGAAAGTGTGGGACGGAGATAAGAACGGTGTTGGAAGAAAATGCCTCTCTTATCAGTGTGGCACACCTTCTGCCCCACAGGAAGTATTAATGAGTGAAAAAGACATAGATGAAAAACCGGAGTATATGTCCAAAAAGAAAAACACAAAGGGGGGTGGGGGGGGGGCAGGGAGGCCCTTCAACATTAGTGCAGACCTGCCAACATGTATGAATTGGTTGAATTTGTATCATTCACTGCTCTCCATATTTAGCTTTTGAGTGTTAAGTCGATGTGTGATGATTTTAGCCTCCTATCTAAAATGACACAGTGAAATGACTCTTATATTGAGGAATGATCTCCTGCGATTTCTGATGGGTTGATAAGCTTATGGGTTTTCTCATAGCACAAGATTGGAGCTTCTTGGAGCCATACTATAGATGAAAAACCGGAGTATATGTCCAAAAAGAAAAACAAAGCGGGGGGCAGGGAGGCCTGTAGTGCAGTCCTGCCAAGATGTATGAATTGGTTGAATTTGTATCCTACACTGCTCTCCATTTTGTGATATTTAGCTTTTGAGTGTTAAGTCGATGTGTGATGATTTTAGCCTCCTATCTAAGATGACACAGTGAGTCAGACTCTTATATTGAGGAATGACCTCCTGCGATTTCTGATGGGTTGATAAGCTTGTGAGTTTTCTCACATAGCTCAAGAACCATAGATGAAAAACCGGAGTATATATCCACAAAAAAAAACACAATGGGGGGGGGGGGGGGGGGGCAGGGAGGCCTGAAGTGCAGACCTGCCAACATGTATGAATTGGTTCAATTTGTACCCTTCACTGCTCTCCATTTTTGTAATATTTAGCTTTTGAGTGTTAAGTCGATGTGTGATGATTTTAGCCTCCTATCTAAGATGACACAGTGAGTCAGACTCATATTGAGGAATGACCTCCTGCAATTTCTGATGGGTTGATAAGCATGTCAGTTTTCTCACATAGCTCAAGATTGGAGCTTCTTGGAGCCACACCATAGATGAAAAAGCCATAGATGAAAAACCGAAGTATATATAAAAAAACCACAAAGGGGGGGGGGGGGCAGGGAGGCCTGAAGTGCACACCTGCCAACATGTATGAATTGGTTGAATTTGTATCCTTCACTGCTCTCCATTTTTGTAATATTTAGCTTTTGAGTGTTAAGTTGATGTGTGATGATTTTAGCCTCCTATCTAAGATGACAGTCAGACTTTTATATTGAGGAATGACCTCCTGCGATTTCTGATGGGTTGATAAGCTTGTGAGTTTTATCATAGCTCAAGATGGGAGCTTCTTGGAGCCACACCCTTGTGCACGGATAAACAACGCTAACTAGTATTAGCCTAGATTTTGGACAACCCACTTCCAATACATTATTTTAAAACATTGGACTGCCACAAGTAGATTTGGTGCTAGCTGTTTCAGTGTTGCCAAGTTAGTAACTTTGTTGCCATATTTAGCTTCAGCGAGTGCTGCTGACTGAACAAGATGTGCAGCTACTGAGCTACTACTGTGTGTATTTGACCTACAGCGCACACACACACACATTCCGCAAGAGTGACATCATAAACCAACCAACCCCCAAATGCACCACCCCCCACCAAAACACACAAATTAAGCCCAAATAAACACAGAAATAGAAACAACGTGATGATGACATAATGTCCACATTTTTTTTGCAGCAAAACAAACACAAAAAATGCGTGTGAATGTTCAATGTCCCAAATAAAATCAGTAAAGATGAGACATTCCAAACATGTCTTATGTGTGACACAGGACGTGGTTATGTTATGTCACTCACAGTTCAACACTAATTAAACCTTCCAGTCCCTTTCACACAGAATGGTAAAAGCTAGCATTTGTACATACAGAGTTTCTGTGTGGAAAAAGTTTTGTGGTTTGAGCTCCAAATTAATTAGCACTGGTGTCCCACAAGACTGCGTCCTAAGACCGCTGCCTTTTAATGCAACTCCCATCACTAATTAAACCTTCCAGCCCCTTTCACACAGAATGGTAAAAGCTACCATTTGTACATCTTTTTTACAGCAATTTTGCAGAGTTTCTGTGTGGAAAAAGTTTTGCGGTTTGAGCTGCAAATGAATTAGCATCGGTGTCCCACAAGAAAGCGTCCTAAGACCACTGCCTTTTAATGCAACTCCCAACACTAATTAAACCTTCCAGCCCCTTTCACACAGAATGGTAAAAGCTGGCATTTGTACATCTTTTTTACAGCAATTTTGCAGAGTTTCTGTGTGGAAAAAGTTTTGCGGTTTGAGCTGCAAATGAATTAGCATCGGTGTCCCACAAGAAAGCGTCCTAAGACCACTGCCTTTTAATGCAACTCCCAATACTAATTAAACCTTCCAGCCCCTTTCACACAGAATGGTAAAAATTGGCATTTGTACATCTTTTTTACAGCAATTTTGCAGAGTTTCTGTGTGGGAAAAAGTTTGTGGTTTGAGCTCTAAATGAATTAGCATCGGTGTCCCACAAGAAAGCGTCCTAAGACCACTGCCTTTTAATGCAACTCCCAACACTAATTAAACCTTCCAGCCCCTTTCACACAGAATGGTAAAAGCTGGCATTTGTACATCTTTTTTACAGCAATTTTGCAGAGTTTCTGTGTGGAAAAAGTTTTGCGGTTTGAGCTGCAAATGAATTAGCATCGGTGTCCCACAAGAAAGCGTCCTAAGACCACTGCCTTTTAATGCAACTCCCAATACTAATTAAACCTTCCAGCCCCTTTCACACAGAATGGTAAAAGCTACCATTTGTACATCTTTTTTACAGCAATTTTGCAGAGTTTCTGTGTGGAAAAAGTTTTGCGGTTTGAGCTGCAAATGAATTAGCATCGGTGTCCCACAAGAAAGCGTCCTAAGACCACTGCCTTTTAATGCAACTCCCAATACTAATTAAACCTTCCAGCCCCTTTCACACAGAATGGTAAAAGCTACCATTTGTACATCTTTTTTACAGCAATTTTGCAGAGTTTCTGTGTGGAAAAAGTTTTGCGGTTTGAGCTGCAAATGAATTAGCATCGGTGTCCCACAAGAAAGCGTCCTAAGACCACTGCCTTTTAATGCAACTCCCAACACTAATTAAACCTTCCAGCCCCTTTCACACAGAATGGTAACAATTGGCATTTGTACATCTTTTTTACAGCAATTTTGCAGAGTTTCTGTGTGGGAAAAAGTTTGTGGTTTGAGCTGCAAATGAATTAGCATCGGTGTCCCACAAGAAAGCGTCCTAAGACCACTGCCTTTTAATGCAACTCCAACAACTAGTCCCAGAAACATCGCTGGAGCTAAAGAACATTTACCATCAGAGTCATGTGACGCCTCAGGCCCTAATCTCAATTTAAACATAGTGGGGGAGTCCCAAGTGTGACCCTCCGCTGATGACATCACCGCATGACGAACCCGTATCACCACAACGTCGCTAAGCCACATGACTCAGACGTGAGCCCTGTCATTACACAGCATATGCACACACAGCCTCACCCAGGTTATGATGTCATCACAAGCAGATGACCACTTTTTCTTTGCAAAGCCTCTTTCACCCGTAAAAACACAAGAATGCTAAAGAAACAAATGATGCTAAAGTTAAGATGCTCGTGGAAAATGCCTGAACTCCAACAGTAATGATAAAGATGATGCTAAATTTATGTAAATTTATGTAATGCAAACACCAGGACAGTAACATAAATAATGCATTGATGCTAAAGTAAGGGTGTGCTAATAATGATAAAAGTGAGAAGCTAGCATAATGTGCTGAAGTAGATACAGGAACAAAAATGCTAATGTAGAGACAGTAACATAAATCATATACTATTATATACTATATATTATATATAATATACTATTATATATACATAATATTCATTAATTCATTCATTCATTGTCGCGGGGGTGCTGGAGCCCATCCCAGCTGTCTTCGGGCGAGAGGCGGGGTACACCCTGGACTGGTGGCCAGCCAATCACAGGGCACATATAGACAAACAACCATTCACACTCACATTCATAAATATTATATTAATTTATTCTTTTTCTACCGCTTTTCCTCACAAGGGTCGCGGGGGGTGCTGGAGCCTATCCCAGCTGTCTTCAGGCGAGAGGCGGGGTACACCCTGGACTGGTGGCCAGCCAATCACAGGGCACATATAGACAAACAACCATTCACACTCACATTCATACATATTATATATTATTTTAATTATTTACTATTATGTATATATACTATTATATAGTATATAGAACGCTATAATAGGCATATTGATCTCATAACTAGCATTAGCATGCTAAAGTTGGAAAGTAAACATAAGGAAACTCAACTAGCGCCATAAATGTAGAGACACTAACATAAATGATATACTATTATATACTATATTATTCATTCATTCATTTTCTACCGCTTATCTTCACGAGGGTTGCGGGGGTGCTGGAGCCTATCCCAGCTGTCTTCAGACGAGAGGCGAGGTACACCCTGGACTGGTGGCCAGCCAATCACAGGGCACATATAAACAAACAACCAATTCAAACTCACATTCATACATAATATTATATATTATTTATTATTCTTTATTATATACTATTATATATATACTATTATATAGTATATATAACGCTAAAATAGGCATATTGATCTAATAACTAGCATTAGCATGCTAAAGTTGGGATGTAAACATAAGGAAACTCAACTAGCGCCATTAACGTCAAGGCGCTAACAAATGTTAACTCAGAATGCTAAAGTCAGTCAGTGTTAGCTATAATGATGAAGTAAAAAAAATCATATTTTTTCTTTTTCTCTACTGTAAAGCGTCTTTGAGTACTCTGAAAAGCGCTATACAAACAAAATGTATTATTATTATTATTATCATTAATAAATATAAGGTTGTGCAAAACAGTATCTAAGAAGGCTAACGTAAGGGAGCTAACAAATTGTAAGTAGATGCGATGCTAAAGTAGGGGTGTTGACTTAAGGGCTAGCTAATAATGATGATAAAATCAATAATTTGAGGTTAAGGATGTTAATAATAGGACATAAACATTGGTAAGTGGATACAGTAACATGAGAATGCTAACATAAGGATGCTAACACTAACATCTCTTGCTGTTTTGTCACAATGAACTTGACCTTCGACATCAGCATTTTATGACAATATGGTGTCCCAATTAAGTGGTGAAATCTTGATTAGCAGTTAACAACATGGCCTCCTCAGTCTTAATAAAAAGCTGTTTAGCTTACAGGATGTCTTCTCGTGGGAAAAACTACAAAAGGCGGACATGTTTATTTGCCGAAATGTCAAAGCAGTCATTGTCGCTTTAAGCGTTGCACAAAGAGCTGCAGCGGGACGACGAAAGCAACAAGAGACCCAAACAGCGAGTCTCGACACTCATGTTACACACACGAACTTTGACCAGTCACACCTGAATGAGCTGAACGTGTTTCACAATAATAAAAAAAAAAAGTGGAGCAACTCAAGCGCAACACACTCAAAAGATTTCATTCTCCTCTAAAAGGCTGCGAGGCAAACGGCAGCTTGTGACTTGATCACAAATCAAAGCATAAAAAAAAAGAAGACTTGAAAGCTGGGAGCATTTTCTTGTCATTGTCACGACATAATGTGTTTTTACTTTCAACAAGCAGGCGCTTATACTGCGTGTACTGCAGACACACTACACCAGGGGTCTCAAACATGCGGCTCGCGGGCCTGATGTGGCCCGCAGGACACTAGTTTGAGGCCCCGGCCTTGATATAAAAGTTTAATGTTAATGCGGCCCGCGTAAGTTTGATATGGATGCTGTATGGTATCATGTACCCAGAAAAAATTATTACGTTTGATTAATGTTCATGTTAAAGGTTAAGTAACTGTTAATAGTTATCCTCCCTATCCGTGTGGAAGTGGTAAGTTTTTGGCTATTTAAGTTTAAAAGAATTATTACGTTTGATTAATGTTCATGTTCAAGGTTAAATAACTGTTAATAGTTATCCTCCCTATCCGTGTGGAAGTGGTAAGTTTTTGGCTATTTAAGTTCAAAAGAATTATTACGTTTGATTAGTGTTCATGTTCAAGGTTAAATAACTGTTAATAGTTATCCTCCCTATCCGTGTGGAAGTGGTACGTTTTTGGCTATTTAAGTTAAGAATTATTACGTTTGATTAATGTTCATGTTCAAGGTTAAATAACTTAATAGTTATCCTCCCTATCCGTGTGGAAGTGGTAAGTTTTTGGCTATTTAAGTTTAAAGGAATTATTACGTTTGATTAATGTTCATGTTCAAGGTTAAATAACTTAATAGTTATCCTCCCTATCCGTGTGGAAGTGGTAAGTTTTTGGCTATTTAAGTTTAAAGGAAATAACTTGGAGGCTACTGTTTAGGTCACTAGCTTATTGTTTAGTGTTCTAAATGTCAAACTACAGCTCCGCTAAAATGTCAACACAAAAGTGACATTGGCAAGCTTAAGCAGGTTAGCTAGGACATTTTTTGCAGTGTTTTACAGTTCCCACCGCTAACATCCACTACCTTGACAGCACAAAGTTCCTCATGACTCTTATCATAAGGATTATGTCAACAGGAGGTGAGCAATCCCTAACTAAGGAATCCATATTGACCCCGTTGAGGATTTTATGACACAAGGAAGTCAGCCCCCCCAACACAGAGCCAGCCACTGGTTTTGTTTTTTTATGTTGCTACGACAACGGGTGGTACGCACTGGAACGCACATCTTGCTGTGTGTGTTTGTGTGGCAAGAATGAGGTCACATGATGGCTGTCAACGCCGTCACGCTAGCAGATAAACGTGTCATAAAAAATAAAAAAAGTGCGAACAGATCAAAGATTGTTCCATTTCACAGATCGTTAGCGCTGTGTTACCAGTGCTTTTCAAATAGTGGGGGCGGGGTGAACTGTCGGGGGGGGGGGGGGCAGGAAGTATTTTCATTCATTCATTTTCTACCGCTTTTTCCTCACGAGGGTCGCGGGGGTTGCTGGAGCCTATCCCAGCTGTCTTCGGGCGAGAGGCGGGGTACACCCTGGACTGGTGGCCAGCCAATCACAGGGCACATATAGACAAACAACCATTCACACTCACATTCATACCTATGGACAATTTGGAGTCGCCAATTAACCTAGCATGTTTTTTGGGGAATGTGGGAGGAAACCGGAGTACCCGAAGAAAACCCACGCATGCACGGGGAGAACATGCAAACTCCACACAGAGATGCCCGAGGGTGGAATTGAACCCTGGTCACCTAGCTGTGAGGTCTGCGCGCTAACCACTCATCCACCGTGCAGCCCTGGTACAAATTTTTTCATTGTTATTGTATTGTATTTTCACCTGCCAACATGTACACATTTATAGTACTCGGCATGCAATTTGACTCTGGAATATGGTCCCTAATAAATTTGAGTTCCAATGAGCAAGGCAAGGCAACAAGCCGTCCAGCACAGCTCTTAAGGTGTCAGGGAGTGAGGTTTAGCAACATACTTGCCCTGCTTTAACTGTGTATTAACGAATTAATGTTGTATTTTAATGTATATTTTACTCTGTTTACTTGCTTTGATTCAACTGGTTAATTTAACCATGATGCAACACACCCACAAGTACATGACAACACCCCTTTTATACAATACACAAAGTAGGAAATAAATATTTTTGCAATCTCACAGTGAGTAGGACTAAATCTATTAATCTAGAGCAGGGGTCTCAAACTCAATTTACCTGGGGGGCCACCGGAGCTAGGTTCTAGGTGAAGCCGGGCCGCATCAGGTTTTCAAAAAATAACCCAAAACGCATTTATTAAAAACTGGCAAAAAAATCAATCTTCAATGCTTTTGCTTCAGCTATACCCTACACTTTTTCAGTAATTTGGTTCCGGTTTTCCACACCAAAATATCTGATAAAAAATTCCACTGTTCTCAAATATCTTAATTTTTATTTTTCTATACACAAAATAAGATTAAAAAAAAATAAATAAACAAAAAATAAAGACAATAAATCAATCAATCAGTAATAAATAAGCCATTTCTGAAGTTTTGGGACTCTAGCAAACCACAGTGGGAGCCATTTGAGCCGACGCTAACAGTAAAATATGGTGGTGGTAGTGTGATGGTCAGGGACTATTTTGCTGCTTAAAGACCTGAAGGAGAATGTTGCACGGTTGCAATTTAAAACAGCAAATAAGAAAAACGTAAGAAACCACATACAGTTGGTAGAGAAATGATTTTTTTCAGATTCAAATGTACAGTATTAACAGTTATTTAATCTTTAACATGAACATTAATGAAACTTAATAATTTGACCCAATTAGCAAGTTAGCATCGTACTCAGCTTTAAGCTGTCATTTCAACATTAAACTTTGCTATCAAGGTGGGGGCCTCAAACTAGCGTCTTTGAGACGCGAGTTTGAGACCCCTGATGTAGAGCAATATTAATAAGTATGAGCTTCAATGCATCACAACACAACCAGAGTCAACACAACACAACACGACCTTGAGTGTGAGCTATTAAACAGCAGAAGAAGAGTTTCATCACGTCAGCCCCATCGCCTCTCAGCAAGGTGGTGAAGTATGTGACACTGACATGTCAGTGACACGCAAAAATAAAGCTAATGTTGTTAGCATTGGACACATGGACTAAAGTATTGGGACAGCTACTTTCTACGAGATGTTGTATGTGTGTGTGTGTGTGTGTGCGGTCAGAGATATCCGGTGTTGCGCGTTTTTCACCAAAATATTCCAAGCATGCCTTTGCGACCCTGGCCTTGTCTTGTTAAATTACACACACACAAAAAAATTAATACGCAAAAAAATGTTTGTTAAAAAACTCAAAGCAGACGAGTCAAGTTATATTTGTGAGGGGGAATGGTATTACTGAACAACAAATAATGCTGTGGTTCAATCCAAAATGTTAATAAAGCTTAAAGATGAATTATTAAGCATTCATTTTTCTCGGAAGATAGTGTGAAAAAGTGTTTTCTCAACTTTAATTTATTTTTTCATGTTTGTCGCACTTAAATCTTTCATATCATCAAACTAATTTAAATATCAACGACAAGACAACCGAACACCAAATTTTGAGTTTTTAAATGTTTTATTATTAAGAAGAGAAAAAAAAAATCCACACCTAGACGGCCTTGTGTGAAAAATTGGCCACAGCAACTTAACTGATTTATCAAGTGGAAAAAGTTCTAAAGTCATTTCTGAAGTTTTGGGACTCTAGCAAACCACAGTGGGAGCCATTTGAGCCGACGCTAACAGTAAAATATAGTGGTGGTAGTGTGATGGTCAGGGACTGTTTTGCTGCTTAAAGACCTGAAGGAGAATGTCACGTTGTTTATGACCTTAAGCTGAAACAAATTTGGGTTCCGCAGCAGGACAATGATCCAAAACATACCAGCAAGTCCACCTCGGAATGGCTGAAGAAAAGCAAAACAAAGACTTTGGAGCGACCTTGTCAAAAGTCCTGACCTCAATCCTATTAAGATGCTGTGGCATGACGTTAAAAAGGCGCTTCATGCTGGAAAAACCTCCAATATGGCTGAATGACAACAATTCTGTAAAGATGAGTGGGCCTCCACAGTGGTGCACAAGACTTATTGCAAGTTATTGCTTGATTCCAGTTGTTGCTGCTAAGGGTGCTCCAACCGGTTATTAGGTTTCAGGGGCAATCACTTTTTCACACAGGACCAATGAGGTTTTGATCATTTAAAAAACTGCATTTGTGTTGGAATTGGGTGATATTTATATATGAACTCTAGTGACAAACATGCAAAAACATAAATCAGGGAGGGGGCAACACTATATGTGCAAAAGTGGCTATAAATATTATTCATTTTCTACCACTTTTCCTCACGAGGGTCGCGGGGGTGCTGGAGCCTATCTCGCTGTCTTCAGGTGGGATACACCCTGGACTGGTGGCCAGCCAATCACAGGGCACATATAGACAAACAACCATTCACACTCACATTTGGAGTGGCCAATTAACCTAGCATGTTTTTGGAATGTGGGAGGAAACCGGAGAAAACCCACACATGCACGGGGAGAACATGCAAACTCCACACAGAGATGGCCGAGGGTGGAATTGAACCCTTGTCTTCCGAGCTGTGAGGTCTGCGTGCTAACCACTCAACCACCGTGTAGCCCCGCTACGAATATTACCACCTCTTCATTTTTTTCTCCAGACCACAAAGCTTCAAAAAAACGTCTTAACCGCCCTTGAGTGACATCAGCGACACAACACACACACACATACTGTACACACACACACGTGTAATCATGCTAATTGTGTGTGGAGTGAAAACACACGGTTGCAATTTAAAAAAAATTTTAGTCTTTCTACTTGCGTCCGTTCTCACTGTGACTGTTCCTCTGCACTAAACACCAAAAAAAGAAGAATACTATTTTTTTTAAAGGCTGCATTTGTGGTCATATTTCAGTTTATTAAGAGCACCGCTAATGGCTAATGGCTAATGGCGATCCCTACTAACAATTTGTGACTTCTTCCATAAAGAAAAAGGCTAAAAGGGCTTCCTCGCATTTTGTTTACATTGGTTGTAAACGTCTGTACTTTGTTGATCTCAGTTTGCTCGATAAAAACGTTGGCGCTACAAAATCAAATATCCAAAAATAACTACAAAAATGCTAGGCTTTACAGCGTGTACTTGCCGACATTTTCAGTTAGTCCTTCTCTTAAACACGTTATTTAAAATTTTTATTCACACAAATAAGGCTCAATTTGTATCCAAATATGCTATTTATAACAAAAACAAAGCAACAGTCATAGAGAGTCGAATCAGGAATCGAATCATGGAATACATGTCTATTCTAACACACCACAACTTTTATACAGCCTTCAAAACTAATGGGGATGGGGTGCGCTCATTTTATTCACCCACTCCTCTTTTTGGGGGTCTGCTACTTTATACCCACCGCTACTGCTTGCCAAACTACCTTAAGAAATGAGTCAATTTAACGCCTCTTTAAAAAAAAATGTGATGTTGATGCTTCATTATGTGTGTAAAATTGATTTCCATTGATTTGTTTCGTATAAAAACAATACATACGAATGTAATATCGTGTTAAAATGTCCATAAAGATCTGTCTGTGTAACATGTGTATCTAATCCGAGACGTGCATGTCAAAGAAGTGACTGAATGAAAGGCGTCGACCGTCAAGCTAACAAGTCTATGAAAGCCATTCCTTCCCTTCGTCATAAGTCGATATTTTTGTTTTATAAGCCACTGTCATCAATTAAAATGTTTGCCGAATCAAAGCCCGCGGAAAGTTCATTCAAACGCCATATTTGTAAAAACGCTATTTTTTTGTTGAGTTGGGTCATAAGGGTGTTAATTAAAATGTACGCATTGTAAACGGAGGTTCGGCATTTGGTGGTACGGCAAAGTTCAACTTTATGAGTGTACCTCTTTTCTAGAAAGTTCCAAAGTTCCAACTCAACTCACCGATGGAGACAAGCTTGATGTTCTCGTTGTCCAGAAACTCCAGAGCGACCGAGACGTTCTCCAGCTTCATCTGCCTGAAGTTGGGCCTCTGGTGGAACCTGTGGTGCATCTTCTTGTGGCTCAGGACCTCCAGCAGCGCGATGAGCCTCAGGCCGTCGCCCAAGTCGAGCTGAAGATCCACGATCCGCTTGTTGACGCACTTCAGGTGCTCGTTGATCCAGCGCGTAAATGTGTTCTGCTGGATCTTCTTCCACGGCGCGTCCTCCGCCAGGTCCTTCTCCGTGGTCGGCATGGTGGTTTCTCTCAGTGCTGGACCGTGTTTGAACGTTGAGGGGAACCGGGCCGGTGCGCGGTGCTTCCTCCGGGAAGACTCCACTGACTTTGGACTGCTTTGGGAGACTCGCAGAACCACTCGCTCGTGGTGCGTTCGCTGTCCCTCGTGTAGCTGAGCTTTTCTCTCACTTAGAATAGAAACGACGTTAAAGCACTGGTAAATAGTGGGCAATATTCTTCACAGTTCGATCGCCAAGCTAGCCGACAATCTCAGACAAGTTCCTGCAAACAAAACAACCGAGCGGTTTGACGTTGCGGTTATGCTGCTTTAGCTATTGACGTTCGTTACGCTCATTTTGTGGCAGAGCGTGAACGCGGCATCACTTTGGATGACGTCGAGCTTTGTGGCCAAAGATCGTCTATATGAGGTGGAGTAACATTTTAAAAAAAGCTTTCTACGATCCAAGTAAATTGTTGTACACGTTGTGCTTAGAAACACGTCAGGGTGTTACATCTTCAAAACCTGATAGAAGAACAGAATATTGACGCAGTACTTGTGTTCTTCGATTAATGTAGTACTTTTGGTCTTACTTTTAAGGGATGCAGTATTGTGGCCAATACGGTTGAAATTATCAGGTCGATCAGGACACATTTATCCAGATTTATTGTCATTTTTATATTTTCTATGAGGATTTTCTCAAGAAAAATGTTATAATGGTCAAGTAATCTGGCGCCCCCTACCGATGAAATGTTATTTTACATATTATTGTAATTTTTAGGCTGATGTACTTACTGCAGCTGAGGTGGTAGAGTGGTTGTTTCCCCCCAATACGTTGCTGGTTCAATTCTCATCAACTGATTTCAACATTCAGTCTTTATTTTTTTAATTTCCAGCATTTCAATTTCCAACCTTTATGGTTTGCTAACGATGGAGAAATTAAATGGTCTTCAGTTTTACATGCCAAATTCTGTCTTTTTTTTGGTCCACTATTCCCATTTTTATCAACCGCTTCAAACCATTCCGACATTCCAACGATTCCGATCTTATCAGGAAGTCTATCACCATTGGTGGAAATTAATTGTACATTTAATGTTACATGTATATTGTATGGTCATATCACCTCATACTTCGGTATGTGACAACAATTAAAAATTAAAAAATAAATTAAACTATATTAGGAAAGCAGGAAGTGAACAAATGTAACAGTTATTGATTGTAAAAGTACCAGATGGAGGGGTAAGGATTTAATAAGCTTTGCTTCTTCCTACTCCTTTTGGACATGTGGAACTGTGAACTGATTATATGATGCGTTCAATTGTAATCTGATGCATGTTCAAATGAAATGAAACCATTACCATATTACTGTGCTGGTTTTGGCTCTGTTGCTGGTTCGATTCTCAGTGGGTGAATATAGGATTCAACACATTTCTAGACTCGTTCAACATTTATTCCACACTTCGGTTCAGCTTCAGCATTCATTGTTACTCAATATTAATTTTGGCGTACTGTAGTTATCCATCTGTCCCTAAATGTATCATTTAGTGAGCTGATGTCAGTCTGTCATTCTTTGTGCATGTTGCAATAGATGACTGACGCCTTGACATCATATCAGTCGATAGGCCAGCAGGTCCAGGCGTGTTTTAATGATTGCTTGTCTGTCATTTTGTGTGGATGAAATGAATCACACACAATAGTAGTGGTACACAAGTCTAGTGTCAATGTTTCCAGCTGATGTTCTTTTTTTTTTTTTTTTTTTATTGTTCTCCTCTTGTGCCCGGACTCTAGCGGAACTTCCTCATATCTTTTCTCAATGATAACAGATCGGAAAATATCCTTAAAAAAATTAAATACAAGCAAAAAGTGGCAAAGTGTGGCGTTCCACAGGGATCAATCTTCCGACCACTCGTCTTCTAATGTACAATTTTACAAACCTTGTACATTGTTGACATCTTAAGTGTGTACTTCTAACTGCCACTGCACTACATCAATATGTACATGTATATGCTGTACAACAGCTATTATATTTTTGCTCTACTCTATTTGCTCTTTGTAGTATTAGTTTATTTTACTATACTACTTTACATAGTAACATTTTCTTATTTTCTTGAACCTTGCATGCCCCGTGTTTCTCTTGAAGATGAATAAAGTATCTATCTATCTATCGTCCCTTGCCACGCTCTTTTCCAAAAGTTTTATGGCTCTCAATAACCTACAGTCAAAACATATACATATTTAATCTAATGTTACATATTAAGCATTTAAATTAAGCATTTAAGCATAAAATGTACCAAAATACAAATAGAAGGCATTCAGAAAACACATATTGTGATATGTAGTATTCTATATCGGCCACTAGGTGTCAGTAATGCAGACGAGACGATAGCCACAGCAGAAAGAACTGTCCAGAAACCATAGAAGTCTACATTGACTTATTATTATGTCTTATTTTCTATTATGTGTACTACATTGGGTAATACCAATACAAACTATGACTATGGGCTCTAATAATGTTAAAAGTCATATTTAGAAGGTCACAAACAGGTTTTCAATGTTCCAACTACAAAAATATTCAATTCAGTCGGCGTCATGGTAACGCCCTGGGACAGGGCACAAGCCCGGGCAGAGTGGATGGGGACTACGTGTTGCCCATTAACGGAATGCAGAGCTGAGTTTTGCTAGCAGGAACAAGGTAGCGTCTTGCCCCCAGGGACATGACGACAGTGGCTGAACCACGAGTACCTTATCTAGAAATATTTGACTTATAGATATCCATATCTGTAAAAGTAGGAATCAAATATTTTCATTGTTAGAGCAGGGGTGGGCAAACTACAGCCCGGGGGCCACATGCAGACCACCAAGCGTTTGAATCTGGTCCGCTAGTATCTTATTTTATTCTTAGTATACAAGCTGGCAACATGACTTGCAAGTCGGATGTCTTATGTAGTAAAAAAAAAAAAAACTTGAAAAAATTAATTTTGTAATTTCTTGAGGTCTGATGTTTAAAGTGCTCCTGAAAAATGACACTTAAATATGACACTTTTACAGATAAAATTAGACAAATAATTCAATGCGGACTGTTAGATTCATAAGCGTAAGACAGCTGGGATAGGCTCCAGCATACCCACTCGACCCTAGTGAGGATAAGCAAATAGAAAATGGATGGATGATCATGAGAATATATTTAAGTATTGATGTAGTGTATTTAGGTCTGTTTATGTGTTTTAATTTTTCAAAAGATGCACTTTGATATATATTTTATATATATTTTATTATTATTATTATTTTTTTAAATATATTTAGATATTTTTAAATATTTTTTTCTTAGATTATTTATTTTGTAAAAAGGTAAAAAATATATATATTTCAAGTCACTGTTATTTTTTAAAGTTGTTATCAACATTTCAGGCTGCACAGTGGCCGAATGGTTAGCACGCAGGCTTCACAGCTAGGAGACCAGGGTTCAATTCCACCCTCGGCCATCTCTGTGTGGATGTTGCATGTTCTCCCCGTGCATGCGTGGGTTTTCTCCAGGTACTCCGGCTTCCGCCCACATTCCAAAAACATGCTAGGTTAATTAGCGACTCCAAATTGTCCATAGGTATGAATTTGAGTGTGAATGGTTGTTTGTGTATATGTGCCCTGTGATTGGCTGGCGACACCGCCTCTCGCCCAAAGACAGCTGGGATAGTATATAGTATATGTATGTTTTAAAGGCTTTATTCTTGACTTCTCGTTCCCTTGTTGAGACTAAAGAACAATTGAAGATATGGTTTGTGACAGACGATGCCAGAAGCTGTTGTTGGTGGGTCAGCTTGCTACAACTTTATTCCAAACGTTTTCCCTGCATACTATATATATATTCCACCCATCTACACAACTCCCCGTCCAGGTTTTTAACCAAAAATAGCTCTACATAGCACGTCATTCAATAACATTTGTATTTTACAATTCTCTCTCTCCGTACTGTAGTGTTTCTCTTTAAACATCTGCAATAATTGTTCGTTTATTTCTTGTTTTAAAACACAGAGACAAGACATTACACACAGGGTGACAAAATGCTGCGCTGGCGCACCCACACAAACTTTACATGTGTCTCATAAAAAAAAAAAAAAAAGAAAAGTTCTTTTGCATCATTATGGAAAGTGTTACGTGCTACGTCAAAAAGGTCCTTTGTTGAGGTGACATTTGGCGTTTGGCGTTAGGATTTGGAGGCAAAGTTGACCAAAAAAAAAAAAAAAAAAGCCGACATGAAGATGTGATGAACGAGTGAATGTTTGTTGGTCAAGTGTCACAATCCTCACACGGTGCGTTCACTGGACACAAATAGCGACTTTATACGTCTAACACACACACAGGACTCAATCAAGTGCGGTCGTGCGGTGATACGTTCGCACATATACACACACACACAAATGTGTTAAGTTACAACAGAGGCACTTTGAGCGCCCCCACACGCCCCCCACCACCACCCTTTTTGTGTGACCTCACAAAGAAAAACATCTGCCCTCGAATTCTATCATTTGGCTTCAAGTTTCAAAGCGTCGCCATTTTGCTCCGTGAGAAAACGACAAACAACCGAAGAGATGCTGTGTTTTTAAACGAGACGCGGTGTGTTAGCAAGATATGTTTGTGTTAGCGTATATTTCTTAGAACAAGCCCCCACCCCACCCCCGAAACGTAAAACCACCAAGTAAGCACTTTGGTGAGCCAATGTGGACCTGCATGGCGAGCCAATCGGGATCATCATGTGACAAAAAAAAATATAGCGACAAAAAAAAAAAAAAAAGCCCCACCAACAGCTGAGAGAGAGCGAATGAAAACCGAAACTAAACTTTTCTGCTGCTCAACAAAAACCAAATAAATCTCTGTAAGAAACCACAACCTTTATATTCCCTCTACAATTATATACAATTAAACTTTATACAATGTGTGTGTATGTGTGTGTGTGTGTGTGTGTGTGTGTGCTAGGCCGAGCTGCTCTTAGAGAGGTTGGGGTAGATGATGGCTGCCGTCACGGCGACCATCACTGCGATGACCGGCATCCAGGGGCTCCATCCGCCCTGCCAACAAATACGACAATATCATTTGGTCAAATAACAAACAGAGAGGATGATAAAAGGAGGGAAAATAAATGTACAGCAACAAAAAAGCCCCTAAAAGGTCCGCCAATAAAGATTGTATTTGTTTGTGTTGCATCAGCGTGAGTCACGTTTAATTATGATTCTTTTACAGGACCGGTCATGTCTGCGAATATGTCCTCATTGTTTGGACTGATGATGTCATCGTCTCCTGCGATGCCAGATGATCGCCTTACAGCTTGTAATGTTGCCAGGTAAACTGACAAGAAATTAAGCGAAATACAAAAACCCAATTGAAAAAAAAATGTATATATTAAAACGCTAATCAAATCAGTCCTTTAGTATAGGACTAATATTAATAACATAAAGAGAATGAAATCATCGTGTTATGACTAAACATAAAAACAAAACAATGTACATTGAATTAGAAGAGTTTGCTTGAATTCTTGAAATTATTTTTGTAATAATATGACTTTATTCTTGTTAAACAGACTTTCTTCTTACATAGGCATAAGTCTAATGTTATTCTTGGAAAATCACAACACTCATTTTAATATTAATATTAATAACAACATTAATATTAATATTAACATTAATATTGATATATTAACATTAATATTAGTATGAACATTAATATTAAATGTGTTTTAGATTGCAATTAAAATGAAATATTAATTATTATATTATATTATAATATGTTATATACATTAATAACATTAATATTGATATATTAACATGAATTAATATTAACATTAACATTATTATTGATATATTAACATTAATATTAAATCTGTTTTAGATTGCAATTAAAATGAAAAAAATAATTATTATTATTATATTATAATATATTATATACATTAGAATTAATATTAATATTAAATCTGTTTTAGATTCCAATTAAAATAAAAAATATTAATTATTATTATATTATAATATATATATATCATATATTAATGTTATATTATTATATTTGTATTTGTATTATTTTATATTTGTATTAGTATTAATTAATTAATTAAAATATTAATATTTTTAAATATATTAATATTAGTTATTAATATTACTTCAGCCAAGTAACTCTGAGACCTTATTCTCAAGGTATATTTTTTCTTTTCAGAGCGGCCCTAATATTATTCAAAAAAATGAATCAATACATAAAAATAAATAGTAAACTGCTGGCCATGTCAATGTGATTTTTGTTGTGTTTTAAGCAACACAAAATATTCCTCAGCTGGGACAGAAACATTAAAATAAAATCTTTTCGGATCTTGAGGGGCAGCGTATGAGAAGTAAAAAAAAGAAGTGCAAAAAGATGGGCGGATTGAGAGGAAAGGAGGCAAGCGGGTGCGGGACATGCAAAGTGTGGAAAAAGAAGCGTTAAAAAGACAAAAAGACACGAAACGTTAAAGACTCCTTGAACTCAAAGTGCGTTATTTATCTTCTTGGTGTCAAATAAGTCCAAAGGTTGGACCTGTGCAGACTTGAGTATTTAGTTTGGAGTCTTTAAGGAGTAGAGGTCCCCCGAGTGATGCGTTCCAAGAAAACACTCTTACACACCATCGAGATGAGGAACGTATCACGCAGTCATGTGATAAAAATGTCCTCTCTGGGTCAAACGCTTCATGTTTTTTCAGCTGTTGTATGTAAAGTTTAGTGAGAACGTCCGCAATGTGTGACCCTGAACATCTCACAGCGTAAGGACATTTTTTTACATGTCTAATCTTTGGGACCGATGCGGACAGAGAGAGTGACAGGCGGAGGAATGAAGTACAAAGAGATACTTTGTGTCGGCGTGTACCTTTCTACCACAACTGGCCGAAACACCAGTAGAGCAGAGCCAGGACAAGACCCATGAATATGGCTTGGACAGGCTGCAGTATGGATGGCTATTGGGGGAGGGGGAAAGGAAGGGGGGGGGGGTGTTCAGGAGAGGGACAAGAAGAAATCAGCCAGCAAATCAACTAAAACCAATATGGAGGACGGAGCAGCAATGGCAGGGAGGGTTGAGGGTCGGGGAGGGGGTGGCGAGGTGAGGTGACGGGGGGAGCAAAGCATTACAGTCGACACCTGTCGATCTCTACGACACGCGTTACATGGCATCACTTCCTGTTGACAACTGACTGCAAAGGCGCAAATGAGTGCCTCTTTTCAATGAACCCACTTTCCTAAAGTCGTCAGGTGCGTGGTCTCCAAATTAGCATGGTAATTAGCATTAGCTATCTGCGATCTAGCGCTGCGTGTGCTTTAAAATGTCGGCATGGCTTTTTTACAACAAATTCAGCGACAGCGTGCGCCTGACCGCTATCACAACATTGGTTGTTCTGATGCTGTGCTCATAAACACAAGCGCTATATTTTCGTTTTCATGTTCTCTTATGTACTCTAAATCACTGTTAAAGTTAAAAAACTACACGGGCCAGCTGGTGTGTGGGCACTCAAATGACCTTTAACCCCATTTTGCGAGGACCGACTGACAAAAAGCCTGACATGTGGTAAGAATTAACAGGTAAGTGCCTTCAGTTGTGCGGCTGTTTATTTATCTGGCGATGTGATTGGGTTTTGTAAACATCCTGATAGGAGGAAGAAGAAGAGGAGGAGGGACAACAAAAAGGGGGAGGGACTGCTTCGTCCGAACGGCGGCAAAGTAGCATCTGCTTTTGATAAACTGGAAATAACGGGCAAGGCCATGAGGTCACATGATGCGAGTGCAGCTCATGTTGACCTACTACGATGATTGGTGCAGCAATCACACTTTGGTAGAAAATTATTCTGCTCATATTTTTCCACTGCTTTGTGTTTCCAGGCTTGGCGGGGACGATTGAGCGCCTCGAAGACATTCACAGGTAGAACACACACACTTAAAAAAATACACACACACACACACACACACTGGGGATTCTACTGCAATGCAAATTAACACAAAACAGCAAGGACACAAACAGAAGGATGGGCAAACCCAAAAACGGCTGAGGATATTAGCATCGGGATTTTCTTTTCCCAATTTACAGGTGTGTGTGTGTGTGTGTGTGTGTGTGAGCAAGAGAGAAAGAAAATGTGTGTTTTCTCACAGAGCTGTTCTTATCCTGCAGCATTTTCAGGCTGTTCCTACACTGCTCCAGCTCCTGGTGGATGCTTATCTTCTCCTGCTCCGTTCTCTCATATCGCTGACGAAGGTCTGACAGCTGCGATTGTGTGTCTTCATACTACAACACACAAGCACACACACACACACACACACAACGGTAAGCACATGTTGGTGGATGAATTCGTATTGCCGAGACCGGGACTCTACCTCTCTCTGCAGAGTGTGTGTGCGGTTCTGGGCCTGGTCCAGCTGGCTCTTAAGCTTGCTTGCGTCCTGCAGGTGCTGGTTCTCCAGAGAACCCAGTTTGTCTTGCAGAACCTCTTCCCTCTTCCCCAGAGACTCCAGTCTGCTGCTGAGGGCTAGACTCTGAGCCCGAGTACTACATATACAGAGAATAAGGTTGTAAAAAGTTGTGAAAAAAATATACACATAACATGAAGTTATCTTAATATATTACAATAATATATTAATAATCATATATGAATATATAATATATTAATAAAGGCATATCTTAATCTTAATACAAAAAGGAACAAAGCCATGACAATGAAAACAAAGCAATACAATGCATGTGTGTATATGTACCTGCACAGTTCGTCCTCCAGGTGGTGTAGTTTTTCCATAAGAGTCTTCCTCTCAGCTCTCAGGCCATCACAGTCCTGCTGCAAAGACGAACACCGCTCATGCAGTGCAACACACTCCACTGGGGAGGAACAAGACAATTGTTTTTGTAGTGAAGTACTTTTAGACTGTCACACACACACACACACACACAGAAGTACATATGGTGCATACCATGCAGCTGACTGGTGTTGTGCTGTTGCTGCTGCGTGAAGGTGTCCTGCAGTCGACGGATCTCCTCCTCGTACTTAGCGGCCGTGCTCCTCCAGTGCTCCAGCTCGGACCGAACACCGCCTAGGTCCTCCTGCAAGGCGGTAATGTCCCGCTCTCGCTCAGCAGTGGCCGCTTCCATAGCGTGCCGCAGGACAAGAATCTGACACCCAGTTTAAAACCAAAAAACGTCAGCTGAAAATTCACCCCATATTTTGAAAATACTTTGGAAAGGACAGTATGAATGAAAGTACTATAAATGACAGTGTTTACCTCCTCCTGGGCAGAGTACAGCTCCTCTCGGGTGCTACAGATGGTGTTCTCCCTCTGCTCCCGAAGAGCCTCCATGTCGGCTTGCAGCTTCCCAAGCTGAGCTACATATACACACACACACACACACACACACACACACACACACACAACAGATGTGACACATGTGAGACAGTGCAAGACGGACAAAGACAGTTTCCCTGTGTCATTAATTAACATCACACAATTTGAAGGGACGCAAATCAAATTGCACTTTTGTCAAAAAATCTGAACTATCCTAGTTAACCTAACTAACGGTTAACTGATTTTTTTTATTATTATTGTATCTCAATGCCCTTACATGCTAAACAGATTTGCTCTGCCAGGAAAGGTGAGCTCAAATTTCATAGTACAGGGAAGCTACACCTTCCCTGTACTATGACATTTTATTTGCGGTTATTATTATTATTTTTTGCTATGGGAATTTGGAGCGGCCGGACCAGAGCAAGAAGGGACAAAGAAACAGTTTTTTGCATGACAATAAATAAACATATACGAAGGGCTTATGATGGCAACCGTTTGACAGTGAAACAGATTAATTCTATTACTATAGGAGAGAACAAATTGGAGGTTAATCAGAATCCCAGAATGCATTGGGTTTGACCTTAGATTATTCTGCTGTGTGTGTGTGTGTGTGTGTACTAACTCTGCAGGTACTGGATCTGTTTGGTCGACTCATCAGTCTGCTGAGAGTTACTCCTCCTCTCCTCCTCCAGCAGAGCTACAGACATACAGATTGACCCACATCATCGTTATCCATAGTGGTATATACAATATATATAATAAAACATCATAATAATGCAATATTTTTCCTTTAATATGTAATCTTTCACTCTGTAAAGTTGCAAAATAGCCTTTTGTCAGATGTATTTTCCACAGGCAATTCAAACTGTCTAACGTTTGCAGCATTTCTTGAAATGCTGTTTTTTTAAACTGTAATAAAACAACATAAAGGACACTTTGCTACATTTTGTGCATTAAAGATGCTAAAACCAATAAAATGTAGGTCAATAGACACTCAACTAGCACTAACATCTTTGCTTCGGGTTATAGGTGGCAAAGCAAATTAGTCTAATATCTAATAATATATCTCATTAATAACCATACTTTCCCATTCAATAGATGTGTCAAAACCTTTGACTGGTAGTATATATATATATATATATATATATATATATATATATATATATATATATATATATATATATATATATATATATATATATATATATATATATATATATATATATATATATATATATATATATATATATATATATATATATATATATATATATATATATATTTATCATTGGGACATAAGATGAATTATTATAATCACACAGTATACGGTGAATCACCTTGAAGTTCCAGACATTTCTGTTTTCCAGTATTGGCTAGTTCCTGGGCCTCCAGAAGCTCCCTGTGTAGGTGATGGATGACCTGCTCCGTGTCACCAGGTTCTAAGCCAGCCCGATGCAACTCAGCTAGACACATACAGACACGTCTTTAATAAGGGAACATTTGAGAACATTCCAAGTGGAGAAGCTTTTAACAGCAGCTTGCACTAAATGAGTATTCAATTCATTAGTGGAGAACAACAATCGATGTCATGGTTACCTTTGAGTAAAGCTACTCTGTTGAGGGGTTCATTGAGCTCCTGGTCATCCATGTTGCCATCTGAAACCCAATTAAAATGAATAGTGTTTATTTTTTTCCAATTAGGACCCACCTTATAAGGTGCAAAAAAATGTCCCTCATAGTTACTCAAGTTGTAGACTTTATGAAAGATACAGTATGTTACAATTAACCTACATTATTATTTTATTTCAAAAATTAATACAAGGTTACAATGGAGTACATCATATATTTACAGTTCCACGATTCAACATGTCTGAAAAACAGCAGGAAGAAGCACAGCTAAGTTAATCTTATCCCTGACCTGATCACAGCATTTATTAATTAATTATTTAATTATGATGTAAGTCAAAAATGCAAAACAAAACTAATCTAAAACAAACAAAAAAAAGTTAATTCATTCATTTTCTACCGCTAATCCTCACGAGGGTCGCGCAGGGTGCTGGAGCCTATCCCAGCTGTCTTTGGGCGAGAGGCGGGGTACACCCTGGACTGGTGGCCAGCCAATCACAGGGCACATATAGACAAACAACCATTCACACTCACATTCATACCTATGGACAATTTGGAGTCGCTAATTAACCTAGCATGTTTTTGGAATGTGGGAGGAAACCGGAGTACCCGGAGAAAACCCACACATGCACGGGGAGAACATGCAAACTCCACACAGAGGAGTGGGATTGAACTTGAGTCTCCGAGCTGTGAGATCTGTGCGCTAACCACTCGAGCCCGGGATGTGAAACCCAATTAGACGCAGTAAGAATGCTGACATGAAGGCGCTAACAAATGCTAACTTGTGATGCTAAAGTCAGTCAGTGTTAGCTATAATGATTAAGTGAAGAATCATATATAATGTTGTGCAAAACAGTATCTAAGAAGGCTAACGCAAGGGAGCTAACATAAATTGTAAGTAGATGCGATGCTACAGTAGTGGTGTTGAAGTAAGTGCTAGCTAATAATGATGATAAAATGAGCTAAGGATGTCAAATACTGGGACATAAACATTGGGAAGTGGAGTACCCGGAAAAAACCCACGCATGCACAGGGAGAACATGCAAACTCCACACAGAGCTCGGGTCTCCTAGCTGTGAGGTCTGCGCGCTAACCACTCGAAAGCCGTGCAGCCCCCCCCAAAAAAGTACAAAAAATATATAAAACAACCTAAAAATGGGATTCTATGTTTCACTGACCTGATGTATCGTCACTACTACGGTCTTTGCTTGGACTCAGTGTGTCCGACATATCCGACTCTTTGGCATCCATCAGATTTCCTGTGGATACACAACAGGACATTTTTTTAGTAGCATGAATATTACAAAAAAATCATCAACGCACATGAAGATTAATGTAGCAGTTAATGTAGCATAGAATGGCTGCCATTGTCTTTCTAAAGCGACGACAATGACACTGAGGGTACTAATAATGGATTTTTAACTGGCCTAAAAGGTCATCACATACTTCCAAGAAGTATACTTTGATGAGCATTTAGCAGCTTGGAGTGAAGAAGTGGTGGCTTACCGCCTAAGCGTCGACCTGGGCTGGTCAGAATGTTGTCTTCTGCCGTCTGGTTGTTCTGTAGGTGAGTGTCTACAAACAAATACAATCACAACACGTGATTAGGAGTATACGGTTTTACACCTTCACTTAAGATTCCTCTCTTTAAAATGAGCACTGAATAATTCATTCAAGTCTGGACAATAATCATCCCTCCTCTTAAAAGCTATTTGATTAGCGAAGCTCTTACCATCAAAGTTTGCTAGTTTGTGGATTGATGAACTGACTGCTTCCTTCAGCTGTTTCACTGCTGCAGAGACAAGAGGGAAAAAGAACAGCAAATATCAGCGAAAGGAAACGCAACATTAACATTAATGCTGCTGTGTGTCTCCATGGAGACCAATGTGGTTATGAAGGACACTGTTAATCTCATAATGGGTGTAAACCAGAATAATGTTTATCTCCTTTATTATTCAATAAAGAGAGAAAAGTATATTGAAGCTTGATGGTATAACAATGAAAGAACAAATGTTATGAGCGAGGTTTTATTTCTCCATCCAACCGGCTACACATTCCAGCAACAAAATTGTCTCTCTGAGGACAAGAGCCAGGAAGACGGTAAAGAAAAGACCAAAAGATGACAACAAAAACTCAAGAGCCACAAGTAAGATGGAGACCTTGTAGCTCTGAGATGAGACAGCATGACGGTTTGCTGTAGAGATTTAAAAAGGACCCCAAGGTCTCTAATTATGTGGTGCAACCCGCACAGTGGTAAATTCAGTGGTAACGGATTATCAAATTGGCGGTGCACCATCATGCGCCAACCTGGTAGACGGCCATGATGGCGCACCAGGGGGAGGTGTCCACAGATTCAGCTGAGCGAAGTGACAATTTCGACAAAGCTCGACCTTAAATGTTAATGTATTTATTTCATTATTTGTATGCATTTTCATGCATTTTTTCATTGTTTTCTACATGTAACACAATTATTTACCATTACCATTTTGGACTTTGTGGAAGGGATTACCGTATTTTCTGGACTATAAGTCACTCCTGATATAAGTCGCACAAGACCAAAAATGCATAATTAGGTTGAAAAAAACATACATAAGTCGCACTGGAGTATAAGTCGCATTTTTGCGTGTAATTTATTTTCCAAACTACTTGACCGTAAACCATATTTTCTGGATTTTCTATGTATTTTTTTATTGTATTTTTTAAAACCGTATTTTCTGGATTTTATATGTATTTTTTTTGTATGTATTTTATTTTAACATATTTTCTATGCCAGAAATGCATAATTATGAAGAAAAAAAACATACATAAGTCGCACTGGAGTATAAGTCGCATTTTTTGCGGGTAATTTATTTTCCAAACTACTTAACCAAAACAGACATTACGTCCTCTTGGAAGGCAAGTTCTAACAATAAAAGAATAGAGAACAGGCTGAATAGGTGTAAGATATGCTAACACAATGCTTATTCAGCTACACAAAAAATAAACATGAACAGCAAAGGTGTCCAGTGTTTATGTAACATAAACACTTTTTTCATTTATAAGTCGCTCTGGAGTATAAGTCGCAGGAACAGCCAACCTATGAAAAAAAGTACCACTTATAGTCCGGAAAATACGGTATTTGGCGTCCTATGCTGCTTAAAATACTGTTTAAAAATGAATTTAGCGTTATTTAGCATATAAAGACTTTGACTTAAAGATGATCTTCATCACAAGGCACAACTATATGCTGTGTACTGTTGTACACAGTCGCAAACTATTGTAAAATAAATATCTCTCCGACGGTTACAGTTAAAGTGAGCATGATGAGTATGATCTTTGCAAAGACCGAATGGTTATTAAATTTTTCAGATTTATCAAAATAATACAGCAGCCAGTCAGTGATCGAGTTAGTAGCAAGAGGAAAAGACATGAATATTTTCATTTGTACTCACGCGGACACTCAATCAACTGTTGGATTCGAGTGGCGTCTCCTCCGCTGTTAACGTGACAGTTGTCTGACGGAAACATACAGACTGGCGTTACTACAGCAACCGCCCACTGGCGTTTTAATTTGGCATGTGTTCTGCTTATCCATTCCGCATCTTAAGATACATTTCGGAGCTAGATGCTTGATGATGTGTACGCTAAGGAAAATATGAATGGTGGATAAAGCAGAATCACACATCCTAGCTTTAATCACTGGAGCGAGAAGACGGCGGTGACGACGCAGGAATGACAAATACATGAGAAGAGCACGACAGAGAGAATGAGAGATACGGGCACAGAGAAGATCTGAGCAGAAAGTGGAGTCAGAAATGTAAAAAGATGCTTCATCAGACAGGAAGTGGACATTGAAAGGGAAATACAAGGAATCCAAGCAAATTAAACCAGCAACACTCCTCCACACCAAACTTCCCAATCCTAAATTTACTTCCAAAGCTTATGAAGTCCAGGTTGCGAGCACCATGACTCAAACAGGTTCCACCTACTGATCTGTGTATTGGGCCTATTGTGCAGGAGACATGATGTACAGTACCGTGTTCCATACAAAATAACTGTGATGAAAAGCATCATGAGATGACTACATCGAACCCGAGAGCAGCCTCAAGCAATCCACAGCCGAATAGCTCGGATTGAACATCAAGTGGGACTTCTAGCCCACTCAGAATGCAGACCCTGAGTTTGCAATAATGTCCAGTGAGAACATAACATCCTCAACAAGACAGGGAGCTATTAATAGAAACCTAAATGCGACTTGGAATTACACTTAAGTATTTAGATTAAAAATGCTTCATTTCCCACCCTCGGCCATCTCAGTGTGGAGTTTGCATTTGTGGATTTTCTCCGGGTACTCCGGTTTCCTCCCACATTCCAAAAACATGCTAGGTTAATTGGCGACTCCAAAATGTGAGTGTGAATGGTTGTTTGTCTATATGTGCCCTGTGATTGGCCGGCAACCAGTCCAGGGTGTACGACGCCTCTCGCCTGAAGACAGCTGGGATAGGCTCCAGCACCCCCCACGACCCCTTGTGAGGAAAAGCGGTAGATAATGAATGAATGCTTAATTTCCCACTATCTATCCATCTACACTCATTTGCATTGAAGGCTTCTAAGCAGGATCTCATCAATTCCAACAAAGTTTGAATAAAAAGAAAAAAAATGGTATCCAACTTCCACTAAACATTGTGTAGGACACAAAATAAGAACTCTTTACATGTTGGTGCAGAACTAGATGTTAAGCATGAAAGATAAAACCAGGTTATTAATAAGGTTAGTAATTAAAAGAACATGTTAGAACTAAAATCTGAGGATAGGCCCCACCCCTTTTAATACAGTATGAAATGTGGCTATATAATGCTTTGAATGTACTTTGAATATATAGTTTGATATGCTGTGTTTGGATGTTATATGTTATATAATGTTATATTTCAATGTAAACATGATCTAATTCAAAATGACTCCGTTTTGATTACAATGAGACCACAACTACCATCTGCAGCTTCACCGACTGCACCATCGTCTGTGTCTGTATCCTCCTCATCATCATCTTCTTCTTCTTCTTCTTCTTCCTCTTCCTCGGGGCTCTCGGGTGTCTGCAGGCTCCGATCGTCCTCTGGAGACTCCTCTAGCGCTCCACAGGAGGCTAAGTCCTCATCTGTCATTTGACCACATCACACAACTTCCGTTTTGGGTGTGGAAAAGCAGATGATTCTTCACAAAGTGGTGGCCGTGTGTGCGCAGTGTGGAGGAACGGGGGATCGAAGCACCGCAAGCATTTTGTGCACTCATTCCATCACCAGACGCCAACCAGTGGCCCCTAAAAGCGCCATTGTTTAACCCCAGAAGAAGACAAAGACGTGTACAGTTTGGCAACCATGGGAATCCACCCGGCAAATCCAGAAAGCACCACCGTGTTGTAGAGAGAACCCATTCCTTGTGAAACAGCCACACACAGACATAGAACAGGCGTGAATCGTGTAGTGGTGGATATCTCAACTGATTCAAATCAGAGAAAGAAGTGAATCAATGTAAATGGCGAAAAAATGTTTAAAAATAAAAAAACAAAAAAAATTATTATGGAAAGCAGGAAGTGAACAAATGTAACAGTTACTGATTGTAAAAGAAGGGGTAGGATTTAATAAGCTTTGCTTCTTCCTAGGGAGGCATGGCGGTCTAGTGGTTAGCGCCTCACAGCTAGGAGACCAGGGTTCAATTCCACCCTCTGGCATCTCTGTGTGGAGTTTGCATGTTCTCCCCGTGCATGTGTGGGTTTTCTCCGGGTACTCCGGTTTCCTCCCACAGTCCAAAAACATGCTAGGTTAATTGGCGACTCCAAATTGTCCATAGGTATGAATGTGAATGTGAGTGGTTGTTTGTCTATATGTGCCCTGTGATTGGCTGGCGACCAGTCCAGGGTGTACCCCGCCACTTGCCCGAAGACAGCTGGGATAGGCTCCAGCACCCCTCGCGACCCTCGTGAGGAAAAAGCGGTAGAAAATGAATGAATGAATGCTTCTTCCTACTCCTTTTGGATATGTGGAACTGTGAACTGATTATGTGATGCATTCAATTGTAATCTGATGCACGTTCAAATGAAATAAAACCATTACCATTACCAAACTACACCAACAACAGTAAACCGGGACAGAGAAGTACTTTAACGAAGGATGCAGGATGCGCACCAGTTGGTGCCATAACCGTTCTGGTGGCTTCTCTATGAACAACCCTCCATGTGGATGTGATCACCCAACAAGAAGAAGAAGAAGAAGAAAGGAGGTGGTGATGGACACCATCACACAAATGGACAGAGATAGACCACAAGCACCAGTGAAAAGTTTGGATGTACATGCAGGAAGTTGTCATGCAGCATTAATGCATGCAGGACGTGGAGATGAAGCAAGCAGCCACAGAAGACAGAAATAAGAGGGTCCCTCCCCCAAAGAAGATGAGGACTCACCTAGACTGTTGTTTTCCTTACTGCTTTTCTCTTGTAGCTGTTCTAAACGCACTGTGAACGAGAAAGAACTACTGACTCATAAAAGCGACTTGTCAATGTGCTGACCTGCAGTTTACGGCATGTTTGATGCTTGATTGGCTGGCACTGTGCGGGGGGGGGGTTGTGTTGTCGAATGTGTTACAAGTTAAAGCAGGACGTTCGTTGTGTCTTTGTGTACCCTGCAGGGCTGTGAGCCTCTCATTGGTGAAGTCGTTGTCGGCCTGTAGAGCCTCGATGCGAGCTTGGAGAACCTGCTCCTTCTCCTCCATCTCCTCGATCCGCAGCTCCAACTCTCGCTTCTCCGACGCCCCTCGCTGGGTCAGCTCCTCTTGGCGGCCCTCCGCTACCTACAGGAGGACGACGGGTGGAGACAATAGTTGAGGAAATGGTTGGGAGTGAGGTTAAAGTAGCATTAAGCAGTAGACTGGTCAGAAGATGGTTCATTCATTTTCTAGCGCTTTTTCCTCAAGAGGGTCGCGGAGGTGCTGGAGCCCATCCCAGCTATCTTTGGGCGAGAGGCGGGGTACACCCTGGACTGGTGGTCAGCCAATCACAGGGCACATATAGACAACCATTCACACTCACATTCATACCTATGGACAATTTGGAATGGCCAATTAATTTTTGGAATGTGGGAGAAAACCGGAGTACCCGGATAAAATCCATGCATGCACGGGGAGAACATGCAAACTCCACACAGAGATGGCCTAGGGTGGAATTGAACCCTGGTCTCGTAGCTGTGAGGTCTGCGCACTAACCACTCGCCCGCCATTTCCCAAAAATTCCCAAAAATTACCACAATTTCCCAAAAAAGGAGAGAAGTGAAATTGAACTACTCTAGCATACAGGCCTTTTCTAAGTAACATTTAACATTCTAATCAAAATAGGTAAATTATGTGTGATGAAAATGCACATATTACTGCATTAATCTTACAGTGAGTCTCTTCACATTAGTTCACGCAGCAGTTTTCTTTTTCCTAAACATTATTCCAATTTATCTGGCTTTTATTTAGAGCTTCCGCAGTGTCACATCTACTTAAACTATCAAAGGGATTCACATTTATACACGGCAGCCTACCTTTATTTTGTCGGTGAGCTCCTTGATTTCATTGACGGCAGCGTTGTACTTGTTGGCCAGCTCCCTCAGCTCCTCCTGGCTCCTCTCAGACATTTCTTTCAGATGTGTGCACTCGTCTTCCGTGTTGCTAAGCGAGCGCTGTGGGAGCCAGCAGTCATACATAGCTTGGCTCAGCCAACATCAGAAAAAACAGAAATTGATTGTGGAACTCGTGTGTAGGTCCCACCTCCACTTCTGAAAGCTTCCTGACCACCTCGATCTTCTCCTGCAGGACTCTCCTGAGAGACTCCTTGGCCGTGGTCTCATAGTTGTGTTTGTCATCCTGGAGAGCAAGAAGCTCTTTTCGAATGCCGTCCTCGGTCTGGGACTGAGAGGAACACGAAAGGAACGGAACAAGTGAGCAAAGGTTTTTCCATCATACTGTTACTAGAGAGTGTCTCACCTTTGAGTAAGCCTGCAGCTGACTGCCCATCACCTCCAATCTGGACAGCAGACGGTCTTCATCAATCAGAGCCTGATTTGAGGAATATTTTTAGTTTACACGTCCAAGAAAAAAACCTGATTGTTGTCAATTTCAGTTTTTCCTACCTGCCAGCTGTTCTCCGAGGCCTCCTGAGTGGTAGCGAGCAGACGCTGCAGAGTGGCTAGCTTCTGCTCCAACATTTGCTCTCTGTGTAAGGCCTCCTGGCAGAGAGATATACAACAAATAGCACAGAGTCAGCTCATCAAGTGGGAACAATCAGTCATGGTCTAATTAGGCTTTGGATGCACTTTTGTCATTAAACATGCTTGCTTTGGGATCACTAGTTTGAGGTAAGATATTTTAAATCACACCACATATTTATCTATAACCATGTCAAATGATAAGGCCTACATTAAAGTATTTTAGCACACCTATTTTTCCCAATTTCATCTAACCTGATTCACAGGGGTTTGTTACAAAAGTGAAATAATATAGTTGGTCATGCTGCATAATAAAGTTTAATTTAATGCTTTGAGTAGCTATTTTCATAACCATATTCAATTCCACAAATTCATATTTGTAACAAAAGCTTATTATTATTATTATTATTATTAATGATTGTTATTATTGTCATTATTATTTATGATTGGTATTATTATTATTATTATTATTATTATTTATGATTGGTATTATTACTGGTATTATTATTATTATTATTATTATTATTATTATTATTATTATTATTATTAATGATTGGTATTATTACTGGTATTATTATTATTATTATTAATGATTGGTATTATTGTCATTATTAAAAATAAAAATAAAAATAAAAATAAAAATAAACTTGTACCGGATCAGATCGGATGAGCAAGAATACAAAAAAAAATCGGATCGAATTAGAAGCAAAAAAATGTGGATCAGGACATCCCTCGTTAGAGGTGTAATTGTAAAGGACAAGCAATGGGTGTCGCTGTGTTACCTGTAGATACTGGGAAAGCTGGAACAGTTCCTGAGAATACATACTGGGAGTGTTGGCTGCAACCTGGAAAACAAACAATTTTATTATTTTTTTGTTAAATATCGACAGTGTTTCGATTACAGGAAGGCATACAGAAAAATAATCACACATTAAAATCACCACATTAACAACATCGGGCTAAATACTGTGAGAAATGTAACCTAACATGTATTTAAATCAGTCACAATACGTGACCTGGGGGGGCGCGGGACCTAATAATGCTTAAATGTGTTAGAGAAGTGGCTCAAATGTAGTCACACAGAGACTAGAGTTAACACACACACACACACAGACGCACACACAAACCACATTCCTCGTACAGGTTACACTGAGGCACTGTTGTTGCGACTGTTTGGAGACAGAACAAAACACCCAACCTTCATCGCACAGCTGGTGGAGAAAAAACTCTTAACGTGTTCACTTTTACAGTCAAAGGAGAACCGAGGAGGACCTATGTGCACGCTCTCATCGAATCCACTTATGAAGTAAACAGGCCAGCTTCTAAAGAATGTTACTATAAAAGGTTGGCTTTGCTCAGTTCGGTGAGGTAATGCCCATCAGACACAAGCAAGGAAAAAACAGAGAAAAGAGACAAGCATCGAAGGGTCAAAATCATAACAGCTCTTTCAGCATGAGTGTTTTCATCTGAACCCACATGACATAAGTATGTGGCAGCAGAGGCCGGCAAGAATCCACACATTCCTGTTAGCAGCTGACTACTCCACTTTGGTGGAACACACACAAGAGAGAGAGGACGCATCATCACGTGTGACAGGACGACACATCAGGCACATTTTGTCCTTACCTTGTCTACAGGCAGCGGCAGCGGAGCCTGGATGACACTGCAAGAGAAGGGAAACTTGGTCACCATGGAAACAGAAGGGAGGGAAGACACACAAGAGGAACTACTAAAGAAAACACTAATAATTGTGTTCTCACATATCCATACACCTTACATAGAAACTGTAAAACAGCATGTAGAATCATCCACGAATACTACTAACATCTACTAATACTGCGAGTATTATTCATTCATTCATTTTCTACCGCTTTTTCCTCACGAGGGTCGCGGGGGGTGCTGGAGCCTATCCCAGCTGTCTTTGGGCGAGAGGCGGGGTACACCCTGGACTGGTCGCCAGCCAATCACAAGGCACACATAGACAAACAACCATTCACACTCACATTCATATCTATGGGCAATTTGGAGTCGCCAATTAACCTAGCATGTTTTTGGAATGTGGAAGGAAACCGGAGTACCCGGAGAAAACCCACGCATGCACGGGGAGAACATGCAAACTCCACACAGAGATGGCCGAGGGTGGAATTGAACCCTGGTCTCCTAGCTGTGAGGTCCGCGCGCTAACCACTCGACCGCCGTGCCACCCTCAAAAAACAATTAAATAGCAAAATAGTGGTTAACCAATGAATCATCGATTCATCAATTGTTCAGCTGCCATGTTGTCTACTCTTAGGAACAGCCTGCCCATTTAATTTAAATCACACGCCACGGCAATGTGATTGTCTTGCTGCATTGTGGTGGAGAAAGGCCCTAAAGGTGGGTAATGGTGAGGAGAAAGCAAGAGTTGTGGGACAAAGGTAAACTCGGCGATGTAAGAGGTGACTGTTAATGTGTAACACGGAGCTAACAGGAGGAGACAGCAGCACCTCCAGAAACAACTATGAGGAAATTACACCACTCGCAGAATATATATATATATATATATATTTATACAGTTATGATCCAAACATCCTTGTATTGTAGTAAATATTGCAGATATAATATTTTTAGATACATTTGTATTTGACTTTTGTCACACATGCTTGTATCTTTGAGATAGAACTCCAGTATCTGTTACATGTTTTATCAGAATCAGAATCAGAAAAGGTTTATTGCCATGTATGATCAAACACATACTAGGAATTTGTTTTGATATAGTAGGTGCAGCATGGAATGATATTCTGACAGCAAAACGTCAACTTTACAATCTGTTTTTTGTTTTTTTAGAGAGAACCAACAACCACAATCAGATCAATTCAGTGCTGTTTCGCAAGCTGTCAGTTACTTCTGAATTCCGACCCAGTATTAGGTCTGGATGTAGCACTTCAGCTACGTATGGAAAAGAACAAAAGTCCTCACTATCAGGTTGCGGAAGGTAGAGACGTTACCTGTACGGTTTTCCTGCCGCATGTGTCAAATCACAAGCTCATACGAGACAAAGTTCAATCTTCTCCTTCTTGCTTGAATGAGCGCGGACGTTGTTACTTCTCGGATTTTAGGTCACACAGCTAAGTCCTCCCTACTTGCTCTGTTGACAGGTGAGTCATAGCATAACAATCATTCTTTCTTTGCACTTTTGTTGGTTCAAGCTCACCTCAGACCCGCAAGGCAAGCTATGCCTCTTCACTAACTTGATGGTGTATGACACACACTATAAAAAAGCTACACTAGATAACTCATCAGGTGTTAAATGACCGGGGCGTGGCTCAAGCAGACTAATCAATTCTCAAAAGGCTCCACCTACCTGGAAGAGGAGCTGTGAACGCACCACTGACAACTACAAGAAGCATTGCGGTGGATAAGAGGGAGAAAAAAAAAAGCACTGGTATCCTGGAATATCTAAATATTTTTAGTCGGGACTTCATTTTTGTAAGATTGTGCAAGCAGATGCTGCTTTGATCATATTCTAATCCGGCCCAGTTTTATTAGACGTTTACACCCGACAATAATCCAGTTTGAACCGTATTATCCAGATGTGCTATCTTACATGCCGTCAGCAGATACAGGCAGGGGTTTGGTGACTTTCTACATCAACATGTGTGTTTTAATTACCATACGTTTTATAAACCAAACGCTGGTTCATACGGCAGACCGTCAAAAAATGACTATTGTATTGAAAAGAATAGTTTGTTTAATCGTGGAGTAATGAGAATGAAATGCTCAGAAGAAACATTTTCGCTAGCAGATCACTCATTCATGGCAGAAACACTTCACAAATACTAACCCGCGCCTTCCTGAACTAAACATATCAAAGCAGACACATGATAAAACACTGGCCAACTGGGTGGGTTAGCTTAGTTTAGCAGAGCATGCTAGTGCGGCTATGTGTGTGTGAGACCCGGGCTGTATGAGTGTGTTTTACCAATTGTTAAGCGAGTGGAATTGCGTCTGGGACTCAACCACAAGCATGAGGATTACAGTTTGTTGGGGATTTTGTAGTAATGTGTGCAGATGCTGTCATCCCATTCAAATTATCCAATGATGTATTTCATCGATAAATGGAAGGATTGCTGCATTGACATTTTATTTACAGACACAAAAAGCACACATGACGGGGGTAAAATGTGTATAGATATTATTAAAAAATATTGGAAAAAGTAAAACGGGTACAATTAAAGTGAGCACTTACTCGCTTCGTCTGCGTGCCTCCATCCCATCAGGCAGGAACAGTTTGATTGTTGACACGATGCAGCCATGTGTCACTGGAGACACAGAATAGCAACATGTTACTTAACGTTAACATACTGCGTCTTATAGCCAACATTTTTCCATTGGATACTCATCAAGGTGGTTCCCAGGTTTGTGTTCGGCTCTACAGGAAAATATTTACACGAAGAGTTGTTTTGATATTAACCTGTGATAGGAGAAACCTTGAAGAATTAGGTTAACGTGCAGGATTAAATTTGTTCTGGAACTCTAATTTGAAAGGTTTTGGTAGTGGAGCTGAAAATCTGACCTAAATGTCCACTCCATATTGTGCGTGTGTGTGTGTGTGTGTGTGAGCGTATTTATATGACACCTTTGAGGTGAGCTGCAAGGTCCCCTTAAGGGTTATTATAAGTCATGATTCAAATTCCGCCCGTATGCATGAGCACATAACATCAAGTGAGGTCAGACTGTCCGTTTTAATAAACTTTCCATAATCACATTTAGCAAATTATAATTTCTTATCACACACTCACAGGACGCATCATTAGATACAGCTGCACAATATGAAATGATTCAAAACATGAGTCAGTAATAAACATATATAGTGACATTATTATACAGTACATTATATACTGTGACAGGCAGTGCGTCTCATTCAATGGATGTGTGTACTGAATGTGTACCCGCCATGTACCTTTGCGTGTGTTCTCAGTGACATCGACGCCAAACTGAATGATGTCTCCAGAGAGGACCTCGCACGGTGGACTCTCCTCTGAGCCACGACTCAACCTCTGGCTGTTGATGAACGTGCCATTGCTGCTTTTTGTGTCCTGCAGGTAGAACTGAAACAGAGAAGTAAAAAAATATATATATATATACATATACATATGATTAGACAACTGCTGATTCTGAGAGGATATTAGTTTGAAAATGAACATGCATCTACAGTATATCTTTTTTGTTCCCTGGAGGAAATTTAACACAGTCTTTAAGATTAAAGAATAACAACTGCTGCCCCGCTAAAGGCTTTGTCAGTGTTCTGTCAATCATCTTGTCAAAGTTAATCACTGTTGATTGGTTTAGCCCGTCGGCAACCCGCAGCTCCGGATCTTCAACTTCCTTGCTACGGTTCCCTTCTGTGAGCTCAGGGATTTTTTTTTTTTTTTAATTAACACCGAAGTGGAGGAAATGTGCATTTTCAAAAAGAGTTTGGAATGTCTGACTCACAGGAAGTTCGTGAATGTACATAGAATGCGTTCTAGCTGCTGATTGAATAAGCAAGGGATGGCGGAAGGTGGATAAGTGTGTGTAGTGAGACACGAAAAAGGTTCCAAACTCAGAGCTCGAGCTACTAGAAATGTGACTGCATTGAAGATTTAAAGAGGGGAAAGCTGTGCAAAGATGGAGAATCATGAAAGAATCGTTCATAAAAATATCACAGCCTCTATTCTCTGGACAAAGCCAAAGCGCATCAACTACCCCTCATCAAGCCCCAAATCTACAGGCCCCAAGTTCCACTGATAGGGACCCCCCCACATAACCTGCTATCCTCCAACAAGGAGCTGAGCGTTAAAACCCACAAAGACGTGTGATCCACGTACGGACCAATAAGATGGGTTCAATTACAATTGGCCCACAGTCATCTTCATCATGCCTCAACACATCTTAATATCATGAAACCAGAATCAAACATCAATACGGTGACAACCACATTGCAGGGCGCTAACAGATTGCTCCCAGAGGGATGCTGTTTGGGTTCCAGGCTGCCCAGCCCCATGCTAGAGAACAGCAAGCTATGTAAAAGCATTCAGACATGGAACAGACCATCCACAATTCAGAGAACACTAAGTATATCTATAATCGACCTCATGGACATAAAATAAGCGAATAATTAAAAAAAAAAAAACAATCACAAGTTTTATGATTATCATTCCTCTCATTTAAATCGCAATAAATAACTAAATTGAACTATGTTGTCCACATAAATATTCTGTTCAAATGACTAAGAAGGTTTAGGTACTTTACTGTCTGTTGAAACAAAGTATATACCATCTTTTGGTTATAACTGGGCAGATCAGAGAACTGCCAGAGAACTGGATTGTTTTTGTGTGTTGGCCATAGAATATGTACTGTTGTGGGGAACAGCTTCTGGCAGACATAGCAAAGTACGTATGTTAGCTATAAATTGAAAAAATTATCTATTTGTCCAATTAAGATTGCCCTGCGCTGTTCTGTTCATGGTGAACTGGGGGCATAGTTCCATGGTGTCTGTCTTGCTATAATATATGGCAAAATATCAGTATTTAGACGCAATTTCTGAGGGTAATGGATTTTGTCTGCTGTATTTGTACCTCCGGTCAACTTATTGTGTCTGGAGATACACAACAACATAAACAACACAGCTGCATGTTTCTCCTCAAACAGGAATTATGACATAGCAACACATCACACACACATACACACACACACACATACCAAAAAAACATCGAGAAGATAATCAACAACACATTCATGTGCACGTCACTCAGCAATGGCATGTGAAAGTCAAGCACATACTTACAGAGGTCAGCAAAACGCAAAGACACATAAGACGATGCGGGCAGGGTACTGGACAAACGAGTACACACACAAACACACACACACACAAACTGCACAGCCTGATTTCAGAGCCTGAGGCCTGATAGTGGTGTCGTCCATCAGGGGCTTCATCCATCAGCTCTTCATTCTCACTGAAATCAAGTGTTGATCTACCAGAGAGCAAGACGCAGAAGCGGGGAGGAGGGGGAGGAAGGAGGAGGCGGTGGAGGCGGAGCTAAAGGAAAACTAAATAAGAGATGGCGAAGAGAGAGAGAGAGAGAGAGAGAGAGAGAGAGAGAGACTGTTTCACTGATCTCACCATTCATCAGACTGCAGTGTGCTACGAAACGCCACCCAACCAACAACCACCCGCAGCACACACACACGCACGCAGACGTGTGCACACACAAACACACACCTCCTGTCCCCATGGTAACCTGGAGACAAGAAAGGAGGGACCTAACTTTAGAGCTTTTCACCCAGCAACACCTCACACACACATTATGCGTCAGAAAATACATAGAGTATAGCTTAGTACTATAAGGCACACAATGACAGCATTTACTACTACAGTACTACAGAGTTCTCATTTCATCAGCAAATCTTCCATTACACATTTTCTAAAATATTTGTCCTGTGTAGAACCATCTCATCCCAGCTGAGTGAGGATACGGAAAGGCAGGGTACACCCTGGGTGAATACCTGTCAATCACAGGTCACATACAAGATGTCCCTTTGCCATGGCGCTACTACTCGACGTGACAGTAATCCCAAAGCCAGGCATCCATGGTTCCAATGCCATATAAGTGATAGACATTGCAGCAACAATATAACCTTTATACTAGGTTATCACATAGTGTCCCCGCCGAGGGGGGTAACGCAATCGGGGGCGCGAAAGGCACAGAGGACTTTTTAATATTATGCAGACCTGCCAACATGTACAAAACTGTCATACTCAGCATGAAATTGGACTCTTGAATATGCTTGCACGCTTCACTGCTCGCCATTTTGTTGCATTTCAGTGTTGTTAGTTTGGAGTCTGTATATTACAGATCGGCCACCAATCAATACCGGCTTTCTCCGGGCACTCCGGTTTCCTTCCACATCACAAAAACATGCTAGGTTAATTGGCGACTCCATTTGTCCATAGGTATGAATGTGAGTGTGAATGGTTGTTTGTCTATATGTGCCCTGTGATTGGCTGGGACCCTCTTGCCCAAAGACAGCTGGGATAGGCTCCAGCACACCCACAATCCTCGTGAGGATAAGCGGTAAAAAATGAATGAATGAATGAATGAATGATTAGTAGTAGCAGATAGAACTGCTGTCATTTTTACTTATTTTAGTTTTTGTTTCAATTTGGGGAAACAAGTTCAAGAAGTCACCCTGCCTCTCGCCCCAAGACGGCTGGGATGGGCTCCGGCAACCCCCCCCAACCCCACCCTGCGACCCTCGTGAGGAAAAAGCGGTGGAAAATGAATGAATGAAAGTTCAAGAAGTCAGTTTTTCCAATCCAATAATTTGTCATCATATTTTTCTGAAGAATTCTGTTGAAATATCGACTTGTCTCGTTCTCCCGAACCCAATATTGTGTATTTTCTCGTCTCGTGTGGTGGGTATAACGTGACACCCGCACTTTACAAACAAATGTCAAAAAACCCTGTGGCCAAAAATGTTGTACATGTCTCCTTGGTCTATTTTTTTTCTTGCATTCAATGCAGCATCCCATTCATCCACCCATCCATTCATTCATTTTCTGCACCACTTATCCTCATTAAGGTTATGGGTGAGCTGGAGCCTATCCCTGCTGACTCTAGAAGCGAACCGTCTCCGGTAAATCACACATACCAACAAATAATCAATCTAAAGTCTCCAATTCGACTAAAATGTATGTTTTTAGGATGGAGAAAATTCTTGCAAGTTCAGGGAAAACTTGTAAACACAACACAGAAGTGTCGCAACGCAGATTTGAATTAAACCTTCTGACTGGGAAGCAGATGTGCTAACAACAATGCCACAATGTGCAACACAGCAACCACTGAAGACAGTTCTTGAAGACTACTGCAGACATGCTAAGCTAAATCACCATTGTACTACATAAATTCTGATTTCTGCTTTCATGAATGAAACAATTGTCATGCAAATGACTGACATTTCTTAACCCACATCTGCCATATTTCTACACCCACTAACGTGACATTTCTCAGGGACACTACATGCCTTTTTCCTCCTTCCTCCAGTTATCCAGACTATACTTTCCAAACTGTGCCATTTAAAAAAACAGGGACCAAAAAAAGCATTTGTTTTCCTGTGAGCCAAGTTCCTTTTTATAAGGTTCTAATGAGGAGGGGTACACATGCATCCCGCCCAAATACAAATCACACCTCATCTTCAGAGAGCTTCTATTTGATAAACTCTACACCAGGGGTTCTCAAACACGCGGCCCGCGGGCCAAATGTCGCCCACAGGACACTAGTTTGAGGCCCCCGCCTTGATATGAAAGTTTAATATTAGTGCGGCCCGCGCAAGTTTGATATGGATGCTGTATGGTATCATGTACCCAGAAAAAATTATTACGTTTGATTCATGTTCATGTTCAAGGTTAAATAACTGTTAATAGTTATCCTCCCTATCCATGTGGAAGTGGTACGTTTTTGGCTTTTTAAGTTTAAAGGAAATAACTTGGAGGCCACCGTTTAGGTCGCTAGCGCTCTAGTTTGCGGGTTAGCATGTGTCTCAAGACCCTGCAGTTGTGCAATATGTTGTAAATAAAAAGAGTATAAATGTGACTATAGTCGTGTTTTGTCATGTCTACAGGGCTCTAATAATGCTTTGTTCATTTTAATCAGAAAAAAATAATTTGTCTAACCACCAACTATATGTGGTTTCTTAAGTTTTTATTATTTGCCGTTTTATTATTATTATTATATTTATTTATTACTGATTGATTGATTTTCTTTATTCTTGATTTGTTTATTTATTTTATTTCTTATTTTGTGTAGAAAAATAAAAATTAAGAAATTTAAGAACAGTGGAATGTTTTATCAGAGCTTTTCTTGTCGAAAATCGGAACCAAAGCAAAGTTTATTAATTTTTCTGTTTTTAATAAATGCGTTGTTTTTTTTTGAAAACCTGATGCGGCCCAGCCTCGCCCAGACCCTAGCTCCAGTGGCCCCCAGGTAAATTGAGTTTGAGACCCCTGCTCTAGACTTTCAACAAGTCCCTCCAAGGTTCCTACAGATGTGACATTTCACAATTCCATACCTTTTTCCAGAAATCTTCCGCCTGTGTGCCACCTTACCTGAAGCAGACAGCTATTTAATGACTCATCTACGGTAGGGTGTGTTCCTCTTACTTAAATAGACATCCTGAAACACCAGAAACGGTGGTGGTGGTGAAGGTGGAAACGACTTCGCAATTGAAGCTCGACCGACCACTTTGGTAGCCCATCACCTCCAAGCATGTCATTGATTTGTGACACTTTAACACAGCGGAAAAAAAGAGTCAACATTGAAGTATAAACAGTGCAAGAAACCCACAATGCCTTGGCACGTTTTCATTCAGGTTGACTCGGCAGTACCCAGCACAAGTTTGCACATGTCGCCTGGTATTTACGTTCCTACAAAACCACCAGGCTTCGAGCTGGTAGTGCTCAAATAGTTCATTCATTCACATGTTGCTTATCGGCTATGTTTTCCCAGCATTCTTCTCACGTCTTAACTCTTAATTCCCTGAAAAAGAGACTGAGCAACATGACATAAACAAAGCAGGACTTTACTTTAAACCAGTGGAAATCTAAAAAAGGTGTAAGAGCTTTAAGGCTTCAAATGTTACACTCGATATGAATAATTAAATATTCACGGGGGATTTTCCTCTCCCAAAAAGCAGGAATGCACCAGGAAGTGAAAGCAATTGAGAGAGCAGTTGGAGAGATTGATTGGACAAGGTGTATTATAAGGATGAGCTTAAGCTGTTCCAGCAGTAGACATAGCCGACATGTAAGTAGCGTTAGCTTTACGTAACTCTGGTCAGATACTTGGAGGAACCAGTTCGGATCTTGAGCTGGAAAAGCCTGAAACTGTTCATGTACCACCCTGTAAAGAAATTGAAAACAACAACACTACAGCAGTAGTGAAAGTACACTTCTACCCCTTGTAGCGACCCGGTCAACTGCCGTGTGTTCTGGCTCGCTGTGCGCATAACCGCCAGATGAGCGAGTGACGCTGATGCAAAACTAATAAGTGACCCTGTAACATTACACAGAGTCCTAAATCTGCTTTAATCTGCTACATATCTGCCTGAGTGGATTACTAGTAGAATGCCAGGATGATGACTGCTGCACTACTTGCATGTGACAGCTATACAGTCATGTGAAAAAATAAACATACCTGTATGTGTGTTGTCTGTGATATTATTTTCATCACAAAATACAGTATATGTTGGCACTGTTATTAAAGCCCGAGGTCTTAACCCATAGGTTGGATTGAGGTACCAGATTTCAATGAATGACCTGCCAATTTCATCCTCTTGAAGGCCACTTTGTCACTCAGCCGCGGTAACTCTTGGCACAGGCATTTGTTGCTAATGTGCTCGATATGGTCACCTGTCCATAGACTTCTGCAAGGAGGACTTTCAGCATCCATGATTCAAGGCCGAAGATGAGGACAAACCCGATGATTGCTTGGAAGAAGCTGATTTTTGTCCAGATTTCCAAATGCAGGGCTCGACAATAACGATGTACCGATGGCCCGGGGCAAGTTAAAACAAAATTGGGGCAAGTAAATCCAATCAGTGATATTCCCGTCGGGCAAGTGCACTTTGGCATACCATACTGCCAAGATTTTTTTTTAAAGCGGTTCTTGTTGGGTGTTGGTACAACACGGACTGCGTAATTCCGGTGGTAATTTGCAAACCAATCCTTGCGAATCTTGAAATTGGACCAATCAGAATCGTTTATTTAGACCGCGGTCCGCAGTCTGTGTTTTACCCACACCCGTTCTTGTTTGCGATCAACCAATCAGCGATGGTTTGACTAGGAAAACATCTATCATGGCGTCCCTGCCAACATCGTCTAATTCTTCAACAACTTCCTTGTGGTGCACAACTTATAAATATCTTATGCAAAAATATCACCGCTTACTATGACTACGATGTGTAAGGTAGTATGGCATGCCATGTTTACATACGTTTCAGACATTCCTCCAAATACAATGCATCAGTACTATTATCTGATGAATTATCAGCATATTCGGGCAATTTCGGGCAAGTAGTTCTCACCTTAAGGATTCCCCATGGGCAAGTAATTTTTGTTTTTAATGTAGAGCCCTGAAATGCCATTCATGCTATTTTGGGATCTCTAGACCAGTCCCTTGTCCTAAAGTCCAGCTCCATTCGAGCATTTCCCGCTGCTGTCCTTAGCGGTAGATGTTTCGGGGGGGGTGCCAAACGTGATGACCTCGGTCTTGCCTTCAGTCTATCTGCGTAGTTCAGGTCTGCAAGGACTACAAAAGGGCTTCTTTTTTACCTCAACAACGAAATAAAGGAAGTTAGTTAGTTCCTCCATTGATCAGTTCAGTGTGGTACCGTAAACAAACTGTTTTTTTTTTTAATGAGATAAAGTGAAGGCCCCACAGCATCATCTTATCACATCTTCAACCTTTTCCCTAGCCGAGCATTTCGCAGCAACAGAGGAAGTAAGCGGCTAGCAATGACACAGCAAAGACAAGCCGAGTCAAGACGAGACATCCTCTGTCTTTTTTTTTTTTTGTAAATCTTAACGACCGCTGTGGTTCTCAGGACCTCTGGGGTTATAAAGGAAGAAGCAGCTGGATGCAAACATACTGCTCCTTAAACAAGAACACGCTTCATTGTCTAAAGAAGCTTTCGGATATCCATTCCTTCACAGAAGTCACGATTATGGAGGTCAGCATGAGGGATTATAGATTACTAATGAAATGTTTCCAAAAATCTTTTCGATTTTTTCCTCAAGAGAAGTGCTGAAATGCAATTTCAAGACTGTTGGGGAAAAAAAGCTGGTGATGTAGACACCTTTCTTTACACTCCAAGGTGCAGACGGTGAATACTTGATGTTCACAGCAAATCCACATTGCTGTTGTGTAAATAAATCCGATATTAACAACACTGACTTTCTCGAGCTCCACTCAAGGCAAACACACCCAAACGTCAATAAATAAATATAGATTTTTCTACAAATGATTGCTAATTGTCCTTGTCTTGGAGATAAATAAACATATTTCAGGAGTAGCGGCTCAGTCTTATGGAGGCCGGTGATACAATCAAACAGAAGGTCTCTGCTCTGCTGCGCACAATGTCCACATCCACAATGAAGCAATCTCCCAGATCACTGACCCGAATGACCGGTTCAATCCATCACCACACCCAGCATCCGCCCTCACCTGTTGGCCCCCACTTTACCTCTTTGAGAAACAGCAGAAAAAAGCATACCTCCGCACATCCTAGCCTGGCCTTGTCATCAGATTAGCACAAAGTGACACTATGGCTAGGTTATGGAACACATGTAACGTGCATGTGAAAAAAAAAACAACGTTCTTACTGCAAGAGGAAGCTACAGTTATGAAGTCACGGTTGAGCAAACGAGCCGCTACCTCATTCCTGTGTGCTTCCACAAACGTTACCCTTCTGCCCGGCAGTATGTACTACTGGCAGTATTTTTAGTGTGCCGTCACAATGTGTACTCACTGAACGTAGGCAGACAGATGCTACTGATGAGATGTCATGAATAAATAAACACTCCCATTAAAATAATACAGCAGCCTGGCGATACACCGCCACATATGGAGGAAAAGTAATGGGACACTTCATTTAAATTATAGGAAATGAAAATCATACAGTATGCAGATATAACACCAAGTTCGGATTCGTCAATATGGAGCATTTGGTACATTAGAGTGTTTCCAAATTCCCACAGGGTCGACATTAAGTGAGGGACAGGAAGTATAACTGCTCATAGTCACGTACTATATCTACTCTGTAAACAATTACAGTACAGCCTAAACATTGGCTCATGATTCCTTGGCATCCACATTTCCCTGAAAAGAATCATTGTTAACTATTATATACACAATTCCAATTTGTTTTTTCAAATAGTATTTATACGAAATTACCGGTTAACAGTAGGTGTTATTTATTTTGCATTTCCATTGAAGCTGTTCATACAAATGCTAATCAGTTTTATGTTTTGATCCTTGCTGTACCAAAAATTTACCTTAAAACCAAGGTACGTACCAAACCGTAATTAGGTGTACCGTTACACGCCTACCTTCTACAAGATTTTGGAGTGTACTTGTGGGATATTCCTGTCACTGATCAGCCAACGGAACTGTTACCAGTTACCAACATTCTAGTTTATTCCAAAAGAGAAACAAAAAAGTTGTTCTCTTTACCCAAATGTACCAAAACAAGACTGAAAATGCAGCCCAAATACCAAAGTACGGACGGCACCGTGGATTATATGTACCGTTGCGCCCCTAGTGTGCACCTTTGCACAGTGTAAACATGTCGTAAATTCCAATTCATCTCATAAGAAATATCATACAGCATGGAAAAAGCCAACAAGCAATAAATAAAACACAATAATCAGTCACATCCACAATGCAATAATAGGTTGGTGTGGTCAAATCTGGCTGTCAAAAAGAAATCAAACCTGCTATTTCATAAGCGTCTGCATGCCTTTTAAAATGTAGCTGCTTAATCCTGTGACTCTCACAGCCTGTCCAACCTGTTCCCCACAGGAGCAAGCAGCAAGGCAACAACAACAGATGCCAGACGAGGACCCATACAGATTAGATGTGTCTACTTCAGACCCCTGATGCGTGGATTTTAAGTGGAGGGGGGGACAAAAAAAACACTTTAATTCCCTAATAATGTTTAAGCCTTGCACCTCATTCTCGGAGTGCTCAGCGTTGCTCATGCTCTGCTGATTTATCTTTAAAAGTCACACATTTCCAAGCTTGTGAATGAACAATCATTGTCAGACCAGGTCATGTTTTTGCTGAGGAATGAAGCTTCTCTCAGAGACATGCATTTTGGTGTTGGAGCCATTTCACGTTATGGAACAATGCTGAAAGGCAGGATGGCCTGGTGATTCATCTCAAGTATTTTAAAAAGAACCATTTTAGATGTGTATCTAATCTGACTTTGTACATACGCCTCTTTTCTGTGCGTTCTACAGATATCAAAACAGATTAAAAAAAAAGACAGCTCGCTCACAAACGTAATGAGACACATCTATTCCGCCTAAAACGGTTGCGTATTATTTATGGTTTTATATACATTCCTGATAACATGTAATACTTACAGCAGGGGTCTCAAACACGTGGCCCGCGGGCCAAATGTGACCCGCAGGACGCTAGTTTGAGGCCCCCGCCTTGATATGAAAGTTTAATGTTTCAAGTTTGCAAGTTTGATATGGATGCTGTATGGTATCATGTACCCAGAAAAAATTATTACGTTTCATTAATGTTCATGTTAAAGGTTAAATAACTGTTAATAGTTATCCTCCCTATCCGTGTGGAAGTGGTAAGTTTTTGGCTATTTAAGTTTAAAGGAAATAACTTGAAGGCTACCGTTTAAGTCGCTAGCTCTCTAGTTTTCGAGTTAGCATGTGTCTCAAGACCCTGCAGTTGCGCAATATGTTGTAAAAAAAAAAAAAAAAAAGAGTATAAATGTGACTATAGTCGTGTTTTGTCATGTCTACAGGGCTCTAATAATGCTTTGTTCGTTTTAATCTGAAAAAAATAATTTGTCTACCCACCAACTATATGTGGTTTCTTAAGTTTTTATTATTTGCCGAATTATTATTATATTTATTTATTACTGATTGATTTTCTTTATTCTTGATTTGTTTATTTTTCATCTTATTTTATAACAATAACAACAACAATGTCGCTGTAGCTTAGTTAATATGCAGGTTTTGGTACTTCTATTTTCAGAAGACTATTAGTGGAATAGGTGTGTCCCATTACGTGTATTCTTAGCTGTCTCTTTTTATATGTTTTGATATCTTTAGAAACCAAAGAAAAAACACATACATGTTTTCATGTCTTAAATAAGGATATTGGATGATGGGTAAAATTCTAATAAAAAGTGCACTTTTCCTTCTGTTAAAGTGGGTTAGCACTGCCCAGTATCAAAATGATTAATGACTTGTCAATTTGGCATGACTTGTGTAGCAACTATTTTGGCATGGTAGTACAAGCAAAACCGGAACCAATCCAGGCTTTATATTTCTTCAGGTTTTTTGTGTCTTTTTTTTTTACCCCACAGTCCCTTGGGCGTGAAGGATATTTCCAGTATTTATTTTGCGATTATTTATCACCTTCCAAAACACAATGTTGGATGTGTCTCAACGCTGCGAGACCGCAGCTCACGCGTGATGAATGTGTATCCTTAAAATAACTGAATTTGTTCAGGATTAATTAAAAGCACACACTCAGGGGGAATGTGTGCTGCGGGGGAATTGTCTCGTTAAAAAAAAAAAAAAAAGTACTAGAGCGCTGGTGACAGGCCTTGCTGGTTAATTTAAACATGACTCAAGACTCTGAGATGGCCTTTTGTGGACTTACAGCCCAAATAGGCTGTCGGGCAGGATTGCCGAGAGCAGCATTTTGGGCAATGGGTCGTGCGTGTAAGGGTGCTTTCACTGGAGTAGTCCTTTACTCGTTTATAATGTAAATCTAATCAGTTTTCCTCCTGGTGGTGGTTTGTTTAGTCAGATGGTAATGGTGACTTATCAAACCTGTATTTAGGTTAGTTTTGCATACGATGTCACATTGAAATATACATCCAAAAAGGAGCTTATTAAATCCCACCCTGGTTTTCCATATCCATATGCTGTGATAGGGATAGCATGTAGTCACGTAGTGACAGTGAGGGTAATTTGCTTGCACTCTGCAACTGGCTAACTTAGCATTCAACCACTAATATTCATATAAAGGATGGACAAAATAACTGTTTCAGACACCAATCCTTCTTTACCATTTTTTAGTGTAGCATCACATTGGTTTAGAGGGAGGGAAATGGGCGGGTACCATCAGAAAAAGTGGCATTAAAGTCAAAATCAAATATATCAGCATAGTGAAACACAGAGCAATGTGTACAAAGGCTAGTGGTCTTTTCTTACCTTGCTGGTTTTGTGGTCGAACCAAACCACTGCGTGATTCCTTGACAGCACCTTGCAGTCAAAAGTGGCATTGTTCTGGGCCGGGCGACACCGAGCCACCGACCTGCCGATCTTGACGGGCTCATCCAGGTACACATGCCTCTCCTGGAATGGGTGCGAGTTGGGTCGGCAGGCAAACACGGCCAGCGCTGAAGGCATTGATTTTGGCTTGAGAGTGTTACTCCAACCGGACACGTGAGAGAGGTTTTCTTGATCCAGAGTGGCAGGAGTCACGTTCAATCCCCAAATGAATAATCAACAGTATCTGTGGCCGGTGTGGTTTAATCTCCAATGTCGTCTTTGGATAGGCACTAACTAATAAACATTGTCTTGTGTTTGTAAAAGAGACGTCCACCAACAGAACCACGCTAGGTTCCAACAGCAGGCACTATGTACAGGCGAGGGGGCCATGTGTCAAGACATACATGACTGACTATAGAAGGGACAGTCTGGCAAACAGCCCCCCACGTCCATCAAACTATTCCAGTACTACTGCAAGGGTGGTGGTGTGGATGGGGGGGTGGAGGAAGCGACGACTAATGTGATCTTTTAGCCCTTAGTGCGATCTCACCCCTAAATCTGTCTCCTGTTCAAACTGGCCACCAGTCCAGGAAAGTCAATAGAACGTCCAACCTTCAGTGAAATATTGCGTCCATTCTTGCAGTGTTTGCAGCAAAGCTAACAGAAGACACCACCCCAGTGAACACACACACACACACACACACACACACACACACACAGGTGATAGTAACTATTTCTTATCCTACACAAACTGACAGCTTTGCAATTAATGTTCTACAAAAAAACACATAGCAAAGAAACCAAAAAAACACGAGTTACAGAACGACACTCGAGACCAATTAAGGTTTGCTAAGTAGAGGGGTTAAACCCCCCCTTTGGTTCCGATGGCTAACCCTTGCTAATGCAGTACGTCAAAACACTCAGGGATGATTTGTGGATTAGTAGCCTTCCTTGTGCAACTACAATGCTAATTGGCTAGCTCACTCTCTGGCGCTGAACCAAGCAAGCTAAAACCAAGCTAGGCTAAGCTAGGCTAGGCTAATGACTGCTCGCAAACTTATCACCGGGGCCTCTGAGCGTTCTATCCTCACCCTTTTCTACTAGTTCGCTTACCAGGTGGAAACGAAATATCATCTTTGTTATCCAAAGCTAACAAAAGTAAAGAGCTAGCCCCCCTCTTTTCGGCTACTGCGGCGCGTTAGCCAGGAGGCTGTGTAAACTGCCTTAGCTAGCAGCTAGCCGGCTAAGTGACAGTCGGCGCAGGAACGGACGCGGAAAAAATAAAGCAGGGGAGTTTCTTCTTGGCTCCTCATGCATCACATCAATGCTTCATTGAGATCCAGGAGAAGAAGAAAAAAACCTGCACAGGACACCGACTGCGCTGTCATCGTCTATCCCGGTCCAGGTCACGTTTAATGCAACTTATTGCCGTCCCCTTGATACAGTTTCCTGGTCGGAATGTAGAAGTTGTCCTCCTCGGCGAGTCGAGGCGGCCATAGTGTAATCAGAGAGAGCCGACTGGCAGTGCAATTCGATTGATGGGTTATTCGTGAACAATCCACTTTTATGGCTCTTTGAGATGAAGACTTTCAACTCTTTCAAGTCTTTCAAATCTTTCATGCCTCTAAAAGAACACTACACAGAAAGCTACACAAAACACACTACTACGGAGAGACATGTATTATATTGTACATTTAAAATCAACTCGACAATAAATCAATTTTAGCTACAAAAAAATCCGAGGAACCATTTGGGAACCGAAATAGTTGATTCTCTCATGGGAGCCGAGCCAAAAGAAGCGGCTTTCTTAAAAGAGCTGAAATTCCCATCACTTGTGAATTCAGGGACTGGATGACATCAGCGTCACTGGCTGCTACTGCTGCTGAGCTCATCAACTCACACTGGATTTACATATTGTACACACACTATGCACTTTTAGCTACATTAAAAGTACACACAGTATATACCGTATGTAATCATACTTTAACAGAATACACAAGCAGATACAGCCTTATCACATTAAATACTAATAGTTAACCTAGTAATAAAACACTGACAAAAGGATGTAAAAGTATTTATGCCTTAAACATATCTATATTTTGAATAAATCTGAGCTCAACTGGTAGCTTATTTACTGTCATTCCACCACAATGCAAATACAGAGTTTTAAAAAACAACTACTGATCACCGGCATTCCCAATTTCACACAATTATTATTCTAATTAATGCAATAGTAACCCCATTGCTACAGTCTTCATCATATAGGCTTTCCCAGTAAGAATGTCAATATTTAAACACCTGCAAAAGTGTTTTTATGATTATTAAACGGCGAAAAAACATGTTGCTAAGACAGTCTTAGCAGTCTTAAAATCTGAAAACAATAATTTACTTGTTGACATAAAAAACACAACTTTAAAATATATGTTTTTCTATTACTGAGCATGTTTTATACCATACTATACAAGTCATCCTCTCTACAATACTTACATTTTCCAACATACAGTTGGCTTTACGTAATGATGAGATTATTATTGCTTGGAATCTGATTGTTATTCAAGAGAACTGAAGGAACTGAGGGATCTAACCTACCACAAATGAATCCAGCAGGGCCCCACAAGCAAATACTTGACAACAGTAGTGGGAAAACTCATCTATTATAATTGATATGATGCAAATGTAACACTCACTTGAAATATTTCACAGTTTCATTATAAGATATCACCACTGGTGAGTTGATTTAGAGGCGGGAAGTTGGGAGGGGGGATCAAATTCTACTTAGAGGTCAAGAAATGTGTCTGTTGGAAGCTGAGATCAAATCAATGCCTGGCTGGCAATGCAGCACAGTAAGAATGGAAGGATAACTCCCTCATACCGTAAAATGACTTAAACCCACTCCTGCTCGTGAACGCAACATTAAAAAGCTAACTTTTCACCGGGGTCGACAATCATCGAGGGTTTGATGGAGGAAGAAGTCTGTATTTTCAACCTAAAACGTGTTTCTTGTTATAAAATGCATTAGAATGCGTCATATTCTCAACTGCTAAGCGTTCTGTGTTCACTTTTCCAAGCTTGTCCGACCTCCACTGCTGTGTGTTAATAAAACTCAACGTCCGTACGTGATGACGTATGTACGCGTACGTCATTCCCAGTCTCCACTGACTCCAACAAGGACACAAGAATGAATGACACTGTCAACTCACTATCCACTTCCGTTGTATGTTTGGCAGCCATGATGGTAAGCATAGTCCAAAGACGTTGTCAACATGTCCTCGGCACACTGCTCAACCATAAATTGCTTTAATAGACAGTCTAAAAGACAACATTTGTCATTTTTCACGTTCCCTCAAAACAAAGACAGTTGTGTCATAATAATGCTGTCCGCTTAGCCCCGCCCGCCTCTGTTGCTTACCAACATGGCAGAATTTCCGCTACATAATGTACAACACTCTCGACTATCCTATTCGGTTCTAGTGTCTTTGCTACCCAGCATCTTTGGCTAAGTGCTAGCTAAGTTGCTAAGCATAGTACCAGAGGAAATACAACACTAACACCAGCAGACTTTTAGGGAGAAAAACAAGAACCCCTATCATTGTCTCGAGTGTCTGTGTCGGGCCGTCGGCATGGCTCTGCAAGGCCCGGAGGAGTTGGGGGAGCCGGTGGAAGAGCCGGAGGATCTGGACGACCATGACGCTAGTAGTATCTCCCCAGCCGAGGAGATAACGCTGCCAGCCGGGCCCGGAGGCGACGATGACCCTGTGGGGACTTTACTGCTGCCTTGGGACCGCTTCTCGGCCTGGCTGCACTGCATCTGTGTTGTGGGCTTCGACTTGGAGCTGGGGCAGGCAGTGGAGGTGAGGGAAGACCCGCTGAGGTCAGCTGGCTCATGGAGAAAGTGCACAAAAATGTTCCTGTCAATTGTCTTAAAAGTTTGCCTTTATTTTGGGCTCGGGCTATTTCCTGGACTGGAGAGCACTACTCCTTCCATTAACACTAGAAGTCCCACTATTAATGTACTTAGTACAGCCCAGTGGGTCTTAACCTTTTCTAAGTGAAGTAGCCCCTGTAGAATAGTTTAACCCCTAATCAGAGAAAAGCATTTTGGTTTTAAAAACATCACCATGTGAATATTAATGTACAAAAGACCATAATAGTTTCAACCATGATGCACTACATTGCTGATGGGGAACTCTTACAACTTTTTTCCCATAAGGACCTGCTACAAAAACATTTAAAGATCGTCAATGTTACAGGTATGTTCTGCTGTTTCTATAAGGAATTATCCAATATCACTTTTTTAAAATTAACATTTATTTAATGATTTTCGGCAAATATTATGTAATTACCGAGCGTCTGTGGTGTAAAGAATAGCAGAGCAATTTAATATTCGTCCGTGTGGCAACACGTAGCTGATTATCTCGTTCCTTCAATAGACTTAGTGATGCACGTGAGGTGGTTAGCAAGACTTTTCTAATGTAAAAAACGTACAGTGGTTCAAAAAAGGTTGAAAAACACTAAAAAACTAAACTAAAAACTAATGTTTATTTCTTCTGGTTTTGCTAATGAATATATTGACTGTGCTCATGTGTCCTCCAGGTTATTTATCCGCATCATTCCAAACTATCAGAGAAAGAGGTGAGTGATGTATTTATTAATATGATTTCATATGAGCTGTCCACCGTGTGATTAAATGGCAATATAAAAGACGTAAATTATCTTCTTTACAGAAAACGAGTATCTGTTACCTTTCATTTCCTGACTCCAACTCAGGTAAGTTGTTGTTTGAACTCTCAAAAATACTACATATGAAGGCAAGTGTAAGGATTCGTCACACGTGAGTCAGGTGAGGATAGTTAGCTTATAAAAACATACTTGAAGTGTTTCTAGTTCGAGCACACTGGTTGATATGTAGTGTAGGAAAGGAAGTTACACACAAGTAAACCATTTAGGTTGGATTTTTTTTCACATGAAGTTGTATGACACCCCCATAAGAAGTGAAGTCCGTCAACAGTGACTCAGTCCCCACTTTGTGTCCTGAGCTGAGTTCTGGTCAGATTTCGGTGCTGAAGAAAGTAGTTCCAGCTAGTTGCTGGGGACAGTTAAGTAAAGAGTTTGGCTTTGCATAACAAAAAATACATTTGCATCATAAACATGCCTACTAGAAAAAAATCAGACCTCACAAATCATTTTCTCTGCCCTTGTATTGTAGATTAGATGTAAATATTGTGTCTATATACTGTATTTTCCGGACTATAAGTCGCACTTTTTTTCATGGGTTGGCTGTTCCTGCCACTTATACTCCAGAGCGACTTATAAATGGAAAAAGTGTTTATGTTACATAAAGACTGGACACCTTTTCTGTTCATGTTTATTTTTGTGTAGCTGAATAAGCATTGTGTTAGCATATCTTACACCTATTCAGCCTGTTCTCTATTCTTTTATTGTTAGAACTTGCCTTCCAAGAGGACATAATGTCTGTTTTGGTCAAGTAGTTAAAATAAATTAACCGCAAAAAATGCGACTTATACTCCAGTGCGACTTATGTATGTTTTTATCTACCTAATTATGCATTTTTAGCCTTGTAAGACTTATACTCCGGAGCGACTTATAGTCCAGAAAATACGATAATATAATATCTAGTCCCTTCCTGCGTCTTATAGCCATAGGTGAGACGTCAGCCTTTCCATTATGTAGATTTCCTCCACAACCGCAGTCCATTGATCCTGTTTTTTCCCCAATTCCCCTTTACACTGTAGCTTTTTTTGCCCACTGTCAATAGAATCTCCATTTCCTCCAAATAAGAACCTGGCACTTGATTTGTGACTTAAAACATTTCCTGTACATACAGTATGTATGTATAGACTACTGCATTCATTCATTCATTGATTTTCTACCGCTTATCCTGGAATCTATCCCAGCTGTCTTCAGCCGAGAGGCAGGTTATACTCTGGTCTGGTGGCCAGCCAATCACAGGGCACATATAGACAAACAACCATTCACACTCACATTCATACCTATGGACAATTTGGAGTCGCTAATTAACTTAGCATGTTATTGGAATGTGGGAGGAAACTGGAGAAAACCCACGCATGCACGGGGAGAACATGCAAACTCCACACAGAGAGGGGAATTGAACTTGGGTCTCCTGGCTGCGAGGCCTGTGTGCTAACCACTCGACCACGTGCAACCGACTATTTTTATATGGTCCAAAAATTGTTGTGACAGTAGTTTTTGCACTTGACTGCCCTTGCCGGTGTAGCCCACTGAAGTAGCAGCCACAGAAACACAATCACACCAACCCACTTTGCTGAGAGGCCGACAAGGACCGCAACTCAGAGCTTTGATGGCCGTTGATTGGCTGTGTGGTCCTCACGCAATTGTGGTCACACACCAACGATGAGGATGTGTATAGAGAACATGTTCAGATTAAAGGTCCAACTCATGTTCTACCTTTTTTTCACCCTTCTTCCAGTTCTTCCAAAACCAGGGAGGCCCAGGAGAGATGACATGTTTGCAGTAAGACGGCTAGTCAGAGTAGCTTTAGAGGCAGTTGAAGACTTGCCAAGGAAGAAGCATGAAGGAACTTTGGAAGGAAGGAACAATACAGGTTCTTAATTTACATGTTTGATTGCACACAGAAGCATCAGGCGTCTGCGAGTATTTTGATTAAAGAAGAAGTCAGGGCAGTCATTGGAGTTTCGCGGTGATGAGCCATCAGTCATCAACGGCTCCCTCCCACGTCTTTCTTATGCATTAGCTTGGTGACAACAAGTTCTTACCTGCTAATTCTTCTGATTTCAGGTTGCCTCGGTGACACCCAGTTCTGCTTCCGCTTTCGTCAAGGTTCCAACAGAAAGTCATCTCTTGGCTGCTTCCTGGAATCCAGCGACAGGGATGCACCGCCCTGCCTCAAGGTGGTCCCACACACACACACACACACACACATATTTAATGGACGATTGTGTGCACCAATGTCTTAACATTGTGTGTTTCTACAGAGGGAGCAAGGCCATTATTACGGCTACGTGTATTTTCGTCAGGTGCGAGACAAGTCCCTGAAGAGAGGATACTTTCAGAAGGTGAGTCACACTTCCGAATTGGAATCCACTTTAAGGTTCTTTACTTTACTGTCATACAAAGGCTAAAATGTAGTTAACCACTGTGCATTCATTCATTCATTCATTTTCTGCCGCTTTTCCTCACGAGGGTCGCGGGGGTGCTGGAGCCTATCCCAGCTGTCTTCGGGCGAGAGGCGGGGTACACCCTGGACTGGTGGCCAGCCAATCACAGGGCACATATAGACAAACAACCATTCACACTCACTTCATACCTATGGACAATTTGGAGTCGCTAATTAACCTAGCATGTTTGTGGAATGTGGGAGGAAAACGGAGTACCCAGAGAAAACCCACGCATGCAAACTCCACACAGAGATGGCCGAGGGTGGAATTGAACCCTGGTCTCCTAGCTGTGAGGTCTGCGCGCTAACCACTCGTGCAGCCCAAAGACAAAACAAAGAAGCCAAAAACGTACCACTTCCACACGCAACAGGAGGAGAACTTCTTTTCACTCTATCATGTTGGACATGCTGGAGCCTATCCCAGCTGTCTTTGAGACGGGGTACATCCTGGACTGGTGGCCAATAAAAGTAAAATAACAGTAAAGGTCATTCGTCAGTCTTTTGATGACGCCTGCTATACGCCCAATGGAGAGGGAATAAGAAGGTTTGCAGGGCGATGCTGTAACTCGTAGACTTACGCCTTTATTCGTCCCACAAGGGGAATCAAACTATAAATTGCGTGTCCAGGTTTAGTTAAGGTAGAATGTTTACCAACTATTACAGTGTAGTCTAAAACAAGATGTTTACATCCATGAACGTGTTTGTTTGTGTCTTCTAGTCTCTGGTCCTGATCAGTAAGCTGCCCTATGTGACCTTCTTTCACTCCGTGTTGAAGATCATGGCTCCAGAATACTTTGAGAAGCAGGAGCCATGTCTGGAGGCTGGTATGTTACATTAGTCAGGTTTTTATTGTCATGCTTTGCTCCGAGGATGTACAATTCTGAATTCCACAGCTCTATATAAAAAATGATATATTAATATATATAAAAATTATATATATATATATATTTTTTAAATAATATATATTAAAAATTACATATATACTATATATATAATATATTTTTTTAATATAGAGCTGTGGAATAAAAAATATATATATATATAAATTATATATTTTATTTTATTATAAGACTATAAAAGATATATATATATATAAGACTTTAAAAAATTATATATATATAATTTTTATATACTTATTATTATTTTTAAGTCCTTTATAGTCTTATATTAGTCTTATAACAAAAAATAAATTCAATAAATAAATAAATATATATATAAATAAAAGTATAAATTACTATATATATATATATATATATATATATTTTTTTTTTTCCATTTATGTGATGTAATGTGGCAAACATCAGATTGTACATTTGGACAATTGAAAGGTGTTTTTATTGATGACTCAGCTTCTTTTTTCACCTGAACAAAGTCCACTCTTAGCGTTTCCATGTGTTTGTGTGTCTTTGACTAATAGCTTGTAACGATATCGACCGTTGGCCAACGCCCCACCCTGGAAGAATCCTCACGCTGCCCATTATGGGCGTGGTCATTAAGGTGCGCACTGACTGGACTTATAAAGGATAAAATAAAAGCTTTTACATCATCGGGTATATGCATTACGTATGAAAATATCCCTGCTGGGGGTTTTATCTGTGTGCTGCTGCAGGTGCGAATCCCAACCTGTTATGACAAACCCGGAACGACACAGCTGGTCCAGTCTGCTCAGGTGATAGCAGACACATAAAAACACAAACACGCGTGATTGTCCTCCCATCATTTTTGATTGATAAACTATTACTTTATGAAGTTTTTCCTGTGTCTTTTTCAGAGCGACAGTCTGGTGTCCATTGTGCTGCCCACTATCCATGAAGTGGACCTCTTCAGGTGAGAGCTGAAGGCTGCTTGTTTATTCTATGTCTGCCTACTGTTCGGTAGTGGTACTGCAACAGCTGCGGAGGAGGGTGGAATTGAACTCAGGTCTCCTAGCTGTGAGACGTGCGTGCTAACCACTCGACCGCTGTGCAACAAAGTACAATTACAAATAAAATATGAACACACTATGTGTGTGTCTTTCTCTCTGTTTAGGTGTTTCTTTCCAGTCTTCTTCCACATCCAGATGCTATGGGAGCTGGTGTTGCTGGGGGAAGCGCTGGTCGTAATGGCGCCATCTCCAGCTGAGTCGTCAGACACCGTGCTGGCACTGGTTAGGTGTGTCAGAGATCCTGCTCTTCTGCACGTCATCGAGTGTTAAATATATTTTCTGAATATATTAATATATGTCTTTGTCTCTGCAGCTGCATCTCTCCTCTGCGATACAGCAGTGACTTCCGGCCTTACTTTACGATCCACGATAGCGAGTTTAAGGAGTACACCACCAGGACACAGGCTCCGTGAGTGAATGCCTGCTTTTTTACACTTATTATTAGAGTCATGACGGTGATGTGGTGATGTGTCGTCCCCCCTACATGCCACCCCCATCATCTTACAGACCCTCAAGCATACTGGGAGTGACAAATCCATTTTTTGCTAAAACATTGCAACACTGGCCGCACATCATCCGCATCGGTGACATGAAGCAGGCAGGTAGGTTGATTGTTCACATGATGGCGTCACTACAGAAGGATGGATGTTTGATTATACTCCCAACCCCCGTAGGAGAGATGGCCAAACAGATGAAAGTCAAGAAATTGAAGAACCTGAAAACTCTTGACTCAAAACCTGGTATGTTTTTTTTAATGCACACTTGATACTAGTTTCAGAAAAAGGAGCCAAAGTATTACAGCAACATTTTGTCAGTATGACGGACAGTACAGTTGTACATACCACAGCTTCCACTAGGAGGCACTGTTCCGCCATCATTAGACCACTTCTATAATTGTTGTAATTGTGGATGTTTCAGGTGTGTACACGGCATACAAGCCATATCTTAACAAAGATGAAGAAATTATCAAGCAGCTCCAGAAGGTAAATAAGCAAGGTCCTCTTAAACCAGTCATGACCACAAACCATAACATTAGTACACAGTAGTATCGTGAAGTGGACTTTCGAAAGTTAAAAACAATCGGTTCCACGACTTCAACTTTCGATTTTTGTTGTGGCGTTGCCGTGGTATTTTACTTTATCTTTACATACGGATCGACTTATTGAGAACTCACTGGACCGCAATAGTGGCTTAATTATTAATTATTTTTCGCTCACCGGTTTGTCCTCTGTTATTAGCCGTGCAACGTTTTGTTTTCTAGTGGCGCGTGTCGATGACGTCACTGACTGAATCGAGTAACATTTCTTTATCATTAAAAGTGCTTAAATCCAATACTTTCCTTGTATTGATACAATCGATAAACAATGTTATATCGATATTTGTCGTCTGGAATGGCAACTTGCTGAACACAGAACGATGTACTTGAATCATAGAAATATAAATCAATATGTAGTGCTAGGTTACCGGAACATAATTCACCCCGGAACGATCGATAGGGGAGTGGTTGCCACCCGGGGGGGAAGACGCAAGGGAAAGGGGGGGGGTTTCTTTTCCTGTTATGGTTGCAAGGTGTCTCACGTAGCTAGGAGTGTGAATTAATGGTTGTGAGAAGAATAAAGGTGAATCGTTACTCCCGTATTAATACCCATACGCAATAATGGGAATAGAATCAATCTATTCATTAACAGTAAGAGTAACATTTTTTCCTGTTGTGGTCATCATTTTCCTTTTTAGTATATTATTTTTATGAAGAAATTAGCGCACAACTTTCTTGTTCATTTATTGTGTTTGTCCTCTAAGGGTGTTCACCAGAAGAGACCTTCAGCAGCACAGAATGCAATCCTGCGACGGTACTTTCTAGAACTGACACAGAGCTTCATCATTCCCTTGGTAATTAGCACTTCTTGAAATGGCGGGTGTGAGAGTTGGCTTTCAAGTCACATGTGTTTGTTTTCCGTCCTTGCAAACAGGAGCGCTACGTTGCCAGTTTGATGCCACTTCAGAAGTCCATCAGTCCATGGAAGAGTCCTCCTCAGCTGCGACCATTTGTCCAGCAGGACTTCATGAAAACTCTGGAGAAGGCGGGTCCACAGCTCACGTCCAGACTGAAGGGGGACTGGATCGGACTCTACAGGTATCATTGTAAAACCTGAACCTAACTGCTTTTGTTGTCATGTGACATCAATGGGTCTGGTTGAAGACCAGAACTGTACAAACTTGAACAGTAGTAAGGCTGTAGATCAGACCTGCCCACTAGACCCCAATTCAAGTGGACTGTAATGACTAAAAGTGAAAATGAAATCCTCAACATACACCTTTATAAGCTTTTGTGACCAACATGTCATGTTTGTGATCCAACTAACTTGGAAAGCAAGTGTCCGCATGTTTTCATCATGTCCCCCTATGTGGTTCCCCCTGCAACCCTGAAGGCATTTCCTCAAATCTCCCAACTTCGATGGCTGGTTCCGCAACAGAAGGAAGGAGATGACCCAGAAACTGGAGGCCCTGCACCTGGAGGTGCTTTGCGAGGAGGTGAGGAACCCGAAAACGACTGGTGTCAAGCAAAAGGGTGTGTCGGGTTCATCACGTGTGTCCGTCTGGTGTGTAGGATCTGCAGCAGAGAGTCCAGAAGCACTCGGAGGTGGAAACGGTAGATCTGGTCCTGAAGTTGAAAGACAAACTGGTGAGACGGGACATACACGCCGCAAACATTTGATCAGCTGATCCAGGGTCTATTTCGGTTTGATGAACGAATCCTGTTCATGGGTCATCTTACATATGTATACAGTACATACAGTGCATATTTAATGGTAATGGTTTAATTTCATTTGAACATGCATCAGATTACAATTGAATGCATCACATAATCAGTTCACAGTTCCACATGTCCAAAAGGAGTAGGAAGAAGCAAAGCTTATTAAATCCTACCCCTCCATCTGGTACTTTTACAATCAGTAACTGTTACATTTGTTCACTGCCTTTCTAATATAATTTTAAGTTTAAAAAAATATATATTTTATGAATTTTTTTTTGTTTAAAAAAAAAAATAAATTTAATTACAATTTTTACATTAAATTGTTTTTAAAATTTTTTAATAAAAAATTAATTAAATAAAATAATTTTTTGTTACATACTGAAGTACGAGGTGATATGTGTCTGCTATGACCTTGGCAACTGAAGAGAGGCGGGTTTTTTTAAGCTGAATCTAATCATTACAACAGTGACTTTTATTGCAAATGTTGATCCGACATTGGATGAGAAGTTCAACAGTAGGGTTTGACGGCTCTGGGGGTGAGCCATGTGTCTCATTACTCAAAAGTTTTTCCTTTTTCTGGTGGTGCCTGAACGTAACTCGCATAAAAACGGGAATCTACCGCTAGTTTATGCTAGTCTAGGTAAGTATTATTATTATCATTATTTAGTCATGGAAAAATTGATTTAATAATACATATCAGACATAAATAAGCCATATCTAATGTGTGTAGTCTAATTTAAATATTCTACCAACATTTAAAATGTGCTTTGCTGTCGCTATGCAGAGCCAGGCGGAGAGGGAGCATCTGCCCGTGCAACCCGGCACTGTGGCCAAACTGAGAGCTCACATGGAGGGCATCATCCTGTCCTTACCGGAAGACCTGCAGGGCATCCTACACAAACCCTCCACACCGTGACCTTTGACCCGCCCGCCCGCCCTTTCACAGGTGCGGCCTTTTTGTTCACATCAACAGGGAACTGCACATTTTAGGTTTCCATCCCGTGTGGTCACGTGACCATGTGGAGGGTTGTTGATGGTGTCCAAATAGCGGTGCTTGTCACCACGCGACAAAAGGAAGGCTTCCGGGTCGGAACTTTTACTTTCAGTTTAACCACTCGGAAGGACTTGGAAATATTTCTGTTTGTTTTTATTTTGTACTTTTTTTAACCAGCAGTGGACCTGCAGTTTTTTTTAATGTTTCTTTATAGAAGTGCACTTCCTTGCTGAATGGCCGCTCTGTACTTCTTAGAAACACACACTTAACACACACACACACACACACACTAATTGTATGCAAAACAAAGCCAGCAGCAGAACGGTGCTTATTCTTTTTTTTTTTTTTTTTTTTATACTAAAACATATTCAACAACACACACAGTCCATCCAGCACCAGCGATGTAAATCGCTTCCCCCGATAACCAATAACACGCCCGCTTCCCTGTCACATGACCCTCTTACAGCCTATCCCTATCATCAGTCAGCATTTAAGTATTTTAATTTGAAGGGATATTTTATTAGCGTCTCTGCGACTTTGAATGTAAAGCTCAAAGTGTTGACTGGTTCTGAAGGGTGATGGGACATTCCCAGTAAAACATTTCACACACTTTCCATGAGTATTCCGTATGGAATACTCAATATGTAACATTTTTTTTCCTGCGAATGACTGGGAATCGGTGTTTATTTACTTAAGCTCCGTACATAGAAGACAAAGTGTTGATGCCGGTGCATGAAACTATAATTATATCAAACAGGTTCAATTTAGAGTGCATGAGAAAGCGGTAAGCAAAACGTTTGTTTGATCACATGGTCAATGATTGACAAGTGTATTGGCCGACATAGTAACATCAAAACCAATGTTGTAGTAGTGGTACGCATTAATACTACTGAGTAGCTGAGTAGCCATACCAACGTTGATAAAGCTGCAGGATGCTGGCCACTCATGATATTTCAAATACATCCGGGAGGTTGCCTACAGCCACAGCTGTTAAATCCTTTTTTTTTTTGACCCGACTCTAATTAGAAATTATTGGCGGGTATTTTTGTTAACTATAGAAGTATTTTAAAATATTTTACTACTAATATGTTTACTACGACATGACGGCAACAATGTTTGACTTCCCTCTGCCCAACTACTGATTGATTGAAGGTTTTCCAACAATTAATAACCATCACAGTTATGCAACTTTGCTGTCTCCATGACAACCGTCAAAGACTCAGATGTGTAAAAAAGGCCTCTAGATGCCTTCATATCTTATCAACGCACAAACTTTTTTTTTTTTTTTGAACAAACGCCTTCAAGATCCCTCAGGAAGTCACACAAAGAACTTTGGTGAACATTTCATTTATTTTTTTTTCTTAACTTTCTGTTCTGCCGTGTCATAATTAGGACCTTTTTTTTTTAAATCATTTTTTTAAATCATTTTCACTGATTTGTTGCAACTCCAACTGAGCAATATTGTGAGATTTTCATCAAAATTGCCAGAATTTCTTACCAGGATTATTTTTATTATTTTTGCTTTTACTTACTCTGCCTGTACTTGGCGCAAGGCTGCTGTTTCACTAACGTTTATTTTATTATGTATATATATTATTTTTTTGGGGGGGGGGGGGTGGACAGCTTGGAAGTGCAAGACTTTTTATATTTGTAAAGAAGAAACTTATTTTAACAACGTTTTTGGTGTGTAACAAAAGTTGACTTTTGTAGAAAATAGTGTACAATAGTGTATGATAATTATGATAATTATTTTACAGATGCTAACAGACGAGAGACATCAACAGGACTTTGTCCCTCTCGTTTTAGTTGAGTGAATTAGCGGACATGAGTTAAGGTTCATTGTTAATTAACAAAAACTATTCCTCGGAATTAAAAATGTCAACATGTCGAACCACTACATGGAACCACTATGGAATAATGATGATTTGTTTTTAATTTTCATTAACATTGTAAATGAAAGTACCACTAAATTGTTCAAATAAAACATTCAACCAGCGGCACTGGACTACCTCACCATTTTTTCCTCAAATATCACAAATACTACAGACATAATATTAACATAGACACTTCAAAAGTACTTCTAGTCACATCTGCTTATTCAAGTAAGTGTAATAATAAGCTAAGCTATTTGGTTGGTTAGGAGAGCTAGATGTTTGGTCCTGGTGTACACATTGTGATGTGAAATAAATAACCATCATCATGCATACAAACTGAAGCTTCCTGTAAGACCTAATGGTTTTTTTATGCACTGTTTAATACAGTTATAAATCAAACAACACTGATGCCATCTCTTTAATTACGTATTATTGTGTTAAAATGTTATAAAAAGCGAATAAGAATATGAGTTATTGGAGTATTGTGATATAAAAATGCACACTTAGCGGTAGAAGATGGATGGGTTTCTCACACTTGAATGTTTCAGATCATCAAACAAGTTGAAATATTAGTTCATGACAACACAGTTTTTGAATTAAACTTTATCAGTATGGGAGGAAGAAAATCCCAAACGATTGCCCTGTGTGGAAAAGTGATTCTTCCCTTGTTGAAACGGAAATAAGATTAAGCTCTGTGTGGAGTTAGCATGTTCTCCCCGTGCATGCGTGGGTTTTTTTCCGGGTACTCCGGTTTCCTCCCACATTCCAAAAACATGCTAGGTTAATTGGCGACTCCAAATTGTCCATAGGTATGAATGTGAGTGTGAATGGTTGTTTGTCTATATGTGCCCTGTGATTGGCTGGCCACCAGTCCAGGGTGTACCCGTCTCAAAGACAGCTGGGATAGGCTCCAGCATGTCCAACATGATAGAGTGAAAAGAAGTTCTCCTCCTACTGCGTGTGGAAGTGGTACGTTTTTGGCTTCTTTGTTTTGTCTTTGGGCTGCACGGCGGTCGAGTGGTTAGTGCGCAGACCTCACAGCTAGGAGACCTGAGTTCAATCCCACGTTTGCATGTTCTCCCGTGGGTTTTCTCCAAATTGTCCATAGGTATGAATGTGAGTGTGAATGGTTGTTTGTCTATATGTGCCCTATGATTGGCTGGCCACCAGTCCAGGGTGTACCCCGTCTCAAAGACAGCTGGGATAGGCTCCAGCATGTCCAACATGATAGAGTGAAAAGAAGTTCTCCTCCTACTGCGTGTGGAAGTGGTACGTTTTTGGCTTCTTTGTTTTGTCTTTGGGCTGCACGGCGGTCGAGTGGTTAGCACGCAGACCTCACAGCGAGGAGACTCGAGTTCAATCCCACCCTCAGCCATTTCTGTGTGGAGTTTGCATGTTCTCCCCGTGCATGCGTGGGTTTTCTCCGGGTACTCCGGTTTCCTCCCACATTCCAAAAACATGCTAGGTTAATTAAGGCGACTCCAAATTAAACATGAATATATGCGAGTGTGAATGGTTGTTTGTCTATATGTGCCCTGTGATTGGCTGGCGACCCCGCCTCTCGCCCGAAGACAGCTGGGATAGGCTCCAGCACCCCTGTGACCCTTGTGAGGATAAGCGGTAGAAAATGAATGAATGGTGAACTGAAACATTTAAGTGTCAATCAAGAATGTGGTAAATGCTTTTAAACTGTTTTCAATATGGACCAAACCTGGTTTCTACACATTTTGGCCTGCAACATTTTCATTGGTTTGAGGTCAGTTGAGCCCTCCTGTGGTTCTTGCTGGTCCTGCGATTGGCTTGTAGTTGACGCCCGTGTGTCTTTTTTCTGGTGGTCTTCTTGGCCCTCAGCTCGTATGTGTCCTCCAGGAGGGTGCGCCCTGTCAGGGAGTATCTGATGTTGGACCACGTCAGGACCGAACCAGGAGGCCATCTTGAAAAAAAAAAAAAACATGCATCAGGTCCACTTAATGTACACACACACACAGTAGTTGTACCTATAGCGTGTTATGCTCATGTAGTTGAAGACGTCGTTGTATGGAAGAAGATAATCCCACACTTGCATGTCAGTCACCTGACCCTCAAGACCTGACATCGTAACCACTGGCTCACCTGACCACACGTACTGGACACAGACAGACAATAATATCAATAAAAACATTCTTTTTATGGTTTTATATTTACACTTGGGCGGCACGGCGGACGAGTGGTTAACACGCAGACCTCACAGCTAGGAGACCAGGGTTCAATTCCACCCTCGGCCATCTCTGTGTGGAGTTTGCATGTTCTCCCCGTGCATGCGTGGGTTTTCTCCGGGTACTCCGGTTTCCTCCCACATTCCAAAAACATGCTAGGTTAATTAGCGACTCCAAATTGTCCATAGGTATGAATGTGAGTGTGAATGGTTGTTTGTCTATATGTGTCCTGTGATTGGCTGGCCACCAGTCCAGGGTGTACCCTACCTCTACCGAAAAAGCAGTAGAAAATGAATGAATATTTATACTTTTATTTCTCGGATTTTTGTATGAATATTTAATTTGCATATTGTGTTTTTTTATATGCATATATTTTTTGCAATAGTGTCTATAAATGCATGAACAAAAACATTTTTTTACAATGTATGATTAGTTTTAGTTTTTTAAAATCATAATAATAATAATGCATTTGATTAATAGAGCGCTTTACGCAAAAAGCAAAAAATATGAGTGTATGAAATAGCAAAATAACGTATGTATATGCTATTTTTTCATTTCTTAATTACATTTTTAATTGCAAAATTAGTTTCATGTTTTTTATTCATTCATTCATTTTCGCGGGTGGTGCTGGAGCCTATCCCAGCTGTCTTTCCGGCATGAGGCGGGGTACACCCTGGACTGGTGGCCAGCCAATCACAGGGCACATATAGACAAACAACCATTCACACTCACATTCATACCTATGGACAATTTGGAGTCGCCAATTAACCTAGCATGTTTTTGGAATGTGGGAGGAAACCGGAGTACCCGGAGAAAACCCACGCATGCACGGGGAGAACATGCAAACTCCACACAGAGATAGCCGAGGGTGGAATTGAACTCGGGTCTCCTAGCTGTGAGGTCATGCTAGGTTAATTGTCATGACGGAACCAATGTGTCTTCTTGACTTGAGCTCACCTTGAAAGGGATCATCTTCCTGACGCTCATGTTGCCGCCACTGAAGAGTTGCACCACGCTCTTCAGCGTATCCATGGTGATGCACACCCTGCTCCAGATGTCCGGCGGGATGTCGGGCCAGATACGAATGCTGGGAGTCAAGTAAACACTCTGGTACTTCAATGTGTTCCAGCGCAGCTCAAATTGACCGTCGAAATGCACACTCAGTGTCATGGCCGACTGGCCGGACGGACTGAGAGTGAAGATGAAGGGGGACGACCACCTCAAGTCCAACAGGTAGCGCAGACACACGGTCACACCTAGGTCACACCAAGGTCACACCAAGGTCACACCAACATCATTTTGGTTTCATTTCAACCTAAACGAGACACATTTTGGAGAGAAGTGTGCTATGGTGTTTCTCACCCCCGACGGGCGGCTGTGTGGTCCAGTCATAGGAGGCCGAGACTGGGGAGGCACTGGTAGGGTTGGCACTGTTGGGGTAGGCCGTGGTCATGTACTCCTTGTTGGCATCAGCTGCGGTGGGGTCGGTAGGAGGAAGAGAGAAGTAAGGCGGGTAGAAGGACACCCTTCCCCCTCTGGAAGACAACGTGACCATCTTCCCATCTAAGTTAGTCGTGGGAGAAGCTGCAGCAAGCAGAATGGAGGAGAATGGCAGTACAATGACAACAATCACAACACAAACAACTGTTTCGCCTGTCATGTTTGCTACTTGAATTAAGGAGCATCATCATTTGTCAGTGACCGGGGTTCAATTCCACCCTCGGCCATTTCTGTGTGGAGTTTGCATGGTTTTCTCCGGGTACTCCGGTTTCCTCCCACATTCCAAAAACATGCTAGGTTAATTAGCGACTCCAAATTGTCCATATGTATGAATGTGAGTGTGAATGGTTGTTTGTCTATATGTGCCCTGTGATTGGCTGGCCACCAGTCCAGAGTGTACCCCGCCTCTCGCCTGAAGACAGCTGGGATAGGCTCCAGCACCACCCGCGAAAATGAATGAATGAATTAAAAACATGAAACTAATTTTGCAATTAACAATGTATTCAACGAATGTAAAAATAGCATATACATACGTTATTTTGCGATTTTGTACACTAATTTTTTGCTTTTACTGTGTAAAGCGCTCTATTAATCAAATGCATTATTATTATTATGATTTAAAAAAACTAAAACTAATCATACATTGTAAAAAAAAAAGGATTCTCCTTTATTAAAACCACAATAATATGCAAATTAAATATTCATACAAAAATCAGAGAAATAAAAGTATAAATATAAAACCATAAAATAATATTGTCTCCAGGTGATGAAAAGGTGATGAAAAAATATTTTTATTGATATTATTGTTTGTTTGTGTCCAGTATGTGTGGTCAGGTGAGCCAGTGGTTACGATATCAGGTGACTGACGTGCAAATGTGGGATTATCTTCTTCCATTGTGAGGATAAGCGGTAGAAAATGAATGAATGTTTGACTCTTTGTTTAAATGAAAAAAAGGATTTGTTTCATCAAAACACCAGCTGATGTGTGTGTGTGTGTGTGTGTATGTGTGTGTGTGTGTACCTGTGGTCCAAGCTGCAAGGATTTGTTCTCCTGAAGCTTCCATAAGCATCAGCGTTGCCATCACCGTCATAGCATAAAGCCTGGAGCCGTCCATTTTCATCTTGATCCTTACACTGCAATGGAGTTTGTCCGTCTGTATGAAAGATAACTTTCATTTCCTGCATGTGACATGTGGCCTCTTGTTTCGTTTCTGCGTGGTTCTTACATCCTCTTTTTTTTTTCTTCATACACACACACACACACACACACACACATTATGTTTGTTATTTAAGTAGCAACTGTTGCTGGGAAGGAGACTCCTTCTTCTTCAGTGTGTTTATGTGAACACTGGCCAGACTCCTTATTAGGAAGCTGTGTTACATAACTGACACATTGTTTTCAAAAATTTATTTTATTTTTTAAAAAGTCCCATTTGCTCAGATTTAGAAAACATTTTCCTCGTAGGAAAATAATATCAAGTGAAAGGATATCTTCCGGGGTTAAATTGTGGCCATCATAAAACTAAGTATAATGAAACTAAAAGGAAAAAGTTGTGCATTTCTGCAGGTTATGTTTTCAAAACAACACGGTTTTGTTATCATTAATCTTGGTGACGTGCAGAGGGAGATGTTCTGCCTGGGATGGCATTCTTCTCTCGTAAAGTAAAGACATGGCTGACTTGGTGTACGCTTCTTTCTTCATCTGTTATTGCCGATGTAGTCATATTGAACTCCTTGTTTCCTTCTATGGTTATCGTCACACTTCGGTGCCTTTCGGTATACCCTTTGGTGGTGGCGTCAATAAAAATGTCAAAGAAATATCACTTGGGAGGTCAATGCTTTTAGAGAAATTAAATCTTAATATTTTTAATATTCACTTAAAAACAAATTTTTTATAACAACTGTACACTTAATGATTTCCCGGTGGCCACAGTTTGACATTGGACCAGATTATTTATATATACATTATTTTCAATGAGAATAAATATCACATATGTACCCACTTTAGCTTATTTTATTACCTTATCTTTGTGTTGTTTGTCATGATCTCAGCTTTTTATTATTAATATTATTATTATTTGAATAATAATAATTAGTATTGAAGTATTGCAAGCAAACATCATCAGTGTGTTGTTGTTTTGGTTCCACGTGGAGGAAGCCAGCACCTCCGTGACGGTGATGTTAAACAGCGTACGATGTCTCACTCTACTCTGATTTCTCGCACCCTTCGTTGATCCTAAAAGAAGCTAAACTCATTTTGTAAAGTAAACACACTCACAGATAATGGTGACATTTCGTTATGAAAGTGTTTCCCGGTAGTGTTTCAGTGTTATTTTCTTTGATAATATAATTTATGACACTTATTTTGAAGGTGGGACTTTTGGCGGAAGTCATGTCTCAGGTGTTCCTGTTGCCACCGTGTACTCCACTGACATGTACACGAATGACATACAAGTAGACGGTGTCGGTGCCTATAAAGGCAGCCGACACACACTGACGGACACACACAAACATACACACTATTTAAGACGACACGCTGACCGGAAGCATGGGTGTCCTCATCTCCCGCCTTTTCTCAATGTTTACATCCAAAACTTCCGCCAGGATCCTGATGGGTGAGATAAATTGTACTTTTATTTCTGTTGTTTCAAATGTAATGTATGTTAGATGAATTAATTGTGAAATTAATAACTTGAGGCACTTCTGGGGAAAGTGTTATTGGATTTATTGGCATTGAAAAATGAATTTAAAAAAATGTTTGCAAACCCTTTTCCCTCTCGTCCACTCCTCCGTGTGGCAACCACTTCGCTGTCAATCGTTCCGGGGTGAATTGTGTACCAGCGACCTAGCATAACAGTGTATTCATTAGCTATTTTTGAGTAGAAATACTAATTGGTTATATATTAGATGTTCTTTCTATTAATATATTAACATTTATATTGCAGTTAATACTTTTACTCATTCACAGTTTCCCTAGTAGTTATTGTTGTGTGTTTGTGTTTGGACAGTGGGTCTGGATGCTGCTGGTAAAACCACCCTCCTGTACAGGATGAAGCTGGCTGAGGTGGTCACCACCATCCCTACTGTAGGTCAGGAAGGCCGCTTTTTAAATAATTACTTTATAATCATGATATGGATCCTGAGAATGACATGTAGTCATTGACATGTGTTGTGTACAGGCTTCAACGTGGAGACAGTTGAATATAAAAACATCTCTTTCACTGTTTGGGATGTCGGTGGTCAAACTATCATAAGACCACTCTGGAAACACTACTACGTTAATACACAAGTAAGTACAAACTACTATATTAATATGCAACTAAAAAAGGTACTCTAGCTTGTGTTATATAATTACTTCAGGCAGTGATTCAGTTGTGTAATGAATATGTTTAAATAAAGTTGTGTCATCATCTTAATAATGAGAAATGTAGCTAGTGTCACATTTTTACACAAGTGTGGTTTACTCCATTGTTGTTGTAGTAGTACAAGCATACAGTAAGATGGTTTTACTGGTATAAAGTAAATGTCTTTGTACCCGTTTAGGGTCTTATATTTGTGGTGGACAGTAACGACCCTCAGAGAATCAAAGAAGCCGCTGAGGAGCTGCACTGCATGGTAAAGCTCATCCTCACAAGGGTGGCAGGGGGTGCTAGAGCCTATCCCAGCTGGCTGGGTACACCCTGGACTGGTCACCAGCCAATTATGACATATTTAATCATATTTCATTGCGGTATCTGTGTTGTGTTCTTGCAGTTAGAAGAAGACCAGCTGAGAAACGTGGCCTTGCTGGTATTTGCCAACAAACAAGACCTCCCTCACGCCATGTCTGTCAGCGAGGTCACCACGGCCCTGCGCCTGTCAGGGGTCTCACAGCCGGTAAGTGACACCTTACGTTTTCAATGTGTAGCGACGAAAAGTGTCAAATAAATGTAAAAGATATCAAATAAGTGAATGAATAAAACTACAATGTAGTTTTCACGAATGTCGTTTGTATGTGCAGTTTTATGTTCAGGCCTCATGTGCGGTGAGCGGTACTGGTCTGGTGGAGGGTCTAGATTGGCTCGCCAAGGAGATCCTGCAACAGTCGTAGCTGACGTGAAGTTGTTCCTGCTGCGTCCACACACACGCATACATGACAGCCGGAAACACTTGTTTACATGTTGGGTGAATAAAGTGAAATTGTGTTTATTTCATGATATAATCAAGGCTGTTGAGTCTTATAGGAGCTGTGCTGGTTTTACTTTTCTCAGGTTAGATGACCAGGTGATTTTTTTTTTTTTTTTTTTTACTGCTTCCTGTTGCCTATCATCCATGTTTGCACTCGGGACTCATCCTGTCTTGACAATGCTTGTGCACTTTAAAACACTCTATGTTCATGTTGTGCAAATAAGGTTTTTTCTTGTGGAAAAGTTTCTGTTTCTTGTTTTGGGAATCTCCCTTATTAAATTTGTGATGTTTGATTAGATTTTCTGCATTTATTCCACAATATATTGGATATTTATAATATTTAAATTTTGTATAAAATCTTACATTCATTAATAAAATAAAAATATTTTATGGGACTACAGTATTAGTTTTTTAATTTTTCATTATTGGCTTGCTTATATTTAATATTTTAAACACGTATATGTAAATATATGTGGCTAGCTATCGTGGTAAAGATAGGTAGGAAAGGAGAGTGGAATCTGTTCTTATGGACACCACTTTCGACAGCTTCATTTGTTTACAGTGAAACCAGCGATATGACGTCAACAAATGCTTTAAACAAGCTTCATAACCTAAATATTGGTTATTTTATTTTTTCAAAGTTATATATTAAGTCATCACAAACGCAAACTTGTATTTTGTATTTTTTTTCCAAGATGGCTGCCGCACTAACGCATGCGCAGTATGACTTGTTAGCGTCTTGGGTGAGCAGGATCAATTTAACTTTATTTGTCCAGGTTCGTACTAATTTCTCTAAAGTAATTTAATGTTTGACACGAACGTTGTACTGTGAATATGATAATTCAGTCAAATTTTAGCGGTTTGAGCGTGTAAAAGTTCAGCTATAAGTAATAGCGGCGCTAGTTTGTCCTTATTTCAATTGTTGAAACATGGCTAAAATATTTTTACATATTTGCTACTTGTCAGTTGAGTAGCGCCCCGATTACAGTACCTTTACCTTTACCGATAACAGACACCAGTAGGGCATTTCTGAACAGTGTAGCCGAGCCAAGGTGGATGGAGTTAGTGCTTTATTCGTCTGTAAAAAGCTATTTAAGCCATTGATTATTGATCACTGAGGCGTATTTACAGTCCAAGATGGCGTCAGTAAAGTGCTGAACGGTCGACGTGAGCTTTTCGCCTACAGCAAAAAAAAAACAACACAAAACCAAACATCGTTATCCTTCGTAAACGTACTGATTTTGTCCTCTGTGGTGAAGGTTGTGATTTCCGACCATCAACAATCATCAGAGAGCTATTATCCTATCATACTTTGTAGATTTAAACACATTTGGCACATTAACTTCAGAGCCAAACAATATATTCCTTGCTAATCATACTACAGTAATTTTCATTTTTGTTTTTGAGGAAGTCTACATTTAAATCTTTTGAGGCTCTTCCGTGGAGCCGACCTTCGACCTCAGTGCTCAGTAGAATCAAATTGGAAGCTGAAGATCCAGTTTGCATCGATCATGTATGCAATATAGTGCTTTTGGGTTGGAAGCTGACTGAACTTGAACATCCACCATTAACACTGGAGCGCCCTTGGAGCGCCCTTGGAGCGTTCACGTGCAATACAGAAAGCCACTTTAAACCGTGCCACTGAGGACAAAAAATAAACAAAAAAAAATCACAAGAGTGCTGAACTCATATTGGCGGACCGAACAGTCTCAGTGGCTGGAGGCAGAGCTTTGTATCCAAACTGAACCAGAGAAAGGGGCGGGTCTGTTTCTGGGTCTGCTTCACCTCCTTGCAGCTTGTTTATAAAAGGAAATTATACAATAAGGTTGATTTATAGCTGCATGTTTTTTCAGGAGCCTGTATAAAAGCATTTTTAAGAACCTATAAGAGTCAGTAACTAGACACGTTGAGGTTGTTTTCCATTCCCAGGCATCCCAGGTGTTGATTCCTGAGCATGGACTCGAGTGTCGGAGCTGGACGGGGATCAAACATGCATTCTTTCATGTGTGGTCAGGCTTCCGACTCGCCCTTCCTTTTGCCCTCCTCTCCCGTGGTATCGCTGTCCTCTGATTGGCTGTTGCTCAGCACCACAAAGTGTCCATCGGCTGCCGTTGGGTTGCCAGGGCGACTTGATGCAGCGATGAGGCGACTCTGCTCCTCCAGATCCTGAAAGTCGACAAAAAGACAAGGTGAGCGCACGCTACTGAGGGAGTCGAACATGGAACAAAAGGCCACCTTCTCGATTTGTTTCTGCTTGCTGAGCTCCTCTTCCTGCTTCTCTTTGGCCTTGTCTTGCTCCTTCCTCTTCCCTGCTGCCTTGCGGTCCTACCGCGTGATAGGAGCGGTGTCACACACTTAAAGGCAACAAGCCAGTAAGAAATGAAAGTGAGACTCACCAGCGTAGAATGGAGGGCAATCTGCTTGGCCAGGCCAATGCTGTCAGTGATCTGAAATGAAAGTGAAAGTGGTACTCTGATGTTACACAAGTTCAATACAAAGTGTAATGTTTAACAGAACCTCATTGGTTCATTGAAAGCGACATCAATTCATTCATAACACTACTACTGACTTAACAGAGTTCTATTTTCTATTGTTCAAAGTGTCTCACAACCTTCTCGCCGTCATCGTTGGACTCGAAGATGTAGCACACGGCTCGGCTGTCGGGCCGCCCGCTTGCCACCTGCAGGATGAATCCAAACAGCCTCTTGTTGTCCTGGTGGGACGATGACTGAAGTACGCTGCCCAGGGGGAACTAGCGGACACCAAAAGAACTGGTTGGAAGCAGGACCCGTGGAGCTATACGTGCTGCATTCGGAAGCATCCACCTACCCTGAGTCGAGTAACTTGTGTCTGGGGATCGATGAGCCTGCACAGCAACATACAGCAGGTGACGACACACACACACACACACACACACACACACTTGTATACATGCAGGATAGAGAACACAAAGATGGCTTCATACTTGAGGCAGTCGCAGGTGACCAGCAGGTGCGACTCGGTCATCCTGAAGATGTTGTGAATGGCCCGAGCCGCCAGGATCTGCCTCATGGTCTCGGGGATGACGTCTGCTGACTCAGCAGTTTTCACCTCCATTGAGCCCAGGAAGCGAACAATGAAGAGCTGGTGAAGGATTGAGTCTGGAAAACACCCCATAATAATAATAATAATTATAACAATAATAATATTATTATTAATCATACTAATAATTTATTATGATTTATTAATTTATTATAATATAGTACTATTGTTAATTTATTATAATTATTATTAATAATTGAAATCATCATGAAACCAATCCTGTGAGCATTTAAATTAAAATGTAAACAAAGAGTCAAACATTAATTCATTTTTACTGCTTATCCTCATGAGAATAATAATTCTTAATTTATTATTATTATTATTAATTTATTATAATTTAATAATAATAATATAATCATCATCACCATCATAATAATGGCAGCAAATGCCCAGCTCAAGATGCGCGCCTTCACCAATGGTCACAATAGGTCATTATTATTATTATTTACAATCATTTAGCAAACTAAACCAAGTAGAACTTATCATACCTTCATTGTCCTCAGCTGGGTTGTCACCTGACTCTCCGAATGGATTACTTCTCCTGCGAGTGCACACACAGACGCAATTAAATGTAAAATATAAAATGATTAATTGAAATACAAAAATCATCAGCTTCTTTGGTTTGACACAAACCTGCCAGACTGAGCCGCCGTCTTGCTATGCCCGGAGTTCTCCTCACAGACAGGCGAGATGATATCAAACTGGATGGGGGTGTCTGGGGCAACAAGGGCGTCCAATGAGAGCACGGAGAGGGCGGGCGAGGGCTCAGAGCCAATAGAGCTGATGCTTGTTCGGCCTACGCTCCCCTTGCTGTTGTGGGGAGTGAGACAGGCGGAGGAGGGTGTTGTTAGGGTGCTGGTCTGAGTGTGTCATGTTGTGTGCTGACACATACACACACACACACACACACACACACACAGCGAACCTGGATGGCCGCATGCTCTCATGTCTCTGCTGGAAAGATGGTGATGGCGTCACTGCCTCAATAGCTGATTGGTTGACTCTGGCTGCCACTTCCTGTCGGTAAAAGTGTGGGCATGGAAGGGAAAACTGCTTTCAGGCAGGTCAATTCTGAGTTTTTTTCATGTCATGTGATTTTTTTCAAATGTGACTCAGGGCTCATATGTAGTCCGTGAATATAAATCTGATATGAATGCAATATAACTGCAGCATTAGCGGTCAGGTGCATATAGCCGACCTATACATCATTGAAAGACATGTAATGCCGTGCTTACTCACTGATGTAGGCATCATCCGAAAATGATTTTTAAAAAGTGTGAGAAGTGAATTGGGCATCATACCCTGCAGTGTCCATCACTCACCTCTGCGTTCTCGCTGAGGTAAATGCGGCGAGAGATGTTGTTGATGGTGGAGATCCACTAGTGCAAGCAAAGCGGTGAAGGAACATCCATCAACCCAAATCATTTGTCAATTAAACCAATTACCTCCTCGCAGTCCTTTCGGCTCTGTGCCTGTAGTGTCACAACTCTGACAAAAGGCAAAATAAAAACATGACATTGTGGTCCAGTTGAGTTCTGGGGCCACTTAGAGATAGGAACGTCTCTTACTTTTTGCCATCGAAGGACGTGACCTGAAAGCAGAAGCGGCGGTCGTCACAGTCCACAGCCATGACGGAGGCATTATCCAAGTCGGTAACCAATCCTCCGGCCACTTCGGCCCGGCCCTGCTGCATCAAGTTGCCTCCTTGTGTGAAGAAGTACTGACGTTCCCAGGATGACGACACCAGGCCGGTCTTACTGAGGTGCACATGGACACATTAAGCTCTGTATTAGCATTAACGACTACTAACATGAGCAAAATATTAAAAATGGGTGCGTACTTGCGAATGTAGAGGTAGCCCTGCTTCCTGGTGAGGTTTCGATAGACGGGTGTGTGGACTGGGTCCGGATCACATGGTGCATACAAAGGGTCACATAGATTCTCCAGCTGCTGGATGGTCTCCTGCATCTGGCCCACCTCGTCCTCCATCTCGCGACGAACGCTATACACACACTCACTTTTTACTATCACTAGTGCTCACAATGCACTTAAAGTAAACTAAGTTTATGCATGTTGTCATCCATTTTGCACCAAGTATCAACTTTTTGTGTTCTTGCAAAGGACTTGCACAGCTGGAAAAGTGTATTTACTTTTGGACACTGGTTCCGATGGTGGCCAGGAAGTCCTCCCACTGTTGGCTGAGGTTTTCCGAACCCAGCTTAAAGAAACTGATCTGCACGAAAAAAAAAAACAAAAACCAACAGTACAGTGGTTATTGAGGCGTTGACTTCACCAGCCTTGGAACCTCATTCCATTCACTTTACACTAGTCTGTGTTGTATAGACACACACAAATGCAATTAGTTGTTGTGCAAATTACACACAATTACCAAAATTCATGTGACCTTTCAATTTTTAAACTCTAAACTCGATATATTTAGGTTCAATTTCGACATTTTTTTTCTGCAAAGTGAGTTTAGACAAAATCAAAGCCAAATATGCATGTGAACTTGTTTTATTAAAATAAATTAACATGAGGATGTTTTTTTAAATGTTAAAAGCTTCATGCAACATGGACATTAAAAGTTTTTATCTAATAAAATAGTCGCTGAATTCAAGTAGGCCATTCTCTTTTTGCAATAAATACTGAAAAAGTCATATTATCTTTTAGAATAAACTTTTAGCTGTGCTCAAATCCTCAGCAAATAACAAAAAAACTAAATCTGAAGGAGTGCTCTGTTTAAAGGGACATTTTAACATTTTGTGCCAGGGACACCAACCTGCCAAGTGCATCAGGTTTCGCAACTACCTGACTGACTTGTACATTTGTGGTTGAGCTTGTCGTAGTAAATAATTGTGACAGCTAAGCTCGCTGGACAATGTGAGTCAATTGTTTTCAGCAGGGTTTTTAAATCAGTTTTTTCCACTGTTAAATATTTATATTAATATAGCGCTCAGCCCTACTTACAATTTTGAGCCGGTTCGCTTTGTGTGAATAATTGCGCCCTCTGCTGTTCGCTGCCTTGTACAATTTATCAAAAAAAAAATCTCAATCAATTTAGCAGAACCATGTATTATTTTGATCAAATGATTGTGTGCACGCCAACCTGGGCTTGCATGTAGCCAAGCAGCGGTTCCAGCAGTGCCATCTTCTTCTTGTACTGCAGTGTGTTGAGGGAACAGAAGTAGTGCATCATGGTCTGGTGCTGCTTCTTGCGTGACGTGTACACATCCTCCACCGCCTCGGCCCGCATCTGCATTGCACAAGACAACCTCTTCACACACAATCGCGTCATGCCTACCAGTTGTTGTCTCCTTTGTAGGACTTACCTTGTCATTGTCTTTCTTCTTGGACAGGCGACTGTATCTGTTGATTGCTATGTCATGATCTGCAGGAATAAGACGGCAACACAATTGGGTTTATATGCTAATCCTGATGTACAGTTCTCTATTGTTGTTAATGCATTGATATTTATACCATCACTGGATATTTGGAAGACCTCTTTCAGGGTGAGGATCTCTGCAAAAACAATATTTTCAGCAGTTTGTTGCGCCAGTGATGTCATCTGACAGATTATCTGACCGTACCTTTCAGGTCTCTCTCTTTGAACTGACTTATGGGGAACATCATGGCATCGGCAAGCTGGGTGGACAAGACGGCGTGACAGGAGCTCAACTATAAAGGTAAAGAACCCGGGAGAGAGAGTTCAAGTAGGCCATTCAGCATGACAAGTGAACAGTGGTGATGTGTATGGTGTTTTTTTTTTGTATGCACCTCATCGATGACTTTTGCGAACTGCTGCAGGGTGGAGCTCATCACCTCGTCATCGCCCCCTAAAGGAAAACGCTTTGGGCAGCAGTAACAAACTGGATCAATGATTCGGATTATACAATGCCTGACAAGTCTTGTCGTTTATCCAGGTCGTAGGAATAAGAAATAGCTTATATGAAAGACAAAAGCAACTACATTATGCTGATAGCAAAATTAAGTCTTTTATAATTCATTGAGTGTTATCATTTAATTGGGATAAAAAGGTTGCTTGTACAAAAGTCTTGTCGCATACCAAAATAATGTACGTAGAAATGATATTTTCCTTTGAAAACACCGGGTAGTCAGGGTACCTTGGCAAGAGGAGTTAATACAGTTTTTGACTCCCATGAGCTTAGAGGACTGCATCCTTATGTCTCAGCAATGACTCCAATAACTCATTGATAAAATGATCTGAATTGCTCCAGGATTGGCCAGCCCAGTCACCAGACATTAACATAATCTGAATCCAAATGAACAACTAAAAGGAAAGTTATTATTTATTGTTCCTAAAAAGATAAGACTTGTCAGGCACAAACAAAACACAAAAGCATAAATCTTCACTCATAGCTCACCAAACTGGTGGAAGTGGTCTTTACTAAATATTTAAGTACGTCCATTTCAATCATATTTGAACATTATCCATGCAAATATGCCCCCTAATGGCGTTGAGCAGCATTTGGCGGAGAAGTTTAATACAGTCCAGCAGGTGCTTTGACATGATGCCGTGGAATCATCACAGGCTTTCTAGACTATGATCTTACCTTTGAAATTGTCATTTTAACGGCTTGTACTATATAACGCACACTTTTCGCATATTCTGACATTTCAGTGAAAACAGGAAAGTACAAAACCTGTTTGTCATATTCTTTCAGCAGTCTGGACGTCAGATGTGTGGCAGCGCTCAGCTCATTCTGAAAGAACACACACAGCAAAGTGGCCACATGTTGTGGTTCTCTCCCCCACTGGTAACGCATCTGCACTCGTGACATGTGTACATACTTACCTGGGCATCATATACCCTGTGCATGGCTTGATAAAGCTGTGCACAGTAGCTGCTGATGGCAGCCGTGTCCTCTTCAAACACCCCAAGCAGAGAGCGCGTCTGGCAAGATAAAAGGGGTGAAGATAGAAAACTGTACACCTCAGTGCGTCTTACCTATAAATTAAAAGCAGTTACAGTGTAAAAAGCACAGATTTGTCATGTTAATCTGGGATGTTGACGTCAGACAAAGCAGGAAGTTGCCGTTCGGTGACGTCACAGCAGGTGTTGCAAGCGACACAAGCAGGTACATCCCACCTAGCAACGATTCTGTGGCCCTTCTTAAACAAATACAATACAGAGTGCAGCACCGTGCTTCGCGTCCATAAGGAGCTAGCCTCAGGGCGGCTAGGGAAGCAGCATGCTAACGGCTCATTCAAGGAGACGCCTCCCAAAGTCGCGATGGAAATATCCATCAGCTGATGTGTCACTTTAGCCCCCGACGAGCCCCAGCTGGCTATTTTGACATCTTTGCTTTACGTCGGCAGGCTTCTAATCTTTAGAAAGTATCTTGAAAGTGAAAGCCCATTTGCTAGCTGTTGACAACTACTGTTAGCTTAGCAGCAGGAGTGGCTCGCGTTAGCATGCTAGCGTGAAGCTTCTAGTGAGGAATGTTTGTTTAGTTTATTTTACCTGCGGACTGTCCTCCAGTGTCTCCTCGATTGGCAGCTTCTCTATCCCGGGCATGGCTGCGGCTGGGATGGTGCGTCGATAAATACTAATCGACGACAGAAAACACACAAAACAAATTAGCCCGTCAACTCCCACTTTTATGATTTTTTTTGGGTGACGCTGAATCCACAACAGTCCCTTAAAAACTCCGCCTCTTGCTCGATTTTGATTGGACAAACAAAAACGTCCATGCTTTTGATTGGCTCTTTTGTTAACATGTACGGGCGCCATTTTGGCTCTGAGTTCAATCGCTTTCACTGTCCTTTACACGTACACCGTAGAGCCAAAATGACAGCCAGGTAGGCATAAAGCGTGTAATTTGTTTGTGTATTTTTTTAAATATACATTGGTGTTTGTGGTTTTCGATACATATCTCGATGTAGATATGCATACATTCAATATCAAAGAAGAAATTATGAAAATAAAAAAATATACAGCAATCATAAAACAATAATAGTTTGCCGTAATGTTAGCGAATGGGTGCTGTAATTGTAAAGCTTCAAGCTTGTTTTGATACGTGATTATCACACAAAAATACTCTAAATTATTTTATTCCGTCTAATTTCTAATTATTTTTCTTTTCCTTTTTGTGAAGATATTTTATTGTACATACGAAATTAAATTGGCTTGTTCTATAACAATACTGTAATAATTACATTCGAATCTCTCTCTCTCTTTCTCTCTCTCTCTCTCTCCCTCCGTGTGTGGGTGGTTCTCTGCCACACGCACAAACACAAACACACACTCTCAGATCCTTTCCTTCAGAGGTTGTCGAGACTTAAGAGAGGAATGGCGTCCCCTCGCTGCCTCGTATTTTGTCTCCCCGGTTTGCTTCTCATCTGGAATGTTTCTTTTGGATCTACGCTTTCAGGCAACAGGAGAGCAAATCAAGAACGATGTGCCTTCAAGGTAAAAAAAAAATCACTTTTCTACTCTTTTCTTGTTGTGGTTCTTATAAGTTATCACCAATGTGAATGAACCGTGAACATGCTCAGGTGTTGTCGCACTTTTATGTCAGCTTTGTATTGTTCCACACATTCGCTACGCTTAGCTAACACGACCTGGAAGAACCAAAGTAAAAAGTTTAGAAACTTACCTTGTTGCATTTCAGCACACACTGCGTCTATCGCGTTACCTGCCGGGGACCTTCCAATCCGAACTACACTTGAAAAAGTGGGCATTTAAAGATTAGTCGCTGCTGTGCAAAGTTTATTGAGATATTTAGCGTCTTTTCAAAGTTTCATCGATTAGCCTTGTTCCTTGCCATCAATTCGGCTAAGGTTTGGTTTGGCTAACATTGGTACAATTGTGTTAAATAGAATGTAATAAACACAAGATTTACAACGTGGGTATAACATAAATTAGGGTTATCCAATTTGCGTTTGTATATTTTGTAGAAAAAACAGCAAAAAATGGTACAAAGAAAAGGCTCACATGCTAATAACACATATTTTTAATTACTGTAAAAATATATATGTATATGTATTTGGTGCCCCTGAATCCCCCTGATGTAGATAGTTCCAATGTGAATCATCGTTTGTTGTGTCTGAACAGGTAGCTTGCAGTCAAAGAGAGCAATAATTTTAACTTTAAAAGATCACAAAATCCAACAATGTTAATAATAACCATAAGCCGTAAAGCAATAGGCAGTGTGCAGGCCATGTTTTGCCATAAAACAAGACTTAAGAGCTTCCACTTATTTCCCTTCAGCGTTGTCGTTTGAGGTGAATTGCTGGTAGTAAAACTTACTTCCTGTCATTTGATGTGGAAAAGAGCAATATGTGAGGAGTGCCACCTCCTCATCCACTTGGCTTTCTGCTTTTTCACTTCACACCAGTTTGATTTTGGAGTTTTGGGGGCGGGGTGGTCTAAGATGGGCCACAATTAGTGCAAATGTGCAACCAGCTGTGCTGGAACAGATGTTTGCAAGTGCACTGAAAAAAAAGATTTTCCATCTGATTTGATTTTTGTGTAAAATAAACTTATTTAATTTCTGCTCTAGTCACCTGTGTGTGTGTGTGTTAGCATTGTAGTTATTTATTTGTGTTTATGGACAATGGTCACACACACACACACACACACACACTTGAGCAATGTGAGTGGTCTCCAGGTTTTTGCGTTCCTGCATGGAGAAGCGTCCCCTACCTTTTTTGACTTTCTGTGTGTGCTATCTTGGTTTCCGCTTGTTGCCTTTGAAGTGTTGTCTACAGGAAGCCTCACTCTGTTTACTCTGCTGAAACATTCCTTCCTGCACCCCCCCCACCCCAAAAAAGACGTGTGCACACACACACACACACACACACATCAAAAGCAGCTCTGTATGGGGGTTTCATGGCCTGCTATTTAACAGGTGTGAAGTTGTTAGAGGTGTGTAGGCTTTTTTTCAAAGCCTGGTTGTGTGTCTTTTTGTAGGTTTACATTAAAACAAATTGTTTGTTTGCATACCGGAACAATCCATGTTCTCAAGTGGTGAGAAAAGTGTAGTATGGATACCTGGCCACGAGTTGGCAATGTCACTTTTTTATAAATGCACCATTCATACTCCATGGTGTTTGTGCAAAAACATCAGGCTCCCTAAACAAAAAGAAATCAAGCTGGTTCAATCAGGCCGTTGCGGAACCTCGGGGCATTGGATGTAAACAGATTATCGTTCATGTGAACCTCAGAGTGGTTGGGAGTCAGAAAGTTTAGACGCTTTGTTTGGTGTTTTTGCTAGCAGGATCACACACAAACTACACTGCCAACTTTTTTGTAGAAGAGCTGCTTGTTTACAGAAGAAACACTTTTTGGTACAATCTGGATAAAAACACATAACACACTGACCAAAAAAGGTCAGTAAGGATAATTCATAATGCCGCCTACAGAGAACATACTAACTCCTTATTTCTAAAATCACAAATACTTCAACTTGCTGATATAGTTAATCTTCAAACAGCTAAAATAATGCATAAGGCTAAAAATAACCAATTAGCTAAAAATGTCATCCAATACTTCTCTACAAGAGAGGAGAAATATGATCTCAGGGAAGAACTACATTTGAAACACTTATATGCTAGGACTACGTTAAAAAGCCATAGCATTTCAGTATGTGGAATCAAACTATGGAATGGATTGAGTAAGGAACTCAAACAATGCACAACGATGAGTCAATTCAAGAAACAATACAAGCAGTTGATGTTTGCTAAATACAAGGATGAAGAGTCTTGAACCAGTCATGATGTGCTATATATATCACTATATTGACACTTAATATGGTACCCATTATGTCATTGGATGCTCATATCACCTTGTACTTCGGTACGTGACAAAAAAAAACAAAAACATATTAAGAAAGCAGGAAGTGAACAAATGTAACAGTTGCAGATTGTAAAAGTACCAGATGGAGGGGTAGGATTTAATAAGCTTTGCTTCTTCCTACTCCTTTTGGACATGTGGAACTGTGAACTGATTATGTGATGCATTCAATTGTAATCTGATGCATGTTCAAATGAAATAAAACCATTACCATTTCTTGCGGCCGATCGCACACGATGACACTCGCCACCACGACCGAAAGCCCTGTCGCGTTTGTTACCAGTTTAACATTGTCTGAGGTCTACAGTCTTCTCAGTGACATTCAGGCTCATTATGTTTCATTTGGGAAATAAATAACATACTTATATGTCGATGTAAGTTTTTGGCGTAAGCACAGCACGGAGAGCATTTGTTTGCGGGGGCCAGGAAGTCTCAAGTGACATCATCCCCACTGCATTCGTGCTCATTTTATTTTCTAATCAATGCCACGTTTCTCTTGTTTTCTTGGTGATTGTTGCTAAAGACGAGCTAATAATAATCATAATTTGGTGTCGAGTACGCTCAAATCAATGCAGCATGACATCATTTGGCATGCAAACACTTAACAGCACAATCACTAACTCTTTTAAAAGCTGTGTTGTTCTGTGTAAACAACACTTAGACTGTAATTGGGAGGTGAGGTTTGAGGAAGTAATCCTTTGTGATAACATCAGAGGCTGGGCAGTGCCTGTGTGAAAGGTACATGTATGGTTTTCAATAGGGCCAGATGCTCCAATCACAGAAATGATCCATGAAACAAATGCAACAGTCATAACTGTCAATGTTGACGGGTATGACTGTTGTTGTTGTTGTTGTTGTTGTTGTTTGAGTTTCAACACATTTAGATCAGCAAAGATAAACAAATGCGGTATAAAATCGTTTTAAAGCCTCTCATGTTCCAGTCGGCCTTTGTGGACCGGAGCTGCCCCCCCCCGACTCCCTCGCTTAGATCTCAGATCAGATTTGCTGCTTCCTGGATCATATTCCACAGTCTCACCTGTACCTGAAAGAGTCCACCCTGGAAAAATCCCTTTGTGTTTATTTTTTCTTCCAAAAAACAATGTTCAACCATGTCACGGTGATCCTCCTCCTTCAACTCCTAAACCTTCAAAATCCTACAAGAGGAAATTTCTTCCTGCTTTTTTTTTTTCCACCCGTCTCTTCAAGTCTGTAAAACATCTGCTGAAGGACGCACAAGGGAAATGATTCTGCTTCCTCCTGGCTGGACTTGCAACTTTCCAAGCAGGTCTCTGACTGTCCTGTCTCCCAGCGTGCTGCGGGGCTTGAATGCTTTTGGCATCGGAGAGCTTCAGAGGGGAACGCAGATGGCGTCCTTCCGATGAGAAATTCTCACATACTTCAAACATCTTTGTCGGTCTCCTTGTCATTCAAGGATTTCTGTGGGAAGATGAATTGTCGTCCAAACACTGAGTGTCCTTGGTGTTTTTTTAAATGGAGTGGAAAAATGGTAATTTGAATTCATATTTTATTCACATTCAGTCTCAGCTGTCTTCGGGCGAGAGGCGGGGGGCGGGGTACACCCTGGATTGGTTGCCAGCCAATCACAGGTGTAACTCGCTCGGATGTGCAACAACAGACAGCAACTAGTTCTTGAGTTTATTGATGGATTTATTCCAAAAACCAACGTGAGAACTAAAAGGGGTTCAAACAGTAATAACAATAAATCACTGGTCAACATAATACACAAATATACAATAACATATTCATTCATTCATTTTCTAACGCTTTTTCCTCACGAGGGTCGCGGGGGTGCTGGAGCCTATCCCAGCTGTCTTAGGACGAGAGGCGGGGTACACCCTGGACTGGTCGCCAGCCAATCACAGGGCACATATAGACAAACAACCATTCACACTCACATTCATACCTATGGACAATTTGGAGCCGCCAATTAACCTAGCATGATTTTGGAATGTGGGAGGAAACCGGAGTACCCGGAGAAAACCCACGCATGCACGGGGAGAACATGCAAACTCCACACAGAGGTCTTCTAGCTGTGTGGCCTGTGCGCTAACCACTCGACTGCCGTGCAGCCGTGTCAAATATTGTTCATTTATTCATTTTCTACTGCTTTTCCTCACGAAGGTCGTGTGGGTGCTGGAGCCTATCCCAGCTGTCTTAGGACAAGAGGCGGGGTACACCCTGGACTAGTGGCCAGCCAATCACAGGGCACATATAGACAAACAACCATTCACACTCACATTCATACCTATGGACAATTTGGAGTCGCCAATTAATCTAGCATACAGTGCTTGTTTTCGGAAATCAAATCGAAACCAGGTCTTATCCATCTCCTGACTGTGTGGCCAAAATGCTAACCACTCGTCCACCATGCAGCCCCACATTCACAATTAGTGGATTTAATCATTTTGGCTTCATTAATTGAGTTAAATGAGTCATTTTTTCTGACTGTAGTTTGGACACACCACTGGTATGGATGGATTTCAGGCTGTGGTGCATGCCGATCTAGGGAATTGAACCACGGGATGTATGAGTATGCATTTGTAGTGTGACGATTGGTTGACAAATACACTGACAATCGCTGTCAACGCAATAAGGCGGGTGAAGTAAGTCGGCTCTCCATGTGCACACTGTTTACACAGAACCACGCAAAAGGAAAAGTGCTAATCAAGAAAATTTTCAGTGGAAAAAATTACAATTTTATCCACATTACCTGTTACACCAGTTACACACAGCGAGCTTGTCCATCTGAACTGGACTGTACCACTTAGTGGTAACCCCCCCACAACCTCTTTTTGGCCCAGGTCACCTTTTTAGTGAGCAGATAACACCTTCCTACATCAGCATCCCGAGAGGAAGTAGGACTTGTACCTTAAATAGCAGTCAGCAGGAGTCGAGGAGGAATTGTGTAGTGGCGGGGTGGGGGGTTCATTGAGGAGCAGTCATGCAGGAGGTGGAAGCTGCAGGTTTTGTTCCTGTGGTGGGAAAAATCTCTGCTTGGCTGCTTTCAAACACGCACACACACTTAATTCTTCAGGTTGCATTGTTGCGCCTCACTTTTGTCCTCAGCTTTTTTTTTTTTTTTTGAAGTGTGGACTCATTCCTTCTTCTCAGCTAAACTTGTTGACATATTTTACTTTCATTTTTATTCTTGACTCAACTGGAGCAGAACATCAGTTTGATGACAAGGCTCACAAAGCAGAAACATTGACTTTCTCTCAGTGCCCTAATTTTACTAATTGGCTATGGTCATTGTTTTTTTTACTTTCATTGATTTATGTGAGTGGTTACGCAGCTGGGAGACCCGAGTTCGATTCCACCCGCGGCCATCTCTGTGTGGAGTTTGCATGTTCTCACCGTGCATGTGTGGGTTTTCTCCGGGTACTCCGGTTTCCTCCCACATTCCAAAAACATGCTAGGTTAATTGGCGACTCCAAATTGTCCATAGGTATGAATGTGAGTGTGAATGTTTGTTTGTCTATATGTGCCCTGTGATTGGCTGGCCACCAGTCCAGGGTGTACCCCGCCTCTCGCCCGAAGACAGCTGGGATAGGCTCCAGCACCCCCACGACCCTCGTGAGGAAAAAGCGGTAGAAAATGAATGAATGAATGATTTATGTGAGTGGTTAGCGCACAGACCACACAGCTAAGAGACCCGAGTTCGATTCCACCTTGGGCATCTCTGTGTCAACTTCGCATGTTCTCCCCGTGCATGCGTGGGTTTTCTCCGGGTACTTCGGTTTCCTCCCACATTCCAAAAACATGCTAGGTTAATTTAGCCACTCCAAATTGTCCATAGGTATGAATGTGAGTGTGAATGGTTGTTTGTCTATATGTGCCCTGTGATTGGCTGGCCACCAGTCCAGGGTGTACCCCGCGTCTTGCCTGAAGACAGCTGGGATAGGCTCCAGCACCTTCCGCGACCCACATGAGGAAAAAGCGGTAGAAAATGAATGAATGAATTAACCTGTTTTTGGAATGTGGGCGGAAACCGGAGGAAACCCATGCATGCACGGGAAGAACATGCAAACTCCACACATAGATGAGTGGAATCAAACTTGTGTCTCCTAGCGCCAACCACTCGTCCGCCGTGCAGCCCTCTGCAGTAATCTTTCCGAGTAATTATTCTGGCATTGCCCAAACAGGACTTCTCTTTCCGCTGCAACTTGATGAACTGATTGAACATGCACATCTGGAAGCTCCAAACAAAATGGAGGCAGAGTAGTCTCGGTGAACCTTGAAGGCCGTAATTGAAGGAGTTCCTGTTTAATCAGATTCCTCCTTCTCCTCTTTCCTCCCCTGCAGGCCTGCTGATTATTACCTCTGCCATCATCCCCCTCTTGCTCCCTCCCTCTGTGCTTCCTCTTCGAGTCTCCTCCTCCCCGCGGCGCCATGATTAATTGCCGCTAGACTTCAACGAGCTCAGGCTGCAATTAGCTGTGTGATTAGCTCAGGAAGCTATCGTGCATTTGGGGAATCCCAAGGGAGATTCTGCTTAGCTTTAGCCCTTTTAGCATCTTATTGTTGTACATGTCGACAAGTACTGCAGTATTTTTATGTTGGAACATGTTTTTTTTCCCCGCCATGGGGGAGTTGGCCAATGATCAGCACTTAAGAGAAGCACCTGGTCGAAGCAAAGGCCCTTTTTGTTGTAAAAGTATGAAGGTTTCGTAATCCTCACCATCTTACGACGTTACACATGTCCAGCGTTGTGGTTACGAGGGCCGACTAAGGAGTGCACAGCCACTCTTGATGCTCAAGGCGAAAGAAAGCGCTCGTTAGAAAGCAGCTGTCCGACCTTTTTGAAGCTCCTCTGCACCAAACGGCCTCCAGCCATCTCGACTTCCTGCTGTTTTTGTTTCAAGGCGCGGGGGGGGGGGGGTTTGTCAGAGAGTCAATAATCAAGGTTGCCACGCAAATAACAAACCGTGTCAAAAAATAAATCAAAACAGACTAGCCAGTTGTCCTTTTTAACATTCTTAACTGTCACGCAAAACTGTTAAAAAGAGGGTAAATATTCTCTAAATAGCCCTTAGCTCTAGTGCTATTTGTGTCTGCTTGGGAAATTTGGTCCTAATGTTGTCTCCCAATTGGACAAGTTTTTGCTAGCTCAGGGGTCTCAAACACGCGGCCCGCGGGCCAAATGTGGCCCGCAGGACACTAATTTGAGGCCCCCGCCTTGATATGAAAGTTTAATGTTAGTGCGGCCCGCGCAAGTTTGATATGGATGCTGTATGGTATCATGTACCCAGAAAAAATTATTACGTTTGATTAATGTTCATGTTAAAGGTTAAATAACTGTTAATAGTTACCCTCCCTATCCGTGTGGAAGTGGTAAGTTTGTGGCTATTTAAGTTTAAAGGAAATAACTTGAAGGCTACCGTTTAGGTCGCTAGCTCTCTAGTTTGCGAGTTAGCATGTGTCTCAAGACCCTGCAGTTGCGCAATATGTTGTAAATAAAAAAAAGAGTATAAATGTGACTATAGTCGTGTTTTGTCATGTCTACAGGGCTCTAATAATGCTTTGTTCATTTTAATCTGAAAAAAATAATTTGTCTACCCACCAACTATATGTGGTTTCTTAAGTTTTGATTATTTATTATTATTATATTTATTTATTACTGATTGATTGTCTTTATTCTTGATTTATTTATTTTTCATCTTATTTTGTGCAGAAAAATAAAAATTAAGATATTTGAGAACAGTGGAATGTTTTATCAGAGCTTTTCTTGTAGAAAATCGGAACCAAAGCACTGAAAAAGTTTGTATATTTTTCTGTTTTTAATAAATGCGTTTTTTTGGGGGGGGAAACCTGATGCGGCCCAGCCTTGCCCAGACCCTAGCTCCAGTGGCCCCCAGGTGAATTGAGTTTGAGACCCCTGCACTAGCTAGTGATGTGTGAATCGATACTAAAATATTGATACTTCAAATACAATATATTTGTGCTCAATTTTCAAAATATTGATGCTTTTCATACTTCGGTCATTTCAGGTAATGTAGGTCATTTACAAGAAAACAGTGTAAGTAACTACAATTTTGAGATTGTGTCCAAATGATACACGGTCAGCGGGAACGGCTTTTTCTTACGCTTGTTGAAACGATGGCTGATTGTAAATGGAGCCATGTGTGGAGCTATTTCAGCTCCATAAACAGCCAAGATGCTGCATGTGAGCACTGGTGGCCAGCCAATCACAGGGCACATATAGACAAACAACCATTCACACTCACATTCATACCTATGGACAATTTGGAGTCGCCAATTAACCTAGCATGTTTTTGGAATGTGGGAGGAAACCGGAGTACCCGGAGAAAAACGGGGAGAACATGCAAACTCCACACAGAGATGGCCGAGGGTGGAATTGAACCCGGGTCTCCTAGCTGTGAGGCCTGAGTGCTAACCACACGACCGTCTGCAACCCCTAGTTTGTATGTTAAAAATTGACATACTTGGAAAGCAACTGGCGGGCCGGATTCAAACGCTTGGTGGACCGCATGTGGCCCCCGGGCCGTAGTTTGCCTACCCCTGCCGTATCGGATCAGAAAATAAATCAGTGACAGTTGGAATTAGTTTAAATTGCACACTACCAAAAATTCAGCCTCTCTGTATGTATTCCTAGCTTTACAAATCCCTCGTCCACGTCCTGTGCGTGCCCATTTTGGGGCACTGGGCAGGATCCTGTCAGCACAAGAGGCCCAACGGGCTACCAAGCAAAGACCTAACACTAATGTAACGAGTGACTGCATCAAAGCCTCGTTTGATGGTTCGTTTCTGGTGCTGGTGTGTGTTTGGTTGGAGGGCAATGAGGGTCTTCACAAGTTCATAATGACAAACACGTGCATGGACCAACTGGTGAGTTACAGTGGCTGCTAATTAGCATCACACACGCACACACACACACGCACACACACAGTGGGGCATCTGTCTGATGAGTTTCAGGTGGGTTTCAAGTGTGTGTTTGTTGCGTGTGACCAATGTCTGACACCTCTAACAAGCAGGATGGCGTGTTTTTTGTATGTGCGTTACATAGCGGGGCCATGCGACAACAAGGTCAGAGTTGTAAAAGCGGCCTCATAAGTGTTGAATGCAATGGATTGTGGGTAATTGGCTTGAAGGTGGACCACACTGTAGCGATATATGGTGTTACACTTCAAATCATTTATGGGAGAAAATGCAACGGATCCTACGCTGGACCCCCTCACACACAGGGCCTGCATGTTGCCATGGTGATAGCTACATCATTGAACAGTAGCATTTTTATTATACTTTGTCAAGGGGCAATAGTATATAATACTTTAGAGCAGTCATTGTACAGATTTAGGGGCTATCCACACGGAAACGTTTTTATCATTTTAGCCTCTCATCCATATGGAAACAGCGTTCCGGGTGCCCTAAAAGAGTATTTTTTTTTTTCATTTTCTACCGCTTTTCCTCACGAGGGTCGCGGGGGTGCTGGAGCCTATCCCAGCTGTCTTTGGGCGAGAGGCGGGGTACACCCTGGACTGGTGGCCAGCCAATCACAGGGCACATATAGACAAACAACCATTCACACTCACATTCATACCTATGGACAATTTGGAGTCGCCTATTAACCTAGCATGTTTTTGGAATGTGGGAGGAAACCGGAATACCCCGAGAAAACCCACGCATGCATGTGGAGAACATGCAAACTCCACACTGAGATGGCCGAGGGTGGAATTGAACACTGGTCTCTTAGCTGTGAGGTCTGAGCGCTAACCACTCGACCGCCGTGCCGTCTGCTCATTATTTTTCATTTGTATTTCATCACGTACCCCCTATGGCGACTGATGGACGTAGACGATTACATCATTTTCACTTATTCCCGTGTGGATGCAACTATTTCCTAATCTGGCAGTGTGGATGCAACTTTTGTTCAACCCATTCCGAGGACATTCCCGTTTGGAAAAGGCCTTACTGTCCACTCAAAACACACAAGCATCATGGTCCGCCTTTGAGGCAAACTGACCTGAATACCAATTGAGCACCTATCAGGCACCCTAAGCGGAACAAAGGTGGAAATGTCACTAGTGATGTCATCATGGAGGTGTGGGGAAAAAAAAAACATGGCCGACACCAGCATGCTGTTTCTTGTCTGATCTTGTTTGGGACTATGATTCTGTAAAAAGATGATTTTTGCAGTCAAATATGACTTTAAAATGATTTGCTTTTAAGTAATGTTCTTGTCTGTCTCTTTCTAACAAGCAGATGCCGTCTGGTGCAGATGGAGGACGCAAGCTGGCCATCACACTCAGAAGCGACAGTGAGTATTACTTTGTATTTCCACTACGTATGTATAGTATAATACTATGTCTTTAGGTTTTACATTCAAATGTGATAGTACTGGCTTCACCCCAGTCTCAATTCATACACGTTTTTTTTTGTCTCAGCACACACCATCAATGTTAACACCCCCCGCCCCCCCTTCATGTTCCCCTAAGACGACCCCCCTCACCCCACTCCACACATATCCTTACATCCTCCCCACCATCCCGCCTCCCGCAGCTTCCTCCTCTTTTGTTCCTTTCATGGTACAAGTCAAGTTCCTGAGGCGTGGACGATCCTTGCTCCCTGCCTTTTGTCCGTGACCATGAGCGGGAAGCACCGTTGCATTTCCCATTTTGTGTGTGTGTGTGTGTGTGTGTTAGTGTCTTCAAATACCAATAAATATGCGTCTCAAATTTTTCATACATACTTACAAGAATAGTACATTTGTATAATAAATATTTTAATATATACACAATATATACACAATATTTTAATATATACACACATAATACACACACACACACACATATATATATATATAGATTTAAAATGAAATATTTGGCTGCACGATGGTCGAGTGGTTAGCGTGCAGATCTCACAGCTAGGAGACCGGAGTTCAATCCCACCCTCGGCCATCTCTGTGTGGAGTTTGCATGTTCTCCTCGTGCATGTGTGTTTTTTTTTTCGGGTATTCCGGTTTCCTCCCACATTCCAAAAACATGCTAGGTTAATTGGCGACTCCAAATTGTCCATAGGTATGAATGTGAGTGTGAATGGTTGTTTGTCTATATGTGCCCTGTGATTGGCTGGCCACCAGTCCAGGGTGTACACCGCCTCTTGCCCAAAGACAGCTGGGATAGGCTCCAGCACCCCGCGACCCTCGTGAGGATAAGCGGTAGAAAATGAATGAATTAATAAAATATTTTATTGATATAGATTTATTTCAATTTAGTACATCTACAACCTTTATTTTTAAAGGTGATGTTTATGTGAAAGTCTCACGTGATCATCGCCAATAGCATGCAGGTCAGAGGTCATGCATCTTTTGAAATGATGACCTCCTATCTTGTCACCGTGAAAGCCAAAGTCTAGAAAGGCAACACTTTAAGCCGCAGAGAAGTTCTGAGGTGCTTTCATGCGACAATCGTTCTTTGTGCCGGGGTACTGAGGTGTGTGTGCCTGCCTGACACACCTCACTGCCTCCTTTCCCTCTGACCGGTGAATGTTTGCAGTGATGTCATGGAAGGGGATAATATGCATGGTGGCCTTTGACCCCCCCCCCCCTCCCTTTAACACCCACCCCAGGACTATGTAGTCACAGATGATCAGTTAAAACTTGGAAGGAAAGGACAGAAAACATCTATTAGCTAAATGTTTTCTGTTTTATTGCCAATAGCGGAATGCCAATAGTGCCCCTAGTGGTCACATGTTTGTAGTGAAGATAATAATACCTAAAAAAATACAAATAAAGAAGCTGAAGGCTGAAGATAAGCCTTCTCTTGTCTGTCATGGTGAGATCGCCTCTTCCTCCTCCTCCTCCTCCATGGACAAGCACTATAGGAAGGAGGAAGAGGATGAGCAACCAGCTGTGACCTTCTCCTTGAGTCCTGAACATGACCCCTCCACCCCACCCCTGCTTCTTTGTGGAGGAGGAGGAGGAAGCGCTAGGAAGCGGAGCAGTGACTCGTGTCGCATCCGAGCTCCTCCATCCTTCCTAAACTCCTGGACACAATCCCATTTTCTCCCGCCGTCCACCTCCTCCTCCTCCTCTTGCCATCCATCAGGGCGTTCAAACCAAAGAGGAGCAGTGAGTCGTGTTAGAGCTCACGCCCTCTTTCTCTCTCTTTCTGTCCCTCATTGTTTGTCTTTTAAAAATATATCGCCCCATTTATATTAGCAATGTGGGCTGCACGGTGGCTGAGTGGTTAGCGTGCACGCCACACAGCGAGGAGACCACAGTTCGATTCCACCATGTTCTCCCTCCACGTGCATGGGTTTTCTCCGGGTACTCCGGTTTCCTCCCACATTCCAAAAACATGCTAGGTGAATTGGCGACTCCAAATTGTCTATAGGTATGAATGTGAGTGTGAATGGTTGTTTGTCTATATGTGCCCTGTGATTGGCTGGCCACCAGTCCAGGGTGTACCCCGCCTCTCAACCGAAGACAGCTGGGATAGGCTCCAGCACCCCCTCGACCCTCGTGAGGATAAGCGGTAGAAAATGAATGAATGAAGGAATATTTCCTGTAATTAATCAATTATCATAACTGCATGGTTGTGAGTGGTTAGAATGCAGGCTACACAGCTAAGAAACACAAGTTTGATTCCCTGCTCAGGTATCTCTGTGTGTATTTTCTCAGCTTCCTCCCACATTCCAAAAACATGCTAGGTGAATTGGCGACTCCAAATTGTCCATAGGTATGAATGTGAGTGTGAATGGTTGTTTGTCTATATGTGCCCTGTGATTGGCTGGCCACCAGTCCAGGGTGTACCCCGCCTCTCGTCTGAAGACAGCTGGGATAGGCTCCAGCACCCCCGCGACCCTTGTGAGTATAAGACAAATACAAAACATAAGACAAAAGGAGGAAACCGGAGTACCCAGAGAACATGCAAACTCCACACAGAGATGGCTGAGGGTGGGATTGAACTCGGGTCTCCGAGCTGTGAGGTCTCCGCGATAACCACCGTGCAGCCCTGTACCGTACATGTTTATTCATAATACTTTGAGTTTTCTACATAGAATGCCTGTCATGTGACAATGATGACTTCTATGTCCTCTCTTTTGTCCAATCAGATTGCTCCTTGAACTACCCGCTAGGCAAACATGTCATCCACGAGGTTGCCAATGTCTCCTTCACCCATTTGGCCTGCGAGGACCAAGCTGGTGTGGTCGTGCACTGGTCTGCCAGTCCATTAGGTATGTGTTTGCTTGTTTGTTCTTTTCCGGGAAATTTCACGCTCTTTTAGTGTCAGATTATGCTTGCATTGTTGTTGGCTTAGTTAATTAGAAGTTAGGTTGAAATGATCGGTAACATTGCATAGAGACATGTGTCCACAAAAGTCTCACATCCAACACTCAATGTGACCGCCAAGGAATGTGTGTGTGTATGCACGCTTGCAACATGAAGCTCGCTGACAATACAGCCTGTTGTATTCCCACGGAGACCCAAAACTTCCAGGAATACTTTCATGTCACAGTCGCAGGTGAACAATAACAGTCCTTTTTCAGTCTTCCAGCTCTAGACTCCTCCTGATGACAGCAAATGTCAGAGAAAGTCGCTTTTAGCATGCTCGGGAGTCTTTGAAGACTTGCAGGTCTTCCAAGCCTCTAACTTTGATAATATGAATAGAAATTCTGATAGTAGCTACAAATCCTCAGTTTTTAAAACCTAACTTTACATATGTTGTTAATATATAAGTTGAACAGTTTTGGTTCTGGTATTGACCCCTGGGGTACTCCGAACATTAATTGGGTATTAATTGTGTATTCTCCTAGCTTCACATATGGATTTCTGTTTGCTAGGTAGCTTTTAGCGCAATTCAGAACTAACCCTCTGATTCCATATTTTTCTAATTTTGGAAATGTTCGGAAATTTTGTGATTAATTGTATCGTCAAATTTCATTTCCTTGGTAATTTTGATCAGTGCCATAGAGGTTGTAATGTTAGCTCTGCATATGTATTGGCTTTCTGCGAGTAATTCATTATTTTTAAGTTTGTCCAACCGGTGGTTGAATAGCATTTGAAATGTTGAACGACTTTAGCTGTCTTAATTTTGTTTGGTAATTTACCAATTTTCCAGTTTTGGTCCAATATTTATTCATTTTCTACCGCTAATCCTCACAAGGGCCGTGGGGGGTGCTGGAGCCTATCCCAGCTGTCTTCGGGCGAGAGGCGGGGTACACCCTGGACTGGTTGCCAGCCAATCCCAGGACACATAAACAATCCCACTTAAAAGTTTGGGATCACTTGGAAATGTTTTTGTCCAGTCTGAGATATGGCTTTTTCTTGGCAATCCTGCCATGAAGTCCAGCATCCTTGAAGTGGCCGCTTCACTGTTGATACTGACACTGGTGTTTGACGGCTACTATTTAGTGCAGCTGCCAGGTGATGACCTGTGAGGCGTCTTTGTCTTAAACTACACACTCTCAGATATTTGTCTTCTTGCACAGTTGTGCAGCGTTTTTATGTCCTTGTTAGACCCAGTTTGTGCTGCTCTCTGAAGGGAGTAGTTAACAGCATGGTAAGAGATTTTTTTAGATGGGTTTTCTAATCATCTATTAGCCTTATAAAATGATGAACTTGGATTAGCGGCCATACCAGGAGATTGATGCAGAGGACTGACAGTTGTTGATAGTAGGCCTCTATGCAAAAATGTATATCCTTCTTTGAAAAATTAATTTTAATTGTTTGTGAAATGGATAAAAAAATTTGTGAAATGGGAAAGATTGTTTGTGAAATGCATGAAAATTGTTTTTCTTTGGAAAACAAAGAAATTTGCAAGTGATCCCAAACTTTCAACCATTCACACTCACATTTATGCTTATTGGACATCTCTTTCAAGGAACAGTTCTTATCATAGAGCTTTGTATAAGTATTGATGAAGTGTTCATTCTTATCGTAGAGCTCTATGTAAGTATTGAGAAAGTGTTCATATGCTTCATCCACATAATTTCCACTGCACACACTCTCCCATCTTGTGTTGTTGCTTCCTAAGCTAATGTACTTTCTTGGGAATGTCAGCGTTGTGTTTTTGTCAGATTCATATGGACGTTTGTACCTTTTTAGCTTCTTTCCCTTTTTCAGCTGTGCGGTTTTTAATTTCCTGTCGGTGAACTTGACGACTATGACGGGTGTGCTATTGTTCCTGACATACAGTGCGATCCAAGTATTGATGGTTTGGATGTCTACGTCCACCTCCTCAGGGTGTACAAAAGTAGTAACTTGTTGCTCTGTTGAAGCCGAAGTCATCTTATTCCCAACTACCCTGGCATAGGATCTGGGTTTAATCCGAAGCCTCGTCACGATCACATAGTTCATTCGTTTATTCTGAATAGCGTTCTTCAAATGCTCAATTATGTTCTCTTTTTCTTCCTGGGCCTCCTTCATGGGCACCTTCAGGCTTTTAATTTCATCCCACAGGTTTTGAACCTCCTGTTTTATGGATCCGATGTATCTTTCCAGGTCATCCAGCCTCTGTAGTCTCAGTAGTATTTGTCTAACAGGATTTCTTGTAGCGTTCTTATTAACAAATGTATACAAGCTAGGTCAGAAGAATTAGTAATAATACGTTTTTGTCACTCAAAGTGTTTTAAAGTGAACATTGTGAATTATAACTGGAGGGAGGGGGTGAAGGAGGAAAGGAAGGAAGGGAGGGAGGTGCTCAGGAATCTGCCTGGAGACAGCAAAACCTGTTCTGGTGTCTCACAAAGCTAATGACAACAACATGTGCGGTGCATGCAAAGCTCTCATTACAAGAGAAGCCAAGAGGGCCAAGCAGGCGAGAGACTTTGATGAAATATAACCGGGGGGAGGACAGGTAAAGGACAGACAGAAGCAAGTTTGGGAGGTGTAAAGTTGACATGAGGGATGAAAAAGGAAAAGTAATTAGATAGGAAAGAGGATATGATATGTGTGAAGAGGAAACAAGGGAAGAGGAGGAATAGGATTTAATTTCCCTTTTTAGGAAAATCATTGATTAGGATTTGTGTTTGGATACTTTTTGTCGATGTCAACGTTCAAACTTTTTTCTCGAATTGCCACTTTATTGTGACTGATGTGTTCCTGCAGGAATCGAACATATTAAAGGCTTCCGAATTTATTTGGAGGACAAGAATCCAGACGGAAAACGATGTCAACATCTCATCCTCAAAGACCCGAGACAGCTCAACTTCTCCCACAGGAACACGGTAGGAACTTTTGACCTCTTTAGGTGTGCGATTCTAGTGTGCTTTTACACTACAAGTTATGTTTTGTGTGTTTATTTTATTAATTTGGAATAATTTATATTACGTTGCACAGAAGCTGAGCAGTCAGTTGTTTAGCGGTCTGACCTTTGACACCGACTACATGGTCCGCGTTGTTCCTTTCCCCACGCTGATGAATGAGAGTTTCTTCCCGCCATCTTTCCTCAGGACCAACTGTGAGTACCCATATATTATATACAGTACAGTCATCCTTTGTTTATCACTGTGAACTTGTACCAGACCCGACAGTGATAAGTGAATTTCCGCGAAGTAGAATTCCTTGAAAACCTGTTTATGACCGTGTAAATATAGTTTTTAACATGATTAGAGTCCCCAAACACGTGCTGGTATGTGTTACAACAAATGTGTCACACACGTGTGGAGGACAGGAAGTGACATGGGGGGTTCAAAGTTAAGTTTTAGTTAGGAGCAGATTACGGCCACAACAATAGACTGAAACTTGCAATAAAAGCCAGCTGCTTGTGTGTCACCAAACATTACAGGAACATTGCTGACACCTAGTGGCCAGTGTAGAATACTACATAGCATCATGTTTTTGAATGCATCTTCTGAATGGCTTAGAATTGTATTTGAGTTAATTTAGCCTTTTTATGCTTGAAAACGCTTATTTAGGCAAATAATGCATAACATTTACTTAAATATGCATAATTTCTGACTAATAATAGGCCATATTCAACCACGAAACAGTAGGATATATTTATGAAAAGCCATGCTAGAATGACTCGGTACAATTCATAGCATAGATCATGTAGATGCTAGTGTTAACTCGACACAAATGGCGTTCAGGCTACAGCACGGATGGCCAAACGTTTGACTTTAAATTACATACTAAAACCAAAACTATGCAGTTAAATGTTATGGTCCTCTGTCTAAACAGCCAAGTGTAGCGTCAACATACGTATATCACTATATTGACAGTTACTATGGTACCCATTGCGCAGGAAAACAGGAAGTGAACAAATGTAACAGTTACTGATTGTAAAAGTACCAGATGGAGGGGTAGGATTTAATAAGCTTTGCTTCTTCCTACTCCTTTTGGACATGTGGAACTGTGAACTGATTATGGGATGCATTCAATTGTAATCTGATGCATGTTCAAATGAAATTAAACCATTACCATTAACATGATTTTGGAGCGGTTATGCTAAGGTCACATGACTACACATCATTGCTTTCATGAAAACCAAGGTTGCCCAATTTAGCGGTGAAGCATGAAATGTTTAACGTGTGTGTGTGTGTGCGTGTGTGTGTGTGTGTGTGTTCATCTTCCAGCCTGTGAAGTTCTGCTGGGCTCAGACAACCTGGTCTGCAAACCATGTAAGTTCCCCTGTTTTTTTTTTCTGTCTTTTGGACTTTAGCCAGCCTCCACTTGAAAACAGCGAGAAGATCGTCGACTACGCTGTATCAACTCAACTCCAGTATTTTCTTGAGTTACTCAGATTAACCACAATTATGTTTTAAAGCAACAATAATCTCTTTTGTTGCCCGCTACATTTAGTTATTTACTATGTACCACCACCTAGCATCTTATAACGCATGTCATACGTATGCCACATCAAATAAGTACATTTTGCATCACGTTAGTATCACAGGTTTGAAAGATGTGCATTTTAACATCATAGTTAATTCAAGAAACAATACAAGCAGTTGATGTTTGCTAAATACAAGGATGAAGAGTCTTGAACCAGTCATGATGTGCTATATATATCACTATATTGACACTTACTATGGTACCCATTATGTCATTGGATGCTCATATCACCTCGTACTTCGGTACTTTATAAAAAAACAACAATAATTAATAAAAAAAAACAAAAAAAAGAAAGCAGGAAGTGAACAAATGTAACAGTTACTGATTGTAAAAGTACCAGATGGAGGGGTAGGATTTACTAAGCTTTGCTTCTTCCTACTCCTTTTGGGCATGTGAACTGATTATGGGATGCATTCAATTGTAATCTGATGCATGTTCAAATGAAATATTACCATTACCATAATCAGCCTAAGAATTTTCGTATTCTTTAGAATACAAGTAGTAATGTGATGCTTATTTTTAACGATACATTCTCAAATAAGCCAAATTCCATCAAACAGTTCCATCATAACATCATCCACCCTTTGGACAAGTACAGTATTTGGCTTTATAGTATAGTTATTTAATTTTGACACCAAAAAAAACATAGAAAATAACCTATGTAAGTGGTTGATAAGAATCTGTTTAATAATGATGTATATGGTAATGCCATTTAGTTTAGTCTTTAGGGTTAATTCATGGGCCATAAGGTGGATTAGTGGTTAGCACTTTGGCCACACATCTGGAAAATATGTGTTTGAATCTCCACTGGGCATCTCTGTGTTTTTTTTTTTCATGTTTTGCTTTTGTGTGTGTGGGTTTTCTCCGGGAATTCTGGTTTCTAAATTGTCCATAGGTATGAATGTGAGTGTCTGTATGTGCCCTGCCTCTCGCCCAAAGTCAGCTGGGATCCAAATAAGCGGCATAAAAAATGGACGGCCGGGGGTTAAATCATGCAGACATCCCAATACTTCTCCAGTGGCTTCATGTTAATAAGTAGACATCTGCATGTGTGTGTTTCTTTCCAGTCTGGAAACCAAAGACTCTGAACGTGTCTCAGCTGGGTTCCAAACTGCATGTGACCTTTGACCAGGCCCCGCCTTCTTTCGGTTTCCACCTGTACTACGTCTACTACAAACTGCGACAGGAAGGACCGTTCAGGCTGCAGCGCTGCAAGCCCGTAAGACCCAACATGATTCGCTGTACAAGTCATAATCATAATGTAGTGTACATGCTCTTCTTTTAGATGTTTTATGGATGTTTCTCCTTTTTTACTTGTAGGACGGAAACCAGTTGAAAACCATATGCATTCTCCAGGACGTCACTCCGGGGACATACACCATAGAGGTTGCCATATAAAACGCCTTTCACTCTTTTAGCTTGAAAACTAATGTTTACTGCCAAACATTATTATTTATTATATATTAAAACGTATTTATCTTTGTGTTTTAGTTGAGAGACGACAGCAACACAACCAGGAGGCAGACGCAGTACTACGTTAGCCAAGGTGACAACTACACCAGATTGATATTGTTTTCTTATTGACCTCCCCCAAGGCCGTTGTTTATTTTTATTTGTTTGCAACTTCCTGGCTACTTTTTCATGAACATAGATCTGGGTTCAAATCTCTGTGAGGGGTTTGTTTGTTCTCCCCGTGCATGCGTGGGTTTTCTCCGGGTACTCCGGTTTCCTCCCACATTCCAAAAACATGCTAGGTTAATTAGCGACTCCAAATTGTCCATAGGTATGAATGTGAGTGTGAATGGTTGTTTGTCTATATGTGCCCTGTGATTGGCTGGCCACCAGTCCAGGGTGTACCCCGCCTCTCGCTCGAAGACAGCTGGGATAGGCTCCAGCACTCCTCGCGACCCTCGTGAGGATAAGCGGTAGAAAATGAATGAATGAATGAATATCCTTGCGGCCATAGTGAGGATGAATTGATATAGAAAATGAGTTAATAATTAACAATTCAAATCTGTTTTTTATTAATTTATTATTAAATGTATTAATAAAAAATATTATTATTAATTTAAAAATTATTATTATTAAAATTTTATTACATTTTTTATAAATCTAACATTTTTTATATATAAAAAATTGTTTAAAATTATTTTTATATAAAAAAATATTTTAAATAAATCTGTCGGATGCTTCAAAAATTTTATTTATAGTTATTATTCTCAATATTAGCTATTGAACTGTAATGGCAAATGTTTACGTGTCACTTGTTTGCTGCATCATAAGTACTTGATTCTCACCATCTCAAGAAGGGTCTGTTTGTTTCATACTGCAGTTCATTCCCCATGGGCGGGTCCTATCCGGGCTATGGCCATCACGGTGCCTCTGGTCATCATGTCTGCCTTTGCTACGCTTTTTACCGTCATGTGTCGGAAGAAGCAACAAGGTGAGAGGAAACTGGATGGTTGATCCTGTATTGTAATCGACGGTGCGTTCAATTTTAATGTCTCCTTTTCTCCCGTTAGAAAACATCTACAGCCAGCTGGATGAGGAGAGCAGCGAGTCGTCCAATCACAGCGCTGCGTTGAACGCAGAAAGGCCTTGGCCCCGCCCCAAAGTCTTCATCTGTTACTCCAGCAGAGACTGCCCCAAACACACCAACGTCATCCAGAGCTTCGCCTACTTCCTGCAGGACTTCTGCGGCTGCGAGGTTAGAACATCGACCTGAAAATGGTGACATTAGACAGTGAGGAGGAAGAGGAAGATGTAACTTTTCCTTCTGCTCCGCTTCAGGTGGCGTTGGACCTGTGGGAACATCTGGAGATGTGCAGAGAGGGTCAGATGTCGTGGCTTAGCAGACAGCTGGACGAGGCCGACTTCATCATCACAGTGTGCTCCAAGGGCCTACGGTGCGTTTTCCTCTGCAGATTTCAGTCCTCTTCCTGTCTCGTGTCTTTAGGCCTAATATAAGGCACAATAACTTTAAATTGAAAAGAGTGTTTCTGCTTTTTGGTCTGTTCCCAGTGTGTGTTCAGGGATTAACTTGTCAGCTTCTTTTTGCCACTAGATGGCGCCAACACACTACAAAATCTGTGCTATGTGAAGCATCAGGGGTGTCCAAACGGTTTAGAAGGCACAAAGCAGTTATATACAGTATATTACTAAACCTATTACTGCTATGGACTTTGGCCATTGCTCTTTTTTTTTAATTTTCCAAATAATTCAACTTAAAAAAAAATGTAATATTATGTCTTCATTCTCATAAAATTAAAAGTTTTTTTTCCATTTCAACTTTTTTCTTGTAAATGTTCTTTTTGTAATATTATCACTTCATTGTCATCATATTATGACTTTTTCTGCAGATTAATTTTTTGAAAATGACAACTTTTTGTTTATTCTCATAATATTATGACTTTTTCTGCAGACTAATTTTAACATTTTTTTAACATTTTTTTAAATTTTAACTTTTTGTTTGTTTTTCATACAGCTTTTAAAAAAACATATTTTTTCCATAATATTTCTACTTCATGTTACCAACTATTTTCCCTCATAATATCACATTATTCTCGTAAAATTGCGACTTTTGTTGTTTGATTAGTTTTTTTTCTCTGAAAAATTTGACTTTATTCTTGTTGTTTTTGTTTTTTTTAATCTGTATGTCAAATAATATTTTTGCCAATATTATGGCCAATATAAAAAAAGAAATGGCCCCTTGCTGCACTTTGGACACCCCTTTTATTCATTTTTTTTTACATTCATCCTTCCCCCACACTTTCCTTCACCCTTTCCCTCTCTTAGAAATAATACACAATTTTTTACAGTAGATTTGCTGGTATTTCAAAAGAATTACAAATAATGCAAAATTAAATTAATCTTCTATTTAAATATTTTCCACAAGTCAACCTTCCACCTTTATAGTTATAAGTTTTTAAATAATGTACAGTACACAAAGATGTGTACATGTATGTGTACTTAAAAAAACCCAAAAACAAGCCAACTCAAACAAAATAATTAATAAATAACATAATTAACAAACATAATTAATAAATTGTAAACAGTCTGTGTTTTATTCCCGCAGCTACTTTGTGGAGAGGAAAAGCCGCAGAGGAAAGACACCGGTCAGTCGTCGCGGCAATGCCAGCAGCAGCTCTCCCATTGGTGGATCGGGCACGGATCTGTTTGTGATGGGCGTTGCCATGATTGGTGAGAAGCTGCGGCTGGCCAAGCAGAACGAGAAGGACGACACTCAGGAGATGAACCGTTACATGGCCGTCTACTTTGACTACTCCACGGAGAACGACATCCCTACCATGCTAAGTCTGGCTCCCAGGTAGGTTTTACCGTTTATTACCTCCATCAAGGAAAACTACATTTATTCATTCATTCGTTCATTCATTCATTTTCTACCACTTATCCTCACGAGGGTCGTAGGGGTGCTGGAGCCTATCCCAACTGTCTTCGGGCGAGAGGCGGGGTACACCCTGGACTGGTGGCCAGCCAATCACAGGGCACATATAGACAAACAACCATTCACACTCACAGAGGCCGAGGATGGAATTGAACTCGGATCTCCTAGCTGTGAGGTCTGCGCGCTAACCACTAGTCCGCCGTGCAGCCCAAAGACAAAACAAAAAAAGCCAAAATAGTACCACTTCCACACGCAATAGGAGGATAACTTCTTTTCACGCTATCATGTTGGACATGCTGGAGCCTATCCCAGCTGTCTTCAGACGAGAGGCGGTGTACACCCTGGACTGGTGGCCAGCCAATCACAGGGCACATATAGACAAACAACCATTCACACTCACATTCATATCTATGAACAATTTGGAGTTGCTAATTAACCTAGCATGTTTTTGGAATGTGGGAGTACCCGGAAAAACAACACGCATGCACGGGGAGAACATGCAAACTCCACACAGAGATGGCCGAGGGTGGGATTGAACTCGGGTTTCTTAGCTGTGAGGTCTGCACGCTAACCACTTGCAGCCCAAAGACAAAACAAAAAAGCCAACGTACCACTTCCGCATGCAATAGGAGGAGAATTTTTCTCACTCTATCATGTTGGACATGTCATGCCTGACTACATGCAGTGTGACGGTAATTTGATGCGTTATGCGTCAGTGAGCACCTGATTCCAATCAAAGCTCCGCCCTCTTTGTGCTCCAGCTACAATTCATGTTCAGATGATGTTAGCAACATGGAATAGTAGACTCACCCTGTTTCATCATCTTTGTGTAGGTTCAAGCTGATGGACCAGCTGCCTCAGCTTTTCACCCGCCTTCACTCCAGTCAGTCCAGTCTGGCCGAGCGGGAGTCCCAGCCTCTCAACATCTCCAGGAGGAACTACTTCAGGAGCAAGTCTGGACGCTCCCTCTACGTGTCCATCTGCAACATGCACCAGCACATCAGCCAGAACCCGGACTGGTTCGAGAAGCCAGTGCCTCCCTCCGCTGGAAGTGCTTCCCCCTCCTGCTCATTACCATCTCCTCCTCTTCCTCCTCTTCACGACGTTGAGGCTCCCTCATCTTCATCCTCTCGACCAGAGAGAAGGCCGGAGGGCGGGCTGATGCTAAATGAGGTGCTGGTCAAGACGTCACCACTAGAGGGTGGAGAGGGAACCTTGAGGAAAAATGCCCTACTGCTGGCTCCTGGCTCTGGTTTGAGCTTCAACCTCAACCTCAACTTGAGTCCAAGCCCTAGTCCTGTACCAAGTCCTGGTTTAAGTCCTGGCCTTGCTCTTCCACAAAGATCTCCATCCAGGCTGGAGCACACATCAAGGTAAGTTAATGTAAATAAACCTATTTGGAGTTACAAGCTAAGAAGTCATGTGTCTCCCACTCAGAACCTCCTCAGGAACATTTGTGGAAGAATCCTCCTGCACTCCACCCAACCTTCACGAGGAAGTGGTCCCCCTTTCTGCTCAGACAGAAGACGACCGCCTTTCTCCTCCTGAGCTCCCGCCCCCTCGCGATTCGGGCATCTACGACTCATCGGTCCCTTCCTCTGAGCTTTCCATTCCTTTAATGGAGGGCTTGTCACATGACCAGGCTGACTCCTCCTCCCTGGCTGAGAGCGAGTCGTCATCTTCAGGGCTAGGTAACCCCCCCAAAAGAAAGATTTCGTCTTTGGGTGCATACTCTGATTTTGGATTTGGTCTCTTAGGTGATGAGGAGCCGCCGGCGGTGACATTGCTGGGCTGCAGTGCCCCCACAGTTTGTAAAGCAGAGCTTCATCATCTGGAGCACAGCGGGGGAATCGAACCTGTGGCCCTGTGATATCATGAGGACAAATCTGAGGTTCTGGCATCCCAATTGTGTGCAAACTGAACTGGACACTTCACATTGAGATCTTATGACTCAAAATGTGCTCTGGAATGCCAGGATGTCCGTTACTACGGCAACCACTGCTGTCTTAAAGCGCTACATCTTGGGATGATGACATCACCACTACGTTTAAACCACTACATTTCTCCACTACTACTCCAGAAACTTGCGTTCTGGATCTCTAGTGCCTGGGAAGTTATGACAAATGAGTGTTCAATTCCCAAACAACAACAAAAGTGGGAGACCGCTCAAGGAGATCACATTTGGGACCAAGAGACAGAACTTTGAGGTACTTTTTCCTGGCAACAGCATCTGCGGAGGACTTGAGCGCCATGAAGATTTGTACTTTATTTTTTATAATAAAGATGCTGACCTTGTAGGGGACATTTGAAGTGAAAATATGGGACTATTATTACTACTATTAATACTATTATTTAAAGGAACGGTGCTCTCCAGCATCCCACCTGCACTGTAATAATAAATCCAATTTTAAACAGGAGACAAGGTGATAACGTTTATCTTGATGTCTGCTAATGTTATGTAATATTTCTCTGTCGTACAAAAGTTTTCATGGAGCTTTTTAAGGTGTGGTTTTAGAATGACTGCCGACACGTACACAAAGAAAGGGACGACTCCAGCAGGTTTAAAATTTGTTGGCGAGGGAAGATTCTGCATTTCCTGCTTGTGAATAGTTTTGTTTTTCTTCCTGGAAATGTCTTTTTTGTAGTTTGTTTTTCTGCATTTTCTAGAAATGTACTGTTTTATAGTACCTTAATATAGGAAATAAAGAAACCAGTTAAATAACATGGTTATTTATACCCCTAAGTGTCTTTTTGGAACAGATATATTTGTTAGCAAATGGAGAGAATTGTTTGTGTCAATTTTTGCTTTGAGCAGACTGGGATTCAACCCCTCCAGTGAGAGACACTCCTTTTGACTGACTGAAGAGAAAACGAGCAACGACAGCGGCATTGTATGTGAGCTGCGAGGCGTCACAGCTTAAAACAACAACAAAATAGCTCGAAAATGGCAGCCCTTCAAAGTAATGGTACAGTAGAAGTCAACTTTTAGAGTTGGTTCACGCCTTACAGGCTTTTAATGTTAGACTACCTTAACACTTAATCTTATGGCTTGTGTTTGCTTCCAAGATGATTAAATATGACATTTTATTAAATAATGGATTGATATAATGTAACATCATCCGAATTTATATATTAATTGCTCAATTTATGTACTGTATTTGTACATGAACGGAAAAGAACAAACAAAAGTTCTTACTTTTACAAGCTTCACCGGAAGTGGCTTCTCCTCACTGTCGCTAGCTTGACTGGGCGAACAAGGTGCTTGTCAGTTGAGTCACTTTTTTCTCTGCTGGGCGGACTTTTGGCTGAGAGTTTTGACTTTGACCTGTGTTATCGAAACATTTTTATATGCTCTCTTACCGGGAGCCTCTTGTTTCGGTGTTTGTTGTTGTTTTGTCAGAAGTTTGGCGGCTTCGGACGAGGAGGAGCTTGCGGTCAGATGCAGACAGGTGATGGACGTCATTCTCAATCAAGGTGAGCACAGTGAGAAGATTTGATAGGTTTTGATTTCATATATCGTTACATTGAGGTCTTTCGCTGTTTCTATCAGAAATAAAAACTTATAGTACATGTTTGTGTTGTGTTTGTGACGAGACAGCGAAATATTAGCTTGAGGGTAGTTTGTAAATATAAACAAATGTGTTCCAAAATGGCGGCCTGCTGTGATGTTAACTATTACTAAAGCTTGCTTTTTTTCTCTTTCAAAGCAATACTATCTACACGTATGCGATTATGTAAATGTATTTTGCTCTTTATGAGGTGTCAAAATAATTTTCTTCTTTTACTTACACTTTTCTGGGCTCTAAACACATATTTGTACCAAAACAATGCACTTTTGTTATAAAAAAAAAGTAGTCTCCCTAAGCGGCCAATTAAGTTGCTATGATACCATCCAGACACTAGGGGGCGTGTTTGCATGGCATAGGTTGTGTACATCTGAAGCTAGACTACATTGGAGGGAGATTAACTGTAGCAGATCTAGTATTGGTGGCCCTTTTTTTTTAGTATTTATACAATAGAACCTCTGACGTACTTTATTGAATTTGAAATTTGAAGCATTTGTCATCACAGGAAGTAAAGTAAAATAAACTGTGGCCATTATACAACCTTTAGATCTTGACTTTAGAGAGAGCATAAACAATGCTACAGAAACAATCTACTGTACAGTGTACCAAAACAGTAGAGACAGGAGTGTACAGAGTGCACATGAGTCATCAATTAAAATGTATTGCATTGCAGCCTTTGAATGTCAGCCAATCACAGGCCGCTAGCGTCTTCACGTTGAAGTAGGCGTTGCCACAATACTGTAAAAGGGAGTTAAACCAGCCATGAAAAAGTGGGTCATCCCCTCCAGACATGTTTAAGGATAAAACTGCTGTGCTTTAAGAGTACGGCTTGTCTGATTTCCTCCCATTCTAAATCCAATTTTATTTTTTTTAAGCGACACAAACACAAAGCCCTTAGGGTGAGCCATGTGACTTGCTGGTGTAGTAAATAAACAGTTTTTTTGGCATATGTGTCACACTTAAATATTTCAGATCATCAAACAAATTTAAGTATTAATTAATGACCACACAACTGAGCACAAAGTGCAGTTTTTAATTGAAACTTTTTAGTTTTAACTGACATGGCCTGAACTGGAAAAAGTGATTTCCCCCCTATTGTAATATAACAGTGGTTTATCACTCCTGCGTTCAAGTGGAAAAGGTCATAAAGCCATTTCTAAGCTTTGGGACTCCAGCAAACCACAGTAAGAGCCGTTATCGACAAATGGTGAAAACATGAAACTGGTGGTGAATCTTCCCAGTAGTGGTCGAACAACCAAAATTACCCCAAGGGTGCAGCGATGACTCTTCTGAAAGGTCACAAAAGACCCCGCAACAACTTCCAAAGAACTGGAGGCTTCATTTGCCTAAATTAAGGTCGGTGTTCAAGGTCAGAATCCACCATAAGAAAGACAAAAACGGCGAGTTTTAAGACCAAAACCACTGCTGAACAAAAATAAGATTAAGGCTTGTCTCAATTTTTGCCACAAAACACCGAATAAAAAAAAAAAGAGAAGATCATAGCAAAAGTAAAATGTGGTGGTGGTAGTGTGATGTTCTGTGGCTATTTTGCTGCTTCAGGACCTGGAAGACTTGCTGTGATAAATGAAACCATGAAAACCAAATTGAAACCAAACTGGGTTCCGCAGCAGGACTATGATCTGAAACAGACCAAGAAGTCCACCTCTGATTGGCTGAAGAAAAACAAGCCAAGTCAAAGTCCTGATCTGAATCCCATTGAGATGCTGTGGCATTACAAATGTATTGCTGTATGAATTAAAGCCTTGTGATATGTAGAAATGAACTGCACTGTTCATGTTGTGCTGCATGGGCGGCCATTTCCTTTTCCTATGGTTCTCATCACATCCCTGATATCCTTCTGTGGTGGCGTCACCCTTTTTTCAAAAACAAAAGTGCAACTAGACTACCTGTAAGCAGCAGCGAGTCAGGAGACAGGAAGGAGAAGTTGATGTGGATCTTCTGTAGAAATGTTGCTCATCCGCATTTACGTGACGTGACGATGGCGTTTGTCTGAAGTCATTAAATCATCTCATTCCAGCACCTCGCTCAGGTATGATGCATTGCTGGCTCCCTTATTTGTTAGCAAGTGTATGCTCGTTTTTGGCTTTCAAAGTCAACATTATTGACAGAGTCTGGCAACAAGGGAAAATGCAAAGTCATAAAGTGGTGAATACCAACAAAAGAAAGTCAGAATGATCATTAAAAAAGGCGGGTAGTCGGCTGACATAGAATGTTGTGGTACAGGTTATATCAGTGCAGTGCAGGAATGAATCATCTCTTAGACACACACATCTCATTCATCATATATGATTGGATAAAATGTAAACATAATTGTGCTTCCAGAATGAGTTTTTTTTTAATTTATTGTGACCCAAAAAATTTTTTTGATTTTGCAGCACTGTTTTGTTGTAGCAATAGTTGCAAAGTTTTGAGGCTTTATTTTTGTTCTCAATGTTTTAAGTGTTTTTTGTAAACATAATATTTAAAAAAAAATGCTTAATTTGCATGTTAAAGTTACATTTTACAGTTTACATCTTTGAACATGACAATAGTAGGGCTGCAACTAACAATTATCTTAATAACTGATTAATCTGCATGTTATTTTTTTTGATTGACCAATTAATCGGCTTTTTAAAACTTATTTTTATTTATATTGATTAATACATTCATTCATTTTCTACCGTTTATCCTCATGAGGGTTATTTTTATTTTATTTTTATTTTTATTTTTATTTTTATTTTTATTTTTATTTTTATTTTTATTTTTTATTTTTATTTTTATTTTTATTTTTATTTTTATTTTTTATTTTTATTATTTTTATTTTTATTTTTATTTTTATTTTTATTTTTATTTTTATTTTTATTTTTATTTTTATTTTTATTTTTATTTTTATAGTTGGAGCATAGAAACGCTGTTTATGATTTTCTAAATATATGCTTTTCTAAATACGATTTGTAACATTATTAGAGCCCTGTAGACATGATATAACACCCCTATAGTCACCTCTACACTCTTTTTTTAAAATTCTTTGTTCACAACACATAGCTCAACCATAATGCACAGGCTACGGGATCGCTACCATAGCAAGCTCCCGAGCTAACTAGACTTATTTTAAACTTGAAGTGTTTCAAAAGGAATGCTTTTGCCCTGGGCGATTGCCCACGTGGCCCATAGCCAGAACCGCATGACCCCTTTTGTCCGTCTCTTCTTCCTCTCATCCCTTCATCATTTTTCCCCTCTGTGTGCCATTTCAGGGTTAAGCCACAAAAGAAGACGGCCTCCTTCTCCTTTCTCTCGGCTGACGGCTGGTCCTTAAGAGGGGTGAGATGAAATCCTTCCTGTTTCCCACTTTCTTTTTGGTTTGTGTCCTCTTTTGACCATCCTCTCTCTACCAATCGACACACTGTGCTGTGTATAGCACCGCCCCTTTCAGTAATCAACCACTGCACATGGCACCACAACAAAAGGTCATCAAAAATGTATGCAAGTGTACAGCAGTATACATTGCAAATTGGATTAAAAATTGATGTATGTAACTCATGAAAGTGGGTTGCAAGGCGATCGAGTGGTTAGCGCACAGACCTCACAGCTAGGAGACCCGAATTCAATCCCCGCCTCGGCCATCTCTGTGTGGAGTTTGCATGTTCTCCCCGTGCATGCGTGGGTTTTCTCCGGGTACTCCGGTTTCCTCCCACATTCCAAAAACATGCTAGGTTAATTAGTGACTCCAAATACCGCTTATCGTCATGAGGGTCGCGGGGGTGCTGGAGCCTATCCCAGCTGTCTGGTGTCTCCCTGGTCTGGTGGCCAGCCAATCACAGGGCACATATAGACAAACAACCATTCACACTCACATTCATACCTATGGACAATTTGGAGGTGACAATTAACCTAGCATTCCAAAAACATGCTCGGTTAATTGGCAGGGTGTTGGAGCCTATCCCAGCTGACTTTGGGCGAGAGGTGGGGTACACCCTGGACTACTCACCATATAGACAAACAACCATTCACACTCACATTCATATCTATGGACAATTTGGAGTCGCCAATTAACCTAGCATGTTTTTGGAATGTGTGAGGAAACCGGAGTACCCGGAGAAAACCCACGCATGCACGGGGAGAACATGCAAACTCCACACAGAGATGGCCGAGGGTGGAATTGAACCCTGGTCTCCAAGCTGTGAGGTCTGCGCACTAACCACTCGTCCGCCATGCAGCCCCAGAACATAACACAGGAGGACAATTTTTGGACTCCAAGATCACAGTTAATTTTTTTTGGGGGGGGGGGGCAAAAGTGACACAGTTGACAGTGACAAGCCTTGTGTGATGATGATATAGTCCAAGCAGAGTAAAGGTTTCCTGCAGGGCCCTCCAGCGGGTTCTGCATAGGTCACCCATGGTAACTTTATAGTAAATGTCCATAAACATGAATTAGCTTTTAGCCATTAGATACAAGTACAAACATATGTTTTTTGTGTGTAGCTGAGTTAATGATCTTGTTGTCATGATGGGGTCCCCCCCGCGTCTCCTGTAGCTCCTAATTTTAGCCTGTTTTTCCCAACCACCGTCACTTCCTGTTTGTCCAATGGGAACTGAGCAGTGGACGCACACAATGCGAAGGGTTCCTGTTCTTCAGAGACCGCACTTGCAGTCGACGAGCGATGTTTTTAGATGTGAGCGAAGAGAACATGAGGAATGTTTGAACAGAGGTGATACCACGCAGGAGGATATACAAAAGAGACGAGAGAAGACATCACTCTTGGTCGAATGCATGTGTGGAAAAGAGTTGAGTGAGTCTGGAGAAGGAAGAAGAAGAAGAAGAAGAAGAAGAAGAAGAGGCAGAGAAGGGCAGCATCAGATGTGACTGCAAATATTTCAAGTTAAAATTGAAGAGCAGATCTCACACTGATGATGGGCTGCTGTCTCTTTGTTTACTACCGGGTGAGTCTCTGATGGAAAAATACAAAAAATTATACTCTACCTCTTAAGTTAAACACAATTTATTGTATATTTATATTTATTTTTATTTTAATTGAAATATATTTATCATATATTTATACCATACTGGTCCACCTCTAATTTATTTGCATTTCAAACTACTTTTTCTTTGTGTTTGTCTGTTCCAGTGTTAAACCGCAGCCATCATAAATGCTTTATTAAGCGACATTTTAACATGTTACACAAGTGTAAAAAGAAGTAAAGCAGTATTAATAAATAAATATACTATACACTGCTTCTTCTGTCGTTAAAATTTTTCTGGAAATATTTAAAAATGGAACCAATTTGTTGTTCTATGTTCAGTTGTGTTGTTGCTTGGGATCAATATTGTCGTTCTAAAGCTGCGTGAAGTTGACTGCAATATGAATGTTTGAGCAGACACATAATCAGCCTGTTCCACGTTGGACCTGGTCCTGGACCTTAGACCGAAGTCCTCGTCTTTAATGTCCTTTAATGGCATTGAGTTAATCTTAAAGGTAAAGTCTGCCCAATTACATAACGTCCGGCTCACAACAAAGTCGCAACACAATACTGAGTAAACGTCACACTTCCCGCCATTGTCCCCCCCCCCCCCACCGGTATCCCCCCTTTATCCTCTCCTCTTCTCGTGTCCTCTCCTTGCCGCCTCCCACGTCTTACTGTCACACTTCAGTGCAACCCTGATGACCTGTCGGGTTGTGTGTTTGTGTTTCTTCCTGTTTAGTTGCCATGGTGGCCTGCAGGAAAGAGGGCGTTGCCTCGGTGACATCAGTGGTTACTGTACCTACCGTCATAAATAGGGGTGCTCCGAACGCTGATATCAGTGAAAAAGCGATTGTATCGATATACTTGCTTCATAACGCCGATCAGCTCCGCCCCTTACTGCAGCATCCATGCTAATGTGGAGTAATGTGATGTACCTTGTGTGTTGCAGAAGAAAAGGAAGCAGGCGAGCAGAGATGCCGACTCGCTCAGTCTCTGCAGTCTTGACATCAACGTAAGTTTGCTTTTTTTTGCCAACCTTTGTACAGTGGAAAGCCCAAATTAAAACATGACCCAACCCAATAGGGAATAATGAGCTTCAGGATGAAACTGTGGCCATCATAAAGGGTTTATTAACCGTACAGGCAATGCTTTAAGTAACATTTTTAACATTCCTAGTTGCCCTATAATTGTAAAAAGAAATAAATCACTGTTAATATAACTAAATAAAACTAAAAGGAAGTAATAATATAACCAAAGTTACATGGGATAGGCTCCATGACCCTCATCAGGACAAGCGGCATAGAAAATGGATGTATGGAATTAATAAACACACATATTCAGGACCTTGGTGTAAGTTTACAATCTACAGTCAATAATATCTGAATTAAAAGAAAGTAAACCAACCGAAAACTTCATTTGTGCAACTTGATTACCATGTTAAAAATAAGCATATACATTTGTCCCTTTCTACATCTAGGCATTTTTTTTATTTTTTATTTTTTATTTTTTATTTTTTATTTTTTATTTTTTATTTTTTATTTTTTATTTTTTATTTTTTATTTTTTATTTTTTATTTTTTATTTTTTATTTTTTATTTTTTAATGTATTCAATACAAATAACAATGGACGATTATTAGTAAAAAAATATTGAAAAACAAGTTATAGTATTCTGGCCACTAGGCGTCACTACACTGCATGTAGTCAGTCACAGCATATCCGACACGACATAGCTCTCATCCGACTTTGTGTGGAAGTGGTAAAATTTTGGCCTCTTACTTTGTCCTCCATCCCTCGAAACACTTTCTTAAGTTTACAATGGGTAAATTGGAGAGGCTAACTAGTTAGGTCAGTAGCTTGCTATGCTAGTAGCGTGATCTGATTACAATGAATAATATAAGTGTAAAGGTGACTGTAGGGGTGTTATTTCACGTCTACAGGGCTCTAATAATGGTGAAAATATTATTTACAAAGTGATAAACAGGTTTTCTATGCTCTAACTACGAAAATATTACATTTATTAATATTGAATCTTAATTCGCAACAAATTAACTGCAATAAACGAGGGACGACTGCATCACAAACAATGTAGGGCGATCTTAGTGTATTTTACCGCATGCAATCTATTAGGAAGCATCATCCTGATGAAGTTTCTTACTTTCAGTTTATATCTTTCAAAACGGAATGAACCAATGACCCAATAATGACCCCCATTTTTCCCATTGGGGGAACTTCAACAATTCTTGACTGAAAAGACTTTTCTACCTTGGTGTGGCGTGTTGTCTTGTCCCTCGGGTTGGGTCCCCGATCTTGCATGCATTTGTATTTTTAGAGCCGGCAGCCGCCAGTTCCTTCCCGGGAGTTTCCCGCTCGATTAGCCCAGCACAGGATGCCAGCCCTCCACATTGCTGCACTGCACTCTTTATATTCAATTTATACTCATTTATTTGATGGTGACGGCCATCCTTCTTTGTACCTATAGAGGCTTAAAAGAAAAACAACACGTGCGGTACGTAGTTGTGGTGGCTGTTGTTTGCCATCCAATTAATTATCGACTTTTCCCCCTGCCTTAATTAATTTCTACTGGGGTCACATGGTTTGATGAGCAATTATCGATTGGGGACAGAAGAGAGCTTGTCACTCTTCCATTGCTGTTATGTTCTTATTTTGGTAATGGTAATGGTTTTATTTCATTTGAACATGCGCCAGATTACAATTGAATGCATCACATAATCAGTTCACAGTTCCACATGTCCAAAAGGAGTAGGAAGAAGCAAAGCTTATTAAATCCTACCCCTCTATTTGGTACTTTTACAATCAGTAACTGTTACATTTGTTCACTTCCTGCCTTTCTAATATAATTCAAGTTTTTTTTCATTCATTTTTATTTATTTTTATTTAATAAATTGTAATTATTAATTAATTATTTTTTCATTATTTAATTAATTTAAATGTTTATGTAATTTTTTAAATATATTTGTTTATTTTCTTATTTTTTGTCAAGTACCAAAGTACGAGGTGATATGCCCATACAATGACATAATGGGTACCATAGTAACTGTCAATATGGTAATGGTTTTATTTCATTTGAACATGCATCAAATTACAATTGAATGCATCACATAATCAGTTCACAGTTCCACATGTCCAAAAGGAGTAGGAAGAAGCAATGCTTATTAAATCCTACCCCTCCATCTGGTACTTTTACAATCAGTAACTCTTACATTTGTTCACGTCCTGCTTTCCATAAAACAGTTTAAGGTTTTTTTTGTTTAATAATGCTCCTCGTACCGAAGTACAAGGTGATATTTTGCTCCACACATGCTGCAGATGCCACTATTGCATTTGCAACGTGGCCATGTGTCAGAGTGAAATAAGAGCTTTTAGTCAGTCGGGTCCAGTGTGTCAAACGTCTGCCAGCACACCAGCCCACTTGTGTACAATGGAGCTGAATCAGACGGCCAGCCATTGTCCACTGAAGGCTACATGTGTTTCATGTCGAGGTCAGATGTCACGACGGGTGCTCTGACTTCCTGACTCTGCCATCAGTGACTGGATCCAAAGTAAACCATGGAAACTGCTCTTAAATATGACACAATGACCAGTGTTGTTTTCTTTTTTTGCCACTGAAGAGGACATTATATGAGTGACTGACATTGTTCCTTTCAGCTTCAAACCTTAAAGAGGACCAATTATGCTCGTTTTTCAACTCTCTGTATTGAGTTGTGGTCTTCTATAGAGCAGCTACACACAATAACCAGCACAGAAAATGTTTTCGAACATTTAGATACGTATTCTAGCTGTATTTCCTTTGTGCTTCCTGCCAAAACGGTTTGTTTTAATTTATTCCAACCACGGCCCGCCTCCACGAGAATACATTCTAACTACATTTATAGGTCAGAAAAGAACCCCTTTTAATTAAATCTTAATTATTATATTATTTTACTGTACAAAAGTCTTGGTTTGAATGACATTTTTCCCAGCTGTTTCCCAGCATTTCTGTGCACTGATTAAATCTAGAATGCTATGCCAGCACTTTTTTTCTGTGGCTAAATCCTGTCACACTCGTCTTATTTTTAAGAAAACAATTTAAAATGCTCACAGCTACTAGACATGAGTTCAATTCCACCCTCGGCCATCTCTGTGTGGAGTTTGCATGTTCCCTCCGTGCATGCGTGGGTTTTCTCCGGGTACTCCGGGTTCCTCCCACATTCCAAAAACATGCTAGGTTAATCGGCGACTCCAAATTGTCCATAGGTATGAATGTGAGTGTGAATGGTTGTTTGTCTATATGTGCCCTGTGATTGGCTGGCCACCAGTCCAGGGTGTACCCCGCCACTTGCCCGAAGACAGCTGGGATAGGCTCCAGCATGTCCAACATGATAGAATGAAAAGAAGTTATCCTCCTATTACGTGTGGAAGTGGTACGATTTTGGCTTTTTTTTTGTTTTGTCTTTGGGCTGCACGGCGGTCGAGTGGTCGAAGACAGCTGGGGTAGGCTCTAGCGCCCCCTGCGACCCTCGTGAGGATAAGCGGTAGAAAATGAATGAATGAATGAATTTATCATTGTATAAGTCAATATATTGTTACATTGTTAAAATTGCCTTTTATTTGGGAGACGGTAAACGTGGCTGTGCGTCCACGGATGTAGAGAAAACCACAGTGCTCACTGTCTGGAACGCGGTAGTCCTGCAAAAAACGACACAGCACCAGCGGTGTCTCTGACAAAGTGTGTCCGACAATGAGTGCTCGTCCTCAGGCAAGCGAGGTTTAAGGAGCAACAGCGACGCCTACTCTGAGTTAAAACAGTGGTGTGTGTCTATGTGTGTGCATCTAACTGGCTCCAGCTTGTGCCAATCAAGGGTGTGTGTGAGTGCTCTCTACGTGTGTAAGCTGTGGTAAGCAGATAAGGTTGCCGAGCAACCTGTCCATGCAAACATCAAGCAACAGTGCTTCCATTGTTGAATTCTACACTACTTCTATTGTTTAGTTCTAGTCGACTCTAACGCAGTGCTTATGACTCGTAAGGACTTGAACATTTCAAGTGCATGACTTTGGACTTGACTTGACTTGAGACTTGACTTGGCTCTGCACAGCTTTACTTTAGACTTGAGATTAAAGACTTGAGATTTACTTGAGGCTAGCAAAACACTCTGCATGTTTGTCCATATGTGCCGTGGGATTAACTGACCAGGCCTCACCCAAAGTCAACTGGGATAGGCTCCAGCTCATCTGTGACCCTAATGATGATGAGCGTTATAGAAAATGGATAGATGGTAAAAGACTTCAGAGCGGTCGTGTACATTCATTCACGACCGTGCTGGAGCCTATCCCAGCTGTCTTCTACACCCTGGACTGGTGGCCAGCCAATCACAGGGCACATATAGACAAACAACCATTCACACTCACATTCATACCTATGGACAATTTGGAGTCTCCAATTAACCTAGCATGTTTTTAGAATGTGGAAGGAAACCGGAGTACCCGGAGAAAACCCACGCAAACTCCACACAGAGATGACCGAGGGTGGAATTGAACCCTGGTCTCCTAGCTGTAAGGTCTGCGCGCTAACCACTCGACCGCCATGCTGCCCCCGGTCGTGTACATTTTAGAGTTTATTTTTTCTAATCAATCATGGGCATCACATCTGCCTCCTGAACCTGAGCGTGACATCTCAAGAACGCTTTGAAAAGGGGGGGGGGGTCGCGCAGCATAAATAATTTCAATATGCACACCAGCAAACACAAGCGAGCGACTTAAAACAGCTGCAAAAAAAAAAAAAAAAACAGGGCAGAGGCTTTGCCGCCTCCAGGCTACTGGTCACCCCCCCCCCTGTAATTACCGTACTGTTGCTATTGACGCTGATCGATGTTGGCGTACGCAGTGGCACCAGTTGGCAGTAACGAATAATCATGAGCTTGTGTACAGGTCACGTTTCAAGTGAACATGGTTAGTACACTTTAAATGTCATGTGACAACACTGTGACCATTTAGGGGCGGTCTTCAGTGAGCAGAAATAGAACTTTTGAGCTCAGAGTATTGATAGACGAGAGACAGAAAGGAGGAAAAGGTGGAAAGGAAGGAAGGAAGGGAAGGAGTGAGTGAGTGACAAAGCGGTGAGTCAAAACGAGAGGGGGGGGAGCTGACAAAGCATTAAAAGGCGAGCGAGCATCACTTATACACAGAAAGGTGAAGATTTAAGAGGGACTTCAATAACCACAGAACTAGAACAGGAGATTCAGGACTTGGAATGTTGGACTCTCGGACTTTCGGATCCTGTCATTGACTGGGATGTTGTTGCTGTCGCCATCAAAACCCGGCTGATATTCTGGTCCCAATCTTAGGCTGAGGACACAATGTGACCATCGGACCAGCGGAGGCGGGTGTTCAGGAAACACAAGGTTGACCTCAGCCTACTTGCTGGGTTGGCACAAAACTCCCTTTCCCTTTCCCAGAACTTGACTTGCCCTACAAAGTCTACAGGCATCTGCTTTTGTTCGACTCTTTGGTGTCGGTCTATTTCGGACACTACAAAGGGACCGTTTATTTTCAACTCGGGACATCTTGGACATTCGTCTCGAAGCTTTTTGGAGCTTGAGCAGGGTTTTGGGTTTGAGCATCATGGTTGCGGGGCAGAACCAACTGGTTCTGCTGGTGCAGCAGCTGAAGCCCAGGTTCTCTGTGGAGTTCAGTCGGGACAAACAAGTTGTGGTAAGGAGCTATGATGTTGTTTTCTTAATTTGGATTTTGGCGCTGTAGCGTTGCTGTCACTCGTATTTTGAGCAGATGATTGATGATAATCAAGCAACTGAATTAGCCGTTAAACTATAAATTACTGATTATATTGTAAAATGTAAAATGTTGATTGCATTGGGGGAAATGTTGTTATACCTTTCTACACATCCTTACAAGATGAAAGGAACATAAATATTTGTCATATTGTCATGATGAGCATTTCTCCAAAAACATGCTAGGTTAATTAGCGACTCCAAATTGTCCATAGGTATGAATGTGAGTGTGAATGGTTGTTTGTCTATATGTGCCCTGTGATTGGCTGGCCACCAGTCCAGGGTGTACGCCGCCTATCGTCCGAAGACAGCTATGATAGGCTCCAGCACAACCGTGAACCTCGTGAGGATAAGCGGTAGAAAATGAATGAATGAATGTTTTCTTCTGTGAACATGATGAGAGGGTTCTTGCTCTGATAGGAAACACTGGGTTCAATATAATGTTCTTAGAAGCACATAAAAAATTATATTAGAAAGCAGGAAGTGAACAAATGTAACGGTTACTGATTGTAAAAGTACCAGATGGAGGGGTAGGATTTAATAAGCTTTGCTTCTTCCTACTCCTTTTGGACATGTGGAACTGTGAACTGATTATGTGATGCATTCAATTGTAATCTGATGCATGTTCAAATGAAATAAAACCATTACCATATTTATTATAATTAATATAATATAATTATCACTATATGATGGTGTGCCGTATCTAAATGGACTGAAATATCTTACAAAAGCTGAAATTTGAGTGACATCAGAAGTGTCAACCTTTTATAGCTAGTTTAACAGAGTGCTAGTTTTTACTTTTTGTTTGTCCGTGTATAATGCATCTTTTGAATATCAATACAATGTGAATTATGGCTGCTACTGACTGCCGTAGACAAACTATTTTTTTCAGATTAAAATGAACAAAGCATTATTAGAGCCCTGTAGACATGACAAAACACGACTATAGTCACATTTATACTCTTTTTTTTATTTACAACATATTGCGCAACTGCAGGGTCTTGAGACACATGCTAACTCGCAAACTCGAGAGCTAGTGACCTAAACGGTAGCCATCAAGTTATTTCCTTTAAACTTAAATAGCCAAAAACCTACCACTTCCACACGGATAGGGAGGATAACTATTAAGAGTTATTTAACCTTTAACATGAACATTAATCAAATGTAATAATTTTTTACCATACAGCATCCATATCAAACTTGCGCGGGCCGCACTAACATTAAATTAACATTTGGCCCGTGGGCCGCGTGTTTGAGACCCCTTCTATATGGGAAACAATATGTTGGAGTTTGAAGAACACTTTGTACATTGTACAGAATGCTGCTAGAAACAGCTTCTGGACTGGTCTTCTGATGTTGTTGTTGTTGTCGTGCAGGAGCCCAGCGCCAAGCGCAGCAAAGCCACCGTCTCCAGGATGACATCTCTGGCCAGTCTGCTGCCGCCCGTCAAGACAGCATCGCTGAAGAGGTTTGGTCAGACACTGCAGGTGAGCTTTAGTCGTCTGTAACCACAACCTTGAAGTTCTTCCTCAATGAATGGACATTTACCTGTATGTATTCGCCATCAGCGCTCCATCAGCTTCCGGACAGAGAGAGCACTTCCTCCTGCTCCTCCTCCTCCTCTCCCACCACCACCCCCTCCTCCTTCTTCATCCACAATGAAGACACGCGTGTTCTCAGCAGCCATCTCCAACTCTTCCACATCCACAACTATGACACGGGCATCCACGGCACCAGCCCCGGCTGCTAAGCGCCGTGACAGCAAGCTTTGGAGTGAGACGTTCGATGTTCACTTGGGAGCAACACAGCCTCTCAGCCCAAAAGAGATAAAAAGACAGGAGGTGAGACCCTAAGGTGGAAGTTAGAATTCTGATATTCATCTCTATTCATCTTCAATCATCTCCAAGAGGAATGAAAGATTAATGAATGCCATGCTTTTAATCGTTCAGTAAATGGAATGCACAATTTCAACCTTAAAAGTATGACAGCAGTGGTTTCCAAACTTTGTACAGTCGCTAAAGACGTGATGATGCAACACTACAATAGACGAGAGCAAGTTTGGTGTAGTTTTAAGTCGAAAAAACTAATAAATCACTTAATATACACAATAATCATCACATTTATTTTATAGTTCATATGATGCACACAGAGGCTGCATGGCGGACGAGTGGTTAGCGCGCAGACCTCACAGCTAGGAGACCCGGGTTCAATTCCACCCTCGGCCATCTCTGTGTGGAGCTTGCATGTTCTCCCCGTGCATGCGTGGGTTTTCTCCGGATACTCCGGTTTCCTCCCACATTCCAAAAACATGCTAGGTTAATTGGCGACTCCAAATCCATAGGTATGAATGTGAGTGTGAATGGTTGTTTGTCTATATGTGCCCTGTGATTGGCTGGCCACCAGTCCAGGGTGTACCCCGCCTCTCGCCCGAAGACAGCTGGGATAGGCTCCAGCACCCCCGCGACCCTCGTGAGGAAAAGCGGTAGAAAATGAATGAATGAATGAATGATGCACACAGGGGCTACATGGTGGTCGAGTGGTTAGCACGCAGACCTCACAGCTAGGAGACCCGGGTTCAATTCTACCACGTGTTTTTCCAGGGACTCCGGTTTCCTCCCACATTCCAAAAACATGCTAGGTTAATTAGCGACTCCAAATTGTCCATAGGTATGAATGTGAGTGTGAATGGTTGTTTGTCTATATGTGCCCTGTGATTGGCTGGCCACCAGTCCAGGGTGTACCCCGCCTCTTGCCCGAAGACAGCTGGGATAGGCTCCAGCATGTCCAACATGATAGAGTGAAAAGAAGTTATCCTCCTATTGCGTGTGGACGTGGTACGATTTTGGCTTTTTTTGTTTTGTCTTTGGGCTGCACGGCGGTCGAGTGGTCGAAGACAGCTGGGATAGGCTCCAGCACCCCTTGCGACCCTCGTCGAGGATAAGCGGTAGAAAATGAATGAATGAATGAATGATGCACACAGAGCAATGAACAACTTCATGCTATGTCTCCTTTCTGCTCCATTCTTGCACTGTGAGGCGTTCAGGCACACTTGTAATTCTGAGAGTTAGGTGATCATTTTTATTCATGTACCCCTTATTACAATTGGTGTACTCTTGGGGGTAAGCGTACCACCCTTTAGGGACGTAGGTGCATCAGTTATTAACGAACCTTGTGTCCCCGTAGGCCATTTTTGAGTTGGCACAGGGTGAGCAAGACCTGGTAGAAGATCTCAAGTTGGCAAAGAAGGTAAACGTAAACGCTTGGACATGTCTTTCATGCAGAACCAGTCCAGAAGTGTGTGTGTTCATGTGTGTCGTGCAGGCCTACCATGACCCCATGCTGAAGCTCTCCATCATGACCGAGCTGGAACTGAACCAGATCTTTGGTACTCTGGATTCACTGATTCCCCTGCATGAAGGTAGCAGAAGCAGTTCCTCTTCAAGTCCTCCTATGTTAATCTGAGCTACAGTAGATGTTCACACTGTCTGTCGTGTCTCACATCAGACCTGCTGAGTCGCCTCTGTGAGGCCAGAAAGCCAGACGGGTCCACCGAACATGTTGGACAGATCCTGATTGACTGGGTGGGTCATGGAGTCCAGATAACAGTTTATGGAGACTACAAAAGACAATGTAGACCAGCAAGCACGTCTCTGTGTCCCCTGCAGCTACCGTGTCTGTCGTCCTATACGGCCTACTGCAGTAACCAGGTGAAGGCCAAGGACCTTCTGGACCAGAAGAAGCAGGATCGCAGAGTCCAGGACTTCTTGCAGCGCTGCCTCCAGTCACCGTTTAGCAGGAAGTTGGACTTGTGGAACTTCCTGGATATTCCTCGCAGCCGGCTGGTGAAATACCCGCTACTCCTCAGGGAGATCCTGAAGCACACTCCCAACGACCACCTGGACCAGCAACACCTGGACGAGGCGGTGAGGGAAATACTCTGTATGGTGTTTTAGGTTGGATTCTGTACAAGATGGGAAGGGGAGGGGGCGCAAAGCAAGTCGTTAGATCAGGGGTCTCAAACACGCGGCCCGCGGGCCATATGTGGACCGCAGGATACTAGTTTGAGGCCCCCGCCTTGATATGAAAGTTTAATGTTAGTGCGGCCCGCGCAAGTTTGATATGGATGCTGTATGGTATCATGTACCCAGAAAAAATTATTACGTTTGATTAATGTTCATGTTAAAGGTTAAATAACTGTTAATAGTTATCCTCCCTATCCGTGTGGAAGTGGTAAGTTTTTGGCTTTTTAAGTTTAAAGGAAATAACTTGAAGGCTACCGTTTAGGTCGCTAGCTCTCTAGTTTGCGAGTTAGCATGTGTCTCAAGACCCTGAAGTTGCGCAATATGTTGTAAATAAAAAAGAGTATAAATGTGACTATAGTCGTGTTTTGTCATGTCTACAGGGCTCTAATAATGCTTTGTTCATTTTAATCTGAAAAAAATCATTTGTCTACCCACCAACTATATGTGGTTTCTTAAATTTGTATTATTACTATTATTATATTTATTTATTACTGATTGATTTTCTTTATTCTTGTTTTATTCATTTTTCATCTTATTTTGTGCAGAAAAATAAACATTAAGATATTTGAGAACAGTGGAATGTTTTTTTCAGAGCTTTTATTGTAGAAAATTGGAACCAAAGCACTGAAAAAGTTTGTATATTTTTCTGTTTTTAATAAATGCGTTTATTTTTTATTTTTAAAACCTGATGCGGCCCAGCCTTGCCCAGCCTTGCCCAGACCCTAGCACCAGTGGCCCCTAGGTAAATTGAGTTTGAGACCCCTGCATTAGATAATCTCCTTTGTTATGCCGTCAGGTGTTGATCTTATTAACAAAGTACTTTGATGATGACTTTGCTGGTGAGACCGGATTTCTCAGTTGAATTACTTTCCTATTCAAGTCCATTCTGGTGCTCGGTTGGGATACATTGTTTTCATCTACAATGCTATTTTTTAGCATTCTTCTGAAAGTCAACACATGTGCTCCACAGATGCTGATGGTCCAGAGCGTGGTGGCGGACATTAACAGACACACAGGAGAGTCTGAGTGTCAGTTCTATAAGGACCGCCTGCTCTACACCGAGGTGGGAATGAGGGACACCCTCATTGAGCGCTCCAGGATGCTCAGCTGCCACGGGGAGCTGAAGAACAACAGAGGCCTCGTTAGTACACGTTTACAACGTTCCTCTTTTGCTGTTTCGGCTCATTCATGTCAATCATCTGATCTCTGCAGAAGCTCCACGTCTTCCTGTTCCAGGACGTGCTGGTCATCACTCGATCCATGTCTCTCAACGAGCAGCCAGTCGGCTACCAGCTCTGCCGCCAGCCTATCCCGATCAGAGACCTTGACTTGGAGGACCTGTTGGATGGAGAGATGAGAGTGGGCGGGTCCATCAGAGGGGCTTTCAGCAACAACGAGCGGAGTTAGTAGCTGTCGGATAAAAAAAAAAAGTCTTACGCCACCATTAGGAGTGTAGTTTTAGCAATGTCACCCAATCGAGTGCAGACCTCCACAAGGCCTAAATGTTTGTTTTATTTGTTTCTGGTTCTTGGAGGGTGATGGACTTTAGATGTTCCACCATACTGTAGTTTCTTGTAGATGTTTATTTGTGGTGTCCTGAGACTTTTGCGCAATATTTTCCATCTCATCGAGATATACGTTTTAATTTAATGAAGTGTCAGCTGACCGTTATCGCTTTCTGCTGTCTCTTCTCCACAGCTAAGAATTTCTTTCGTGTTTCTTACCGGTGTGGAAGTCAGCAACAGAGCCACTGCTTTCAGGCCAGCGATGCCTTCAACAAGCAGCAGTGGATCAACTGTATCAGGCAAGCGAAGGAAGCTGCAACCCTCAGCGAAGACCATCAGCGTCCAGTTGGACCATGTCCGCAGGAGGAGGAACTTTGCGGAGACATAAGGCCGCTCTGTGAGCGACATCCAGGGCTGGAAAATGACAAAGCGTTGAAGGAGGAGACTCATTTAGAAGGAGGGAACAGTTTCTCAGTGATGAGGAACGAGGTGGTAGAGATAGAGACCGAGACGGAACAACATGGTGAACCAACGCACTTGAGCATCAAAGCAGACGACGACAAAGGAGAGAGACACACAATGAGTGACAAGTCCGATGGCACCTCCCTTACCGAGGAGGCAGAGCAGAGTGGCGCCGAGGAGGAGGTGGAGGCAGTCAGTATGGACACCGGTGGTCCTGGAGGAGAGATTATACAATGCTGATGTTTGCTGTCAAACTACCTGAAGACACAAGAAGAACCCCCATGTTGGGTTCCCCAAGTGCTGTATCCTGACTCCTCATAACTATGGTAAGCATGACCAAGCATTTTCCAAAGACACAGCCAAAATGCTGCCTTGCTTAACGGTCAATACACCTGCACCCGCTGACTGTACACATGATGCTTTATTTAGTCAGTAGCCTCTTTCACTTTCACCTCTAAACGTCATTGTACTGTATGACTGGCACCAAAACACAATTGGGGGATGAAGTCAATCTGATGCAGTAACAGAGGTGGACCATTCCCTGTGTGCGAGGGTATTTCACAATGCCCGTATCAGGGTCCAAAGTTGCATAATTATTTCACAGGAATGCCTCGTTTCTCTAGGTTGTGCGTGAAAGTAACAGGTGAAGAAACATCAGATTGACTGTTACCGCCCATCTGACGAATGTGTGAAAGAAGCTATTGACTGATTCCTTCTAAGCTTAATGATGCTCGGAGCCATGTATTTATTATTCAGTCAATATGTCACATGGTCACGCCAAGGGGTCTCATCTATAAAGCTTACGTATGCACACAACAAAAGTCCATGCACCCGGGTTCGGGGTTTGAGGTTCGCGGGGAGTGCTGGAGCCTATCCCAGCTTTCTTTGACCCCGGACTGGTCACCGGCCAATCACAGGGCACATATAGACAAACAACCATTCACACTCACATTCATACCTATGGATAATTTGGAGTCGCTAATTAACCTAGCATGTTTTTGGAATGTGGGAGGAAACCGGAATACCCGGAGAAAACCCACGCATGCACGGGGAGAACATGCAAACTCCACACAGAGATGGCCGAGGGTGGAATTGAACCCTGGTCTCCTAGCTGTGAGGTCTGTGAAGTCATATGTTAGAAATAATAATAATAATAATAAATTTTATTTGTATAGCGCTTTTCAGAGTACTCAAAGACGCTTTACAGTAGAGAAAAATATATAAAAATAGAGTTGAATAAAAAGATGCATTAAAATACAATATCCATACATTCATTCAGAGCTAAAACAAGGCTAAAAGCAGAAAAAAAAAAACATTCTATGGAAACCAATACATGTTTATCCATCATTACTCCATTATTGACATAAAAACATTAGTGGAAAGTGTTGCCATTTTACATGGCACTAATGGATATCATTTGTCAATCAAATATAATATACTATATTGTATGTGCTCGTCAACATACGGTGACTACAAATACATTAATAGTCATGGTATCAGTCCCAAAGTATGATAAACACCATTACGTACCAGTGAAGTATCCAGACTAAAATAAACAGCATGAAAAGCACAACCTAACACTTGAATATTTCATGACTTTATTTTATCTTTATGAGAATATTATGTATTTCATTAAAAATGCAATGCAATAAAAGCTTTTTCCATAAGGACGCCACATTAAGGAATCACTGCATTGATATTGAATGGTGAAGTGCAGGCGTGCAAAGGGCATAACTTGAGGACCACAAATTGCATTTATCATCAAATATTTTGGTTCGTATACACATTTTGTATTTCCGGCAAACGACATGCATTCTTTGTCAGGATTCCAAGCATTTTTATAAATGAGGCCCCATGTCAGTGTTTTATTTTGATGGTCTTGTACTGTGCTTCAGTATGCCAAGTGTAGCAGCTGCAGCCTGCTGTGTTGTTATGTACTATTTATGTTAACCAAAGCCAGCTAGCTGTGAGGAGATGATAGAATAAAACAAAATATCATTAAAGAAAAACATGGTTGCATTTAAAATAGAACCAATGATGACAAGTCATACCTCACTTTTCCTCTGTTTTTATATTCGGACTGGTCGTATACTTTGCTAAAGGCAAGCAGTACATGCCTATGGCTCTACAGATACTATTAAACAATAATCAAGTTGTAGCGTGTAGCTTTGCTGCATTATCCCTCACTTACCAAAACTCCTCAAATCAGAAATATGCAGCACAAAATTTGTGTATTTACTGTATGTATGTAACTACTGGACAACGTATTGATGTGTATATGGATGTGGGAATAAAGCCAGAATAAGTAAGCCTTAATGGTTTTCATCATTCATTCATTCATTCATTTTCTACCGCTTTTCCTCACGAGGGTCGCGGGGGTGCTGGAGCCTATCCCAGCTGTCTTCGGGCGTCACCCTGGACTGGTCGCCAGCCAATCACAGGGCACAAAGCACATATAGACAAACAACCATTCACACTCACATTCATACCTATGGACAATTTGGAGTCGCTAATTAACCTAGCATGTTTTTGGAATGTGGGAGGAAACCGGAGTACCCGGAGAAAACCCACGCATGCACGGGGAGAACATGCAAACTCCACGCAGAGATGGCCGAGGGTGGAATTGAACCCTAGTCTCCTAGCTGTGAGGTCTGCGCGCTAACCACTCGTCCGCCGTGCCGCCCACCTGGTTTTCATTAATCTCAATAAAATATTCCCTTGTTGTCAACTGTCTCTTTTTTGAATTCAAGCATATTTTTACACAGAAATATACAGTCACAAATAGCAAAATTAGCATGAAATAGCAATATAGTAAGGATTATCGGTTATATATAAAACATTTCACATTTAAATTGGATATGGAGTCAGTTTATAATTTGTGTAATTACTAAACAGGCCAGTAGATGGCAGTCGCATAACGAGCCATAGAAAGGTTTCCCTTAAATATCCGCGAAGAAAAACATGTTGGGTGCAAACATGGCGTCTGTTGTGTATTGGTGTATGTCTCGGAACACTCCTCCGAGAAGGTAACAGCGGCGACGTCGCGGTGCTGTGGACGCTAGCCAGGATCGCAGAGGTGTCCTCGACGTGGAGGCTGCCGTAATGGAATACGACGTGGCGCGCAGGGTGCCGTGTCCCCCCAGGAGGATGTCCTCGGAGTTTGGCGCTAACGTTAGCCTGCAAGATGGCGAGCTGAATGTGGTCCATCCCACCAGGGAGACCAGGGAGACACCCGGAGGGCCACGGGCTCGGAGGACGCAGAGGAGCAACTCCATGTCTCAAGTCGTCCACCAACGACACATGCCCATGGAACCAGGCAAGTTTCACATCCCCCGGAAGTCCAAGGAGAATAAAGGTGAGTTAAAAGACACTTCCTTGTTCGAACTTTGTTGGCTTTACAAGTCCGACATTAACTCTTCACATTGATTACTATTGTTATATAGTTTTATTGTGTTATATAGTTTTGTTTTTATTTAAATTATTCCACAAATTAAAATACTTAAACAGAAAAACATACCACCCAAATAGCTGTTAGCTAGCGTGCAAGTTAGCGACGATTAGCCTGTTGGGGGTTTCATATCCGGATAACATTTATTTGATGCTAAAATGACTTTAATAATTCCGGTTGGTGAATTAATATTATGAATGATCTTCATGTCAACTTTATTGTTTATGTTACCAAGGCAGCGGAAACTCCTCCCTTGTCGCTGCCGCTACGTGTGTACATGTAAGGCACTGGCAAAATAACATCAAAAGACTAACAGAATATCATATCAAATGTATTTATATTTAGATACAGACCAAAAAAAAGATTTGCGAATGAGCATATTTTAGTTTGAATAAATTGTATTAACAAAAAAAACAGAAATCTCAGCCTTCAGTCCAATCAATAATAAGAAACAAAGTGGCAATAATGTGCCCAAGCAAAACATTGTATTAAATATATAACACTATATGCTACATGGATGCAATGAAAATGCACTAAATGCTGAAAAAGTAAACAATCCCATGCTGAAAATATCATAACAATAGTAAGCATCCAATTTCCCAGCATGAGCATAGTGTTGTGAACACTCCAGGTTGGTAACAAAGGGGCAACATTTAAAAGTTACAAGTGAGAACAATGCATCTATTGTGTGTTTTGTCTCTTCTCCCGCTATTTATCCATAGTTTATCTGTGTGTGTGTTATGTGAGAGTGTGTGTCTGTCAAAAAGGATATGACACAGTTTCTATTGATGATATAATAATATGACTTCTTTGTTTTGATTAATATTGGTCCTGTTTTTAGTCCGGGGATAAAGGGTTGTTGACGAAAACCATTAACCTTTAAACACTGCTTTGACTCCCAGGAAAAAACGCTACTAATGCGATATATATTATTTTTTTTAAACATTAATTTCATTGTGCAAAAACATGAATTGCTGCTAATTTTTCACATTTGTGATTTATCGATAGATAGACTTCCTTTATTGTCATTGCACAAAAACACAGCAGTAGTTACCGGGCTCCTGTATAATACCAGAGACAAAAGAAGATAATAATAATAATATGGTAATGGTTTAAATTTCATTTGAACATGCATCGGGTTACAATTGAATGCATCACATAATCAGTTCACAGTTCCACATGTCCAAAAGGAGTAGGAAGAAGCAAAGCTTATTAAATCCTACCCCTCCATTTGGTACTTTTACAATCAGTAACTGTTACATTTGTTCACTTCCTGCTTTCCTAATATAGTTTTTTTTGTTTTTTATTTATTTTTTTATTTTATTTTTTGTCACGTACCGAAGTACAAGGTGATATGAGCATCCAATGCCATAATGGGTACCATAGTAAGTGTCAATATAGTGATATATATAGCACATCATGACTGGTTCAAGACTCTTCATCCTTGTATTTAGCAAACATCAACTGCTTGTATTGTTTCTTGAATTGGCTCATCGTTGTGCATTGTTTGAGTTCCTTACTCAATCCATTATTATTCTAATAATAATATGGAGAATAAATAGATGACACCGAACATAAACAACATAATGTAAGTCTAACATCCTATTCTACTTCACAAAGTTAAAGGGATAGTTGTATGAGATCCCCATCAGCAGTATAGTCCATCAACAGTGACTTGGTCCAGTGAGCCCAGTTCTGATTGGATGTCATTGATAAGAAATGTAGTTCCGGTTAGTTATTGGAGTTACATATGTAAAGATTAATACAGTTGCATGGCGAAAATGCCTCCTCGAAAACGAAATTGCTCGGCTGTCGATGGACTCCATTGCTGATGGGGATGTCATACGACGTCATGTCAAAAAATCTTTGTATACTTTGTTCTGCTTGGAGACTGTAAATAACAATAAAATAACAATAAAAATAAAGCGAGTCTTATGTCATCGTGTCATTCTTGCAGCCTTGTTGAAGCACATCTCCACTGAGTCGCGGGAGTACGATGATGTCATGAGCATCCTGACCTCCAGCTACATCGATAGCGCATCCGGTGGCTGCTTCACCTACACCTGTCCCCGCCTGGTCCACAGTGAGCAGCTGGAGAAAGAGGTGTGCCTTTTTTTTTCCTTTTCTTCACTTTTCTTCTCTATGTGATGTCTTTTGTAGAGCAAATGTGTGTAAAAGGCTTCCGGGAAGTCAATAAATGGAGGTTGTTTTTGTATTTTATTTAAAATCATATCTTTCTCTTTAGTTTGTCTTCATTTTAAAATTGTGAATGACGCTGTTTGTCAGTTTGTGGAGAAGAGGAGGGAGATGAAGGCTGAGGGGAGGACCGAAAAAGAGCTAGAGGAGAGCTACTGCTTCCTCTTGACAGAAGAGGCAAAGGTGAGCTTTGTTTTGTAAAAAAAAAAAAAGCTAAAATAGCATCAATTGTCATAGGAAGAAGAGCAATAAAGTTTTTTTAAAAAAATGATTATTTATATTTTAGGTGCTCTGGCTCTGTGAAAAAGGCCTGACTGTGGGTCACACCTGGCTCTCTCTTCTGGGAGACACAAATAAAGGTAGGAGTGATACCTCTGCTGGGGGGAACGCTAGTGTACGACTTTACTTTTTATATGCTGCAATGTGGGCTGCACGGCGGATGAGCGGTTAGCGCGCAGGAGACCCAAGTTCAATTCCACCCTCGGCTATCTCTGTGTGGAGTTTGCATGTTCTCGCCGTGCATGCGTGGGTTTTCTCCAAGTACTCCGGTTTCCTCCCACATTCCAAAAACATGCTAGGTTAATTGCCGACTCCAAATTGTCCATAGGTATGAATGTGAGTGTGAATGGTTGTTTGTCTATATGTGCCCTGTGATTGGCTGGCAAACCAGTCCAGGGTGTACCCCGCCTCTCGCCTGAAGACAGCTGGGATAGGCTCTAGCATGTCCAACATGATAGAGTGAAAAGAAGTTTCTCCTATTGCGTGTGGAAGTGGTACGATTTTGGCTTTTTTGTTTTGTCTTTGGGCTGCATGGCGGTCGAGTGGTTACCGCGCAGACCTCACAGCTAGGAGACCACGGTTCAGTTCCACCCTCGGTCATCTCTGTGTGGAGTTTGCATGTTCTCCCTGTGCATGTGTGGGTTTTCTCCGGGTACTCCGGTTTCCTCCCACATTCCAAAAACATGCTAGGTTAATTAGCGACTCCAAATTGTCCATAGGTATGAATGTGAGTGTGAATGGTTGTTTGTCTATATGTGCCCTGTGATTGGCTGGCCACCAGTCCAGGGTGTAGAAGACAGCTGGGATAGGCTCCAGCACCTCCGCGACTCTTGTGAGGATAAGTGGTAGAAAATTACCATTCTGGCATTCTAAAACATGCTGTTTCTCTATGTAAGTTTTTCCGTAATGTTACTGTAAGTCTTTATTCATGTGTGTGTGTCTAGGAGTGTATTTGTGCAGGTACTCAGACCTGCTCCAAGTACATCCGCTCACCCCGGGAGCCAAAGGCGAGCTCCTCATCTTCAAAGTAATGAAGGTAAAGTGTCCCAACTCCTGGTCACCCATTGTGACACCGCATGGCGTCTTGAAGGTATGAGAGGTGTACGGACGCCATAGCCTGCATTTTGATGGTTGCGTTGTTGTGTTTTCAGGGCAAAGTGAAGAGCATCTATGACATGAAGAAGGTGATGGATCCCACGCCTCGCTTTGACAGCCACCTCCCCAAGAACGCCAGCAACGTCACATCCGTCACTTCCTTTCGCGCCTTTGAGTTCACACAGGTAAACAATAAACATTTAACGACCGCTTTAACGACCTCATTGTTGTTGGAGACGATCAGAAGGCAGAAGGTTGTGAAGTTGTTGACATTATGAATCTTTTATTTTCAGCAATACTTTTACGAGTATGCTTTTGATGAACTACGACAGCGACCTCGCCAAGTCTGCCCTTATGCCGTGGTCTCCATGCAGTTTCAAGGAAAAGTCTCTCTACTTCCCAGCATTCCTTTGGCCCCCGTCAGGTACAGCACCCCATCAATACAATGATTGATATACTATATTGGATGTGCTCGTCAACATATAGATTAATAAACACCATTATGTACCAGTGAAGTATCCAGACTAAAAGATGCAGTACATGAAAAACACAACACTTTATTTACTTTTTTTTTTTTTACACTTTATCACATATTTTTTGCTGGGTTTTTAGGGATCCTCCAGTGTGTGCATTTCTAAAACAGTACAATGTGTGAGTAGTGGGGGTGTCACATGATCTTGTGTGAAAATGTGGCGATATTTGTCAATTCAAGAAAAGCTGTGTCGCCACAACAGGGCAGCCAGAAGCCAATTAACATTGTGAGCTATAATATTGCTAATTACAGTGTGCCAGGCATTATTGGATCTGCTTTACACACACTATTAACTAGATTATTAATTAGAAATCAAGAGACAGCTTGCATTGACAAAATAAAACATTCTTTAGTTGGGACTCGTATGTCAAGGTACCACTGTATACGTTTGCGGAAGAAATTCAAAAAATGCCATCTCTTGTAAAAAATATACACAATTTGGAAACATGGTTCATCAGAGTGAGAAGTGTTTTATTGACACGGTTGTGTGTTTCTTGCACAGGCAGAACAGCCGACCGGCGGAGGCGAGTCAAGGTGACAAGTCTGCAATGTTGGCCATTCATAAACTAGATTTTTTTTTTTGACAACAAGACGTTTGTCTCGTCTCTCAGAGGGAACTCACTTCACTGTGTGGAGCGGCGATTTGGTGCACAGCGACGAGACCATCTTCCAGATCTCCCTCCGTTCCACCGCGCTGCCCTTCCTCCCCCACAAACTGTGAGTACGCATCCCTCCAGTGGCCTTAATAATTTTATATTTTTTATAGATTTTTTTGGGGGATTTTTTTTTTTTTACAAAAAAAAACTCTGACAAATTTCATATAATAGGTCAAAAGCAGGCTAATAAGCAAGCCAATAAGGGGCTTCTCCCCCCTAAAATGTTCTTAAGCCCCCCCTAAATAATTAGATATTTTTATTGATTTTTTTTTATTGATTTTTTTTTTTACTAAATAATCTCTGACAAATTTTATATAATAGAGCAAAAGCAGGCTAATAAGCAAGCCAATAAGGGGCTCCAGCCCCTCTAAAATGTTCTTAAGCCCCCCCTAAATAATTACATATTTTGCATTGATTTTTTAAATTTTTATTGATTTTTTTTTATTTTTTACAAAAAAATATCTGACAAATTTTATATAATAGAGCAAAAGCAGGCTAGTAAGCAAGCCAATAAGGGGCTCCAGCCCCTCTAAAATGTTCTTAAGCCACCCTAAATAATTAGATATTTTTATTGATTTTGTATTATTTTTTTTATTGATTTTTAAAATATTTTTTTACAAAAAAATCTCTGACAAATGTCATATAATAGAGCAAAAGCAGTGTAATAAGCAAGCCAATAAGGGACTCCAGCGCCTCTAAAATGTTCTTAAGCCCTCCTAAATAATTAGATATTTTTATTAATTTTTTATTTTTTTTATTGATTTTTTAAATATTTTTTTACTAAAAAATCTCTGACAAATTTCATATAATAGAGCAAAAGCATGTTAATAAGCAAGCCAATAAGGGACTCCAGCGCCTCTAAAATGTTCTTAAGCCCCCCTAAATAATTACATATTTTGTATTGATTTAAAAAAAAAAATGTATTGATTTTTTTTTTTTACAAAACAATCTCTGACAAATTTTATATAATAGGGCAAAAGCAGGCTAATAAGCAAGCCAATAAGCAGGCTAATACTAGCCTACTACTAGTAGTAGTAGTAGTAATAATCAGAAGAAGAATTATATGTATAATATATGTATATAATATAATATATGTATATGTATAATTGTATAATTACAATTATATGTAATTATGATATAACTGATCACTGTCCACTGGACAGAATGGTTGCAGAGCTTGAGCAGCGGTTTTGCAGTGTAGATTGTGTGTACTTGTGTACATTTAATGGTGGCCTAAAACTATTGAGAAACTATTGTCATTAAAATGCGACATGACTTGTCTCCCTCAGACCGGAGAGGCTGGAAATGCGTTTCTTGATGAGGCTGGACAAGGTGACAAAGCTCCTCTCAGCGCAGCTCTTCTCCTGCAATCTCTACAGCAGCAGCAAAGAAGGTGAAGCCGCGTGCAACCAAAGGGTGCAGCACCAATTTCATGTCGGATCCTTTCTGACCCATCTTGATACTGTGTGTGTGTGTTACGTAGTGGTGAGTCACGGCTACCACTGCAGCCTGCTGGAGGCGGTTGACAGAAGTCGCTCGACAAGCGGCGTCACCACACTGCTGCAGGAGCTTGAAGTCAAAAGATCGGTGGGTGTCCTGGATTGCGATGTTTAGTGGTCATTAGGGCTGGGCATTGGAACCGGTTCTGATATTCCGATTCTCACGGAATCATTCATTATTTTTAACTTTTGGTGCCTATTTCGGTGGCACCGGCGTCATAACACCAAACAAGAAGACGTGGCAAGAAGCCCTTTTGTGTTCATGCTAGTTGGCTGATATTGTGACAAAATAGGATTGTGCACCATTCATTCATTTTCTACTGCTTTTTCGCGGGGGGTGCTGGAGCCTATCCCAGCTGTCTTTGGGCGAGAGGCGGTGTACACCCTGGACTGGTGGCCAGCCAATCACAGGGCACATATAGACAAACAACCATTCACACTCACATTCATACCTATGGACAATTTGGAGTCGCCAATTAACCTAGCATGTTTTTGGAATGTGGGAGAAAACCGGAGTACCCGGAGAAAACGCACACATGCACGGGGAGAACATGCAAACTCCACACAGAGATGGCCGAGGGTGGAATTGAACCCTGGTCTTCTAGCTGTGAGGTCTGCGCGCTAGCCACTAGACCACCGTGCCGCCCGCTTGTGCACCACTCACCTCCAGATTCACGGTTTATGACGCACTACACCGGAATTTTCACACGTTTTTTTCAACCAATCAGGTTAGCAAAACAATAAATCACAGCAATCTTATGCCGACACTGAAGCAGGAATACGTTTTATAAGTCATTCATAAAAAGGTCTTATCATGAAAACAAAACATGAAGACATTCAGACATTTCCATTCAAGATCTTTGGTTAGCACCGTCATTTCAACCATGCTAATTTTTAATGACCCTACCTCTGAAAACAATCGAGAATCGCTCAAATTCAAACAACCCAACCCTACATGCCATGTTGTTGTTTGTGTGTATTTACTAAAATAAGGACGTGTAAAGTGATCAATGGTGTATCCTCGGTCCAATCAGGTTCTTGTGACCCCGCTGACCGAGCGAGGCTTCCTCTTCTTGCTGTCCAGTGTCCAGATGGCCACACCCCCTGGTAGGAAATGGGAAATGGTGGTGAATGAAGAATAGAGCACTAACATGTTTTTTCTGTCTGTTTTAATGTAATGGTAATGGTTTAATTTCATTTGAACATGCAATCAGATTACAATTGAATGCATCACATAATCAGTTCACAGTTCCACATGTCCAAAAGGAGTAGGAAGAAGCAAAGCTTATTAAATCCTACCCCTCCATCTGGTACTTTTACAATCAGTAACTCTTACATTTGTTCACTTCCTGCTTTCCTAATATAGTTTAAGGTTTTTTTGTTTTTTGTTTTTTTTTTTTTCATTTTAAACCAATATGCTTGTGTGTTTAGAGAGAGAAGAGGGTTGGAAGAGGTGTCTTCAGGCCTTGTTTGTCTTCCCCGAAAGCAGAGATGTTGCCAAATCCAGTGAGTAACACTAGGACATTTACATATTTTCTTTGCTTTAATCATTTTTTTATATTAAATAATGACAACAGTAAATACAATGGATGTTTTTGTTGTTTTTTTTAGCATCCAGCAATGCGTCCTCCTTTGATGTTCCATGTTCACCTGGTGACAAGGTGATGCCAGGTCTGAAGCACTTCATCCCGGCCCTGCATCATGCCCTCATCAAGGCCCGTGCCAATCCTACTGTGGAGCTCTCAGCAGGCGTGGAACAGCATGCTCAGGAATACTTGATCGGCCAGAAGGAGGGGAAGGTACACTTAAAAAAACCCCAAAAGAGCGCATGTCATGTAGACTGTCTTCACTTCTTACATCTGATCCTTCCATCTGTGCACTCCAGGTGCGCCTGCACTCCATGGGTACGTACGACGTAAACGAGGACAAGAGGACAACGCCGTTTCCTGTTCCCAAACAACACCAGCTCAACGTTGAGGGATGCATGCGCTCCTACCTGCACAGCCCTAACTGCTACCAGCTGTCTGTTGGCCGGGCGAGGAAGATGGTGGAGATGCATTGTGCCCACATGACGCTACAGAAGGCGAGGGCCAAACAAGATGTGGCTGGCAGCAAACCTCCCAAGGTGAAAATGCTGATTTCAACATAATCTATTTTGTAAAATCCTTCATATTTATATATTAATGTCACTTTTGGACCCTCAGATGCAGCAGCTGATGGACATGGTTTTGACCTGCAAGAGGAATGCCGAGAATGAAGTGAGGCGGGAAGAAGGAGGAAAAGTTGGCGAGTTGAAAAGTCCAGCAAGAAAAAGGAGAACGGAGCAGAAAATAGCAGAGCGGACGCTTGCATATTTGAGGGCGTTGCAGGAGCGGTCAGGATGGGACAAGGTTCCAGGTGAGGTGATGCCACAGAGTGGCACAGTGCCAACAGTGGATGGATGCGGAAATATGATCTGCAAAGTCAATCATAACAATCTAAGGTGAATTCATTTCTTTGTTGTCTTTGCCTTGCAGGAGAAGTTGGTCAAGCGTCGCCACCCCCGGGCTCTCTCCCGTATGTCATCCAGTCGCTGGGGCTGATGGGCGTGGATTTGCAGGATGACGGATCAGAGCTCGCCGCCAGACTTCGCAAGCTGCTGACAGGTGAGTGGAGAACAAGATTAACTCTTCAACTTCATTCTTCTATTAGGGGCCGAGTGGTCTTTGTTGCTTCATTTCCTGAGGTAAAGTTCACACTTACCGTATTTTCTGGGCTATAAGTCACTCCGGAGTATAAGTCCCACAGGGCCTGAAAAAAACATACATAAGTCGCATTTTTTGCGGGTAATTTATTTTCCAAACTACTTGACCGTAAACCGTATTTTCTGGATTTTCTATGTATTTTTAATGCATTTTTAAAAAACGTATTTTCTGGATTTTCTATGTATTTTTGTATTTTTTTTGTATGTATTTTTTTGTATGTATTTTATTTTAACATATTTTCTATGCCAGAAATGCATAATTATGTAGAAAAAAAACATACATAAGTCGCACTGGAGTATAAGTCGCTTTTTTTGCTGGTAATTTATTTTCCAAACTACTTGACCGTAAACCGTATTTTCTGGATTTTCTATGTTTTTTGTGTTTTTTTTTTTTATGTATTTTTTAAAACCGGATTTTCTATGTATTTTTGTATTTTTTTATGTATTTTATTTTAACATATTTTCTATGCCAGAAATGCATAATTGTGTAGAAAAAAACATACATACGTCGCACTGGACTATAAGTCGCATTTTTTGCTGGTAATTTATTTTACAAACTACTTGACCGTAAACCGTATTTTCTGGATTTTCTATGTTTTTTGTGTTTTTTTAATGTATTTTTTAAACCGTATTTTTTGGATTTTCTATGTATTTTTGTATTTTTTTTAATGTATTTTTTAAACCGTATTTTCTGGATTTTCTATGTGTTTTTGTAATTTTTTTTTGTATGTGTTTTATTTTAACATATTTTCTATGCCAGTAATGCATAATTATGTAGAAAAAAACATACATAAGTCGCACTGGAGTATAAGTGGCATTTTTTGCAGGTAATTTATTTTAACTATTTGACCAAAACAGACATTACGTCCTCTTGGAAGGCAAGTTCTAACAATAAAAGAATAGAGAACAGGCTGAATAGGTGTAAGATATGCTAACACAATGCTTATTCAGCTACACAAAAAATAAACATGAACAGAAAAGGTGTCCAGTCTTTATGTAACATAAACACTTTTTTTCCATTTATAAGTCGCTCTGGAGTATAAGTCGCAGGAACAGCCAACCTATGAAAAAAAGTGCGTCTTATAGTTATAGTGTGTGTATGTGTGATTTCTGACAGGTCTCAAGCACGCTGCCAGGGGAGTGGCTACTAGAGTTCACACTGGCGGTCTGGAGGAGATGCAGGGAGAGTCGTCTCCCTTTGACAGGCTGGCCGCCAAGCTGGGACTACCGACCAACTGTGACATCGACCTGAGGAAGCAGGACGATCTGGAGGTCTGAGAGAGCACGCTCGTCCCAAATGATGCCAGGCCTTTTTAAAGCCGCAATGAGAGAGTTAAAAATGAGTTAAATTGTGTGTCTTTGTGTGTGTGCAGGATCAGACAGCAGGCAGTGTGAGCAGTCTGGAGGGATTCAGTCCCAGCGGGGACACTTATCACCACGGAGGAGGAGTTTTGGGAAAGAGTACAGGAGGGTATGAGGATGATGAGGATGAGTGGGAGATCCCGTGGGTGCTCACCCCCATTACGGGTTAGTCTTGCTTATTTACGCACGCACACATTTGGCGATTCTTAATACAATATATAATAAAATATGTGCTGCATTTGTGTACCTCATGCTCTTCTTTTCTATAAAAATAAAATAAAAAAATGAATATAAGAAATCATGTCTGCAGGCCTCTGTTCGGAGAGATACACCCGTAGGGAAAGAAACCTCCCCGATGACCCCCGCTTTCACCACGTCGCCATGGACAACCAGCCAGACAACCACACCCCATGTCCTGGGTTCGGGCCTGCTCGGAGCCCCTCACCTGAATGCATCCCACCTCCCTCCCCCGAGCCCAGCCCTCCCTTGTGCCTCGAACCCCATCACCCACTCTCTCCCTCGAGGCGCCCAACAGAGGAACCCTCCCGCTTCGACTCCCCTGCCGGGGGCGTGTCACATCGCATCAGTTCCCTCCCCCTGCCTCCTCTGAGTTGGTCGCCACTGAAGCTCAACGGTCAAAATAATACAGAAGAGCAGCGGTTTGCTTCCGCCCCCCCCAGGGAGTGTGCAGGTTTGTAACCTTGTAGAGTGCATGGTAGATAGATGTGAGAAGAATGAACCACCACATGTCAAATTAATGTCTTTTCACCCACTGCAGGAAGCTCCAAGACCACAGAACACAAGAGCAAAGAAGAGATGGACATCTCGTCCATTAAACCATCGATTCCGCCATCATTCGAGAGCCTGACGAGCCCCACAGAGCGACGGGAGCACAACACAGGAGAAGAAATAGGAGAAGTTAAGGAGGTACACCTCTCCACGGAGGGCAAACAATCACATCTGGATGTTAAACTACAAAAGGAAGACATAATGGATGTGGTTGACTTGACTGAAAGTCCACCAGGGGGGCACATGAACAGCGAACGTGCGATGACGCAAGGCCCGCCCATCTCCTCGCCGTTTGCCCGTTCGCTCGAAGCCATCAACAAAATCTTTGACAAACATCTCCTCCATTTCTGCTCCGACTTGCAGCTCCTCCTTCAGACGGAGAGCATTCAATGCAGCCTTCCTCAGACTTCCAGCGCACCTCCAACCCCAACCCAGAACACCCTCCCGTTCATCGTTGTGGCCCCCTTTTCACAGTACGTGTCCCTGTACCACCCTTCCCCCCCGGTCCAGCGCTACGTGAGCTCACTCCAGGACGGCATCAGCAGCATGTTAAGAGACTATAACAACGAAGGAACTGAACCCGAGGCTGCTCTGGCAAGCACGGTGAGCGCCTTCGTCTCGAGTATCAGAGCAGCTAATACCCGAGGGGACGAGGACGTGACGGCGTCAGGGGAACCGACACCCCATAACGTCCACGCTCTCGACACTCAAAGAACAACGTTGTCCAAAGAAAGCGAGGTTCGGTCAGCAGAAACGCCCGGCGGACAGTTTTCTGATCCGCCAAACCGAAGTCCCCCACCTGGCGACTTCTCTGCAGCTGAAACTACCTCTTCTTCGGTGGCCGCCCCCCACGCTCATAGACCCCCTCAGACCACATCCACTTCACACGTCGACCTTTCTGTACCTCCTAGCACTCAGTTGATCAGCGTCTCGACGTCCTCACTGGAGCCTCCTCCGCAAGTTGGCAGGCAGGACTCCAGCTCGGAAACCCTTCACCAGGCGTCAGCTCTCAGCTCCGTGATCAGGCAGCTGAAGCCCGAGCTGTTGAACAACCTATGCGAGATCATCAAGGATGTCCAGAGGAGCTCCACGCTGCAGTTTTACGTCCACAGCAGCCAGCCTGACGACCAGCTGAGCCAAGACATCAAGGTAATGCCATGACTGAATTTATGTGAACTGTACTGATTAATTAATGAATTAATTAATCATAGTGACACCGCCAGCTTGCTACTTTCGAGTGAACCTAACTTGCGTGGGAATTTTCATTCGTACGTGTGTTCTTGTTGTAGGAATACCTCTCGGAGCAGGGTCACATGGAGCAGAATCCTGTTGCCTTCCTGAAACAGGAAGTCTCAGACTGCAAACTTCTGGTGGTCATTCTGAACAAAGACATAGAGGAGCATATACACCAGGTACTAATTATATCATATATATATATTATATATTTACACCACTGCACTATTACAATGTATTTGCTGATATGTCATTCCTGATATGTCTCCTCGTCAGATCCCAGGCCTGGTCTCGCTCAAACAGCACCAGTCGGTGGCCTTTTTGGGAGTCAACACCGTGGATGACATGAGGAACAATACATACGAGGAGCTCTTCGTGTGCGGCGGTTGCGTCATCCCCGAGGACCTCATCCTCAACCCGGACCTCGTCCCTCCGAGTAGGTCACATCATCAGACAGCTTTTTGTTCCACAAAGGATTGTTGATGTGTTGATCGGTGATGTTCTGCAGATCAACTGGCTGCACTGCTGACGCTCCTGGATCAGCGGAATTCTCCGGAAAATGTCTGGAGATGGATGATTCATAGCAAACCCCTCAAGAAACTGAAAGAGCAAGCCAGGTACTTATTGGTACACCCTGGACTGGTCGCCAACCAATCACAGGGCACATATAGACAAACAACCATTCACACTCACATTCATACCTATGGACAATTTGGAGTCGCTAATTAACCTAGCATGTTTTTGGAATGTGGGAGGAAACCGGAGTACCCGGAGAAAACCCACGCATGCACGGGGAGAACATGCAAACTCCACACAGAGATGGCCGAGGGTGGAATTGAACCCTGGTCTCCTAGCTGTGAGGTCTGCACGCTAACCACACGACCGTCGTGCAGCCCGGAGTGTGTGGCTTTGAAAAATACATTTTTACGTTTACGTTTGTTTACTTCCCAGGTTCAGGCGAGACGCCGCCAGCTTATTGGACATCCTTATAAGCTACCAGAAGCAACAGATTGTGGAGTTCCTTCCGCCTCATCACTGCGACCAGATGAACCAGCAGTCACCCGACCTGGACTGCCTGATAAGACATCAAGCCCAAAACACTCGCTTCCGACACACCATCTTCCTGACTGGTAATAAGCTCCAAACCTGAAGAAGCGCTCGAGCGTTGACTCAGGCGGTGACGTTCCTTTTTCTCTCTTCTTCTCAGTGCATTGCTTGGACTTCATGAAGTATTCCAAAAGTGGGATCATAGCAGCTGGTGTGGCGGAGTTGCTGGGCAACTTTAGTGCGCTGCTCGGTCACCATGACGATGTGGACAAACAGCCGATCAAAGAGGACCAGCAGTCATCCAAAGGTTAGTGACCGAAAAACACATACATGACTTACATGTACAATTAAACTTGTATGATAATAACGCAGTATGCTTTGTAGTATTTTATTTTTTTTGTGAAGTTCCAGTCAGTCTACTCTAACTTCAAAGTTTGAACATTTTTTACAAATAATGTCAATAGAAACCATCTGTACCAGGGTCAGACTGCCATGTGTGGTAGCATACAAAAATGGCCGCACGGTTAACAAGTGGTTGGCATGTAGGCCACACAGTCAGGAGATCAGGAAGACCTGGGTTCGATTCTCCACTTGTGCATCACCGTCTGGAGTTTGCATGTTCTCCCCGTGCATGTGTGGGTTTTCTCCGGGTACTCCGGTTTCCTCCCACATTCCAAAAATATGCTAGGTTAATTAGCGACTCCAAATTGTCCATAGGTATGAATGTGAGTGTGAATGGTTGTTTGACTATATGTGCCCTGTGATTGGCTGGCCACCAGTCCAGGGTGTACCCCGCCTCTCGCCCGAAGACAGCTGGGATAGGCTCCAGCATGTCCAACATGATAGAGTGAAAAGAAGTTCTCCTCCTATTGCGTGTGGAAGTGGTACCCCACCTCTCGCCCGAAGTTAGCTGAATCCAAGGTCATGTAGTCCCACACACAACATCCAGCAGTGGATACAGAAAGGAAGTGCCATCCAGTCTTGGTCGTGTTGTTGCCACTATTAACATCAACCGCAGTTCCGTTCAGTGAGCTAGCTAGTCGCCAATTAACCTAGCATGTTTTTGGAATGTTGGAGGAAACCGAAGTACCCGGAGAAAACCCACGCATGCACAGGGAGAACATGCAAACTCCACACAGAGATGGCAGAGGGTGGGATTGAGCTCAGGTTTCCTAGCTGTGAGGTCTGCGCGCTAACCACTCGACCGCCGTGCAGCCTGGTCTACATATGCCGATAAATGCGTTTCAAATGCCAACAGTTGATGTCACGAAGGGTTGACAACCCTCGTCAGTTCCAATTATACGCCGAGCTCCTCGTCCTTGGACTTAACATTTACCATTTTGTTTTTTATAACAACAAGATAGTTAGTTTGGAGCTCGTTTTTTCCTATTATGTCCATTCATCCACCCATTGTCATTATACTCAGTATGTCTTGTCCTCCAAACACTATTGATGTAAATGAATTGAAAAACGTGAATGATTCTTCTCTGTCTTCAGGTACCTTGGGGCAGCTGCCTCGTGACCACGATGACAACGTGAACGCCGGCGATCCGACCGGACGTGTCAGCCAACAGCCCGATTCCGGCGTCTCTCACACGCCGGACCAGCTGGTCCCGGAGGCCTCCTTCCAGGACGGCGAGGCCCGGCACTCGGACAAAGATCTGCACATGTTACAGATGGCCATCTCACATCTGCGTGCCAAGAGGCAGCAGGAGTGCATGGACGCCGAGGCCGACACGGGGGGGTCGCCTGCGGGAGTGCCGGCAAAAAAGCAAGCTCTCTGGAAAAGCGACGACTCCGCCGAGTTCTGCTCGTCTACGCTGACGTCCGGTCAGAACACAGCTGCAGACTCCGGCGAGGACGCAACCGAAGAAAAACCGGATCAGTGTGGACGCATTTCCACGGACGTCGTCTCCAGTTTGGACTCCTGTCCTGTCGAGGGCGACACGTTGAGGTCAGTAAACTCGATCACATTTTTAATTCCCCTTTTCCACTGCACGGTCAATACGCGGTAATCATTGGTAAAAGCAAGGTACTTTTTGTAGTACCGCCATATAATAATGCAAATTTTTGTATTGTATTGTATTGTAATATTTTAAGTATATTCATCGTGGTAACACATGCATACATCACCTTACCGTGGATTGCTTCAGTATTGTACTCCATAGTCTCCACTTTGATGCAGCACTGCCCTCAGTCTCCTCTTGGATAGAAGTCCTTGCCAGTCCTTTACTGTAGCTAGCTAGCTAGCTGCCTGTATTATTTTGAAGTGTGAAGCTGAGCCGGGGGCTGCACGGCGGTCTAGTGGTTAGCGCGCAGACCTCACAGCTAGGAGACCAGGGTTCAATTCCACCCTGTGTGGAGTTTGCATGTTCTCCCCGTGCATGCGTGGGTTTTCTCCGGGTACTCCGGTTTCCTCCCACATTCCACAAAAAAAAAACATGCTAGGTTAATTGGTGACTCCAAATTGTCCATAGGTATGAATGTGAGTGTGAATGGTTGTTTGTCTATATGTGCCCTGTGATTGGCTGGCGACCAGTCCAGGGTGTACCCCGCCTCTCGCCCGAATACAGCTGGGATAGGCTCCAGCATGTCCAACATGATAGAGTGAAAAGAAGTTATCCTCCTATTGCGTGTGGAAGTGGTACGTTTTTGGCTTTTTTGTTTTGTCTTTTGGCTGCGTGGTGATCTAGCGGTTATCGTGCAGACCTCACAGCTAGGACACCAGGGTTCAATTCCACCCTCGGCAATCTCTGTGCGGAGTTTGCATGTTCTCCCCGTGCATGCGTGGGTTTTCTCCGGGTACTCCGGTTTCCTCCCACATTCCAAAAACATGCTAGGTTAATTGGCGACTCCAAATTGTCCATAGGTATGAATGTGAGTGTGAATGGTTGTTTGTCTATATGTGCCCTGTGATTGGCTGGCGACCAGTCCAGGTTGTACCCCGCCTCTCGCCCAAAGACAGCTGGGATAGGCTCCAGCACCCCCGCGACCCTCGTGAGGAAAAAGCGTACCGCGTGGTGTATTTCCTGTAAGTATGTACTACATATAAGCACATTTTTTTTTACTTGTGAACTTTCTCAGAGACGCATCCAGCACCAAGACGACATCAAGCGTCACCATGGTAACACAGCACCCGCAGAAGATCAACCCAGGCCCCCGTCACCCTCCGCCGCATCGCTGCCAGACTCCGTCCCATTCACAAGCGCCCCCTTACCGCCAGCGGCAGTGGAGTTCCGAGCAGCACCACCACCCTCACATCCTCCCTTCCCACTTGGACCTGCGATTGCCGCCATCATTCGAGGGTTCTTTGGGGGGAATGTGGCGCTGTCAGAGACAGCAGACCGGCACAGACTTTGGTGGACTACCAGGGGGGTACCGCTACCCTGCCAGACAGGGTCATAGCCGGAACTGGGGGTGGCACCGAGGAGGAGGAGGCGGAGGCGGCAGAGGCTTCAATGGGATGTAGGATGCTGGATTTATTGCAGACCTCCTGAAGTGACTTCTTCTCCACAAGATCTCCTGAATCCAGCATCGGACCACAGCACTTCTTAAAATGAACAAGAACATTGGAGCATTCCTCTAACGAGCCAGCCAATATATTAGTTTTTATAATTGACTTTGAAGGCAGTTTCTGATAGATTACCTCATAAGAAACGAAGAAGAAGCTTTTATGACCTAACCAGACACAGGAAGAGAAGGAGCTTTACTTTAGTCCCTCTCACACAAAGCCCAGTGTGCAAAATGGCTGTGTTCTCCAGGTTTGCCTCCGGGGGGGGGGGGGCACGGTGGGGGTGCAGCTCAGGTGCTAAAGAAGATCTCTCCCGTCCATTCGGATCTTCTTTTAAATGTAACAAAGTGACTACTTTGTGGCTCTATGCAGCTTCAAGTTCAAGTTCTTGAATGCACCACTGCCTCGACGGGTCTGTGGGCTCTTGACGTTCTTAAGATTCGTTTTTTTCGCAGCCACTTTGGTCCTGTTAATATTTCGTTGCTAACTTGACTAAAGGCGACACATACTTTTTCGTGAGGCGTTCCGTCTTCCAGAGGATGCCCGCTTGCGTGTTGTAAAAAATGTTTGTTTGTTTCCTTGGAAGTTATTTGAGTCTGTTATCGATTTTAACTTAAATATCATTTTTGGGTTTTTTTTAATGTTTTTTTTATTCTTATTAAAACGTGACTGAGTAAAGAAGTTATTTTGTAGTTTACTAAAAAATACTTTCTGTACAGTGAAAGCATTTTTTTAATATCAGTTTTCTTAATTTGGCATTTGGCAATAGCATTTTTATCAGGCCGATAATTATCAGACATCCCTAGTTACATCCCATAATTCATGTGGGAGTGTCGAATTTTGTGCCAATGTGCACTATATTTTTTATTTTTTAAAAAAGCAATCTACTTTATTGACAATTGCAATAAATTAATGGAAAATGGAGATAAAGACATGTGTAGATCAGGGGTGTCCAAACTTTTTCCCACTGATTCACATACAGAAAAATTCACCAATGCACCGATACTTTGATGTATTAATTAAATTAACTCATGATGTATTAAAAATGCTAAAAACCAATATATCATTAAAAAAAAAAAAAAGCTGAGGGTTAAAAATCCTTGAGCTGCACTTTGGACACCCCTGTGTCTTTGACGTTGTGTTTCCAGTGGTGGCGACTCTGGTGGCGTCCCACGAGTTGATGTCTTATCATGTTGAACAGAAAATCACTCTGTCGTGGAGGGCGACAGACGCTGGTCGTCATGGCGCCTCAAATCGGTCTCCAGCTGCCTCTGCTTTTGTAGCAAACCCTGCAAAACAAACCAAACAATGAGCCACTATTGCATGTTGTGTCTTCTCCTTTGTGTGTGTGTGTGTTACCTGTCGTAGCTGTGCCAGACCTTTAAGGATCTCCTGCTGTCGCTGAGTGTTTCCAAGTCGAAGGTCTCCATGGGATGCATCAGAAGGAAGCGAAACTAACGGTAAAGAATGAAAAAAACATGATTGTCAGTAATGCCCCACTAATAACTTTATGTGTCTAACTGACCTATGTGTGGAGGGGGCGTGTTAGCGGGCTCTGCGGGGTCCAAATTGAAGACTTCATCTGTGCGGATGTAAGGGATGAACTCCAGGACAGGTGGCTGAGCTTCCTGTGCAACGGCAGGAACGCTCCCCCTTGGAGGTAAACATGGTAAGGGTTGGATTGAATGGTTTACGGTTCATCAACAATACAAACGTTTTGAGATGTTTGACAAAGCTGCTCACCTTTCAGCAATGACAACCGCAGAGACGTTCCGACTGTTTGAGTCCGCCTGCATCCCGTAAAGAAAAAGGTTAGCAAAAGCGGCTTCATAATAATGTTGTGTTCCTAACAGATCTAAACGCAAAAAAAAAAGTAGGCTTCGCTACTCGTCTTAAAAAGCAGTCAGGGGCACCGTCAGTCACAAATGAAAGCGGGACCTCACGCTCACCTTGCTGCATCTAGACTGAGATGCCTTGGAGGGGAGCTGGGTGTCCTGATGATGGGGAGGCGGGCCACTTCTTGACTGGCAGTTCCGCTCCTGCAGGGTGAGAAGCTCCTCCTGCCTCTTGAGTCGACTCTCCTGGCGGTTCCTTTGCAGCGTGACCGGGTAGCGTTCTGACGCAGGAACAAAGCGGCGACTGGGTCTGAAGACGACATGGTAGAAATGTACGTACGAGAGAGGCGGGGTACACCCTGGACTGGTGGCCAGCCAATCACAGGGCACATATAGACAAACAACCATTCACACTCACATTCATACCTATGGACAATTTGGAGTCGCTAATTAACCTAGCATGTTTTTGGAATGTGGGAGGAAACCGGAGTACCCGGAGAAAACCCACGCATGCACGGGTAGAACATGCAAACTCCACACAGAGATGGCCGAGGGTGGAATTGAACCCTGGTCTCCGAGCTGTGAGGTCTGCACGCTAACCACTCGACCGCTGTGCAACCTACACAATATTATATTCATTCATTTTCTACCGCTTATCCTCATGAGGGTCGCGGGGAGTGCTAGAGCCTATCCCAGCTGTCTTCTACACCCTGGACTGGTGGCCAGCCAATCACAGGGCACATATAGACAAACAACCATTCACACTCACATTCATACCTATGGAAAATTTGGAGTCGCCAATTAACCTAGCATGTTTTTGGAATGTGGGAGGAAACCGGAGTACCTGGAGAAAATTCCACAGAGATGGCCAAGGGTGGGATTGAACTCGGGTCTCCTAGCTGTGAGGTCTGCGCGCTAACCACTCGTCCACCGTGCAGCCCCCTTTTTATTATTATTATTTTTTTAATGCAAAGGGGTTACCTTTGTGTGTTCCACTCAGGTCTCTTCTCGTTCCTCCTCTCTGTCCTGGCAAAAGCTTCGTATTGATTTCCTCCTCCTGCTCCTCCTCCTCCTCCTTCAGGCCGACACATCCTCTCCTTGCCTCCTCTCACAGCTCGCTTCTTGATGTGTGAAGGAGGAGTGGGCAGACCAGTAGTCTGAGCACTGTCTTCTCTGAGAGGCGGAGGTGCTTCTATAAACAAACATACAAGCTTTGGTCTTGATTAACTGATCAATTAATTCCCGGATTAATCACATAACAATAAGAAAGCGATTATGTTCTACCTGTCTGTACAGCTGTGTCTCTCTTCTCCTCTAATCTGTCAACCTGACGCAAAACTACACAACACACACACGGTGTATCATTGATTGACAGCTGTTAGCGTGCGTCCAGTGAGACTGCTCCACTCACCACTGAGCTGCGGTGACTCCTTTGCTCCTCCTCCACCACGACCATGCTCCTTTCGCTGCTCCTGACGAACACATTGTACCGATTCCTTCATGCAGTTGTGTTGACTTTTTAATGTAGTTGTTTTAATAGTAAACAGTCGTGTCGATTGTGAGGTTAGTCGTAGCGTCTGATGTTAATGACTAGCAGTTGTGTGTCGCTAGTTCACCTTGTGTGCGTCCTCCTGGTACTTTGTTTGTAGAACGTTCCACTCCAACATCACTCTCCTCTCCTCCTCCTCCTCCTCTGCCTTCCGCTTGGCCTCCTCTTGCATCCTCTGTTGGCGGCGCTCCTCCACTTGTGCTTCGATGGCTTTCTGTAAGAAGAAGAAGAAGAAGAGGGGGCGGGCTTAGCTGATTGAGCTTTCAAACAGATCGCTAGACTCGAACCTCCGCCTCTTACTTGCTGCTCCAGCTGCTTGAGCCTCCTCCTCTCTCTCTCCTCCATCTGTACCGGGTCCAGCAAGGCCGTCATGCTCCTCAGATAGCTGACACACACAGACAAAGTACAGAAATAGGAGAACTCAACACATATTTAACTTGTTCAATCCATTTTTTCAAACGCAGTCATTCGCCGTAGCGGCCATTTTTGATGATTTGGACTAATTTTTCAAGGCACACTGTTTTTGTGTCACATACACTACCACTCAAAAGTTTGGGATCACTTGCAAATTTGTTTTCCAAAGAAAAATACATTTTTATGCATTTCACAAACAATTAAAAAGAATCATATGATTTTCAAAGAAGGATGTACATTTTTGCATAGAGGCCTACTATCAACAACTGTCAGTCCTCTGCATCAATCTCCTGGTATGGCTGCTAAACCAAGTTCATCATTTTATAAGGCTAATAGATTAGAAAAGCCATCTAAAAAAAGTAAAACTAAAACCTCTTACCATGCTGTTAACTACTCCCTTCAGAGAGCAGCACAAACCGGGTCTAACAAGGACAGAAAAACGCTGCACAACTGTGCAAGAAGACATATCTGAGAGTGTGTAGTTTTAAGACAAAGACGTCTCACAGGTCGTCACCAGTGTCGGCGTCAACAGTGAAGCTGCGACTTCAGGACTTCAGGATGCTGGACTTCATGGCAGGACTACCAAGAAAAAGCCATATCTCAAGACTGGACAAAAACATTTCCAAGTGATCCCAAACTTTTGAGCGGTAGCGTAGACATGATATATACCAGATCAGATATATATTTTTTTTTGTCTCTACCTTGTTTCGTTCTTTAGTAATCAGCATTAGAACACATTTTCACAATTTCCCTTCAATGCATAACCTCCTTTGCACAACAGGACCCCCAAGTTTTTTCACTTCCTGGTTGCTGTAGTGCTCTTTTACAAGGCCAAGATGCAGGCTGAGTTCTTATAAAATGCACTTCTGCCACCCTGTGGCTGTTTTTTCAGCTTAAAACTGCACCAAACATGTGCTATTCTAGTGTGGAGTTGCATCATCACGTCCTAGATGTGTTATCATTCATAGTCGTGATGCCGAGCATCACAGTTTGATTGACTTCTGGCTTGAGAGAACACTCTTAGATCCATATTATTATTCTCCACGAGGGGGCGTGGTTCTGCGCTACCTGCTTCTGGCCGGGTATCTGCTACTGGTGTCCACACTGGCTCGGTCTACACTGTCTGCTCCACAGCTGCTTGCGGCGTCCCACGCCAGAGACAAGTTGGACGAGGGATCCAAATCCAAGTCCCCTCGCTTAGAGACACCGATGGGGACTGGAGGTGGGACTGGAGTGGCTGCAGGGGGTCTCCTCTGCATTGAGTCAAAGTGTGCGGCCCAGAGGTCATGATCTTCTTTCTGCAACGATAGTAGAAGGTCAGTGGGGCAAAGGTCACACAGCCTGGTATTAGTACTAGTACTGGTCTTCTGGGACCGGGTCTACCTGACTCTGCAGAAACTTCTCTCGTTTTCTGCGCTCGTTCGTCTCCTCCCTCTGTCGGTCCAGCTCTTCCAGCCAGTGCCTCCTCTGCTCCTCTCTCCTCTCGACTGTCAGCAACTCCTCCATGGGAGTCACCGCCTACACACAAACATACACAAGTCATCCTTTTTCCATGTTTCAGTTGTAAATGACAACATTTTTTATGGTAAAAGGAATTTGAGGAGGTGACTTTTACCCCGAGTCTGAGGCTGGACCTGATGGCTGCCGGCTGCTCTCTGTGGCGACCCAACAACTGAGCTGAACACACACTTCCTGTGTCCTCCTCCAACTAAAACACATACAAAAACATCAGTCTGGAATATCATATGGAAGAAGTTGACGCGCTACGGGCTGCACGGCGGTCGAGTGGTTAGCGTGCAGACCTCATAGCTAGGAGACCCGAGTTCAGTTCCATCCTCGGCCATCCCTGTGCGGAGTTTGCATGTTCTCATGGTGCATGCGTGGGTTTTCTCCGGGTACTCCGGTTTCCTCCCACATTCCAAAAACATGCTAGGTTAATTAGCGACTCCAAATTGTCCATAGGTATGAATGTGAGTGTGAATGGTTGTTTGTCTATATGTGCCGTGATTGGCTGGTGACCAAAGACAGCTGGGATAGGCTCCAGGTAGTCCTCAAGTAGATATATGGGAAAAAGTATTGTACTACAAAAAGTAAAAGTATAGTACTACAGCGTATATTAAAGTGTTGAGTGGAAGAAGATATATTAAATACCTGCTGCCTGACTGAGGTCAACTGGTCTTGCTGTTGCTGCTTCAGGGCCACCTGTTCGTCTACAATGCAAACACACGTGACATGTCAGTCAAGCAGGATGCTCTCATGATTATCTAACTCAGCTATGGAAAATGTACAGGTTTATTTAGGCCACAAGATGGCAGTAGCAACCTCGTATCATGAGTGGTCAGCATGCAGTAGCTTTAAAATCTTGGTATGGATTCTCAGCTGTTGGTGTGAAATGAATACTCTGAATACTCCGATTAGGGTTTTAAACTGCCGATTCCGATCATCCAGGATGGAAGTCATGCGAAAATCGTCATATTATAATTTTTTTAATTTGCCGTATAAAGAAGAAAAGTCAGGACAATTCCAAGATCCCATGATTGCCTGTGGCCTCAAAATTGGTAGTTAGATTAATCGGCAATTAATTTGTAATTGGCATAAGTCGATCACGTGATTTTTTTTTTTATGGAAACCGGCCGATACTGATTGATCAGAGCACCCCTAACTTGCAGTACTGTTGTTTACGATGAACTCATCAGTAGTATTAATGCTGACTGAGCAGTTTGCACCTTATCACTGCCATAACATTAGTTCTATTGCTGCTGTATTGTGCAATATATTTAGGAACAAAATATCACCTGGATAAAGAGAGCTATACGTTTTGCTTGCCACATTCTCCTGCACTCCAAATTATCACAAAAGCTACAAAATGAACTTATGTATAACGACTTTTCACATTTCAGATATAACGGCCTCTCTCCCGCTTCCAATGAACGCCTCGTCCTCTTTGCGGTTTAGGCAAATAAACGTTCCGACGAGATTTACAGCATCAAGCAGAAATGAAATAAAACTGCTTACTTACTTAGTTCCCGTCTCCACTGAGCCTTCTTGGCTTCCACAGATGCTTTGGTGTGGACTTCACGATCCTCCAACCAGCTGAATAAACCTCCATGTGACCTGATTAACACCACCGTTGTTACAATTAGGAATTTATTAGCATTTGCTAGCTAACATTTTCCTTGAATTCTCAGTAAATAAGGCACAAAAACAGAACTTGTGTACTCTTTAGTGCTGATCCAAATTAGGAAAGAATGAGACCAGACGGACAAAGGTCACCTATTGTCTTTTGGTGGTGATATTAAAGTTGTTTCTTCTCCCTTTGTTTCGTCCCATCCGACTCTATCCTCCATCTGTCCTCCACCTTGATGTCCTGAAAGTCAAACATACGTGTCTCATTTCTGACATAGCAGGAGACAACGACTCAAAGTGTCGTTCACCATCAGGAATCAGAACGCCGCGCTCCTCTAGAGTGGGTTGGTCATGGCTGGAGGTTTGGACGCCGTTGAGTATCCGCTGCACCTCTTCGCCAGGTAAACCCATCGCTGTGTCGCTCTGTCCTTTATTCTCAGCGACCTGCGGGTTCTTTGGTCCTGCCTTCACGTTACCTTGCGTCCTCACAGTGTTCCCGCTGGTTGTCAGGGATACCGTGGAGGTATTTGTGCATTTGTGCCGATGTGACTGCACCTGACACACACACACTCAAGTAAGGTTAGCGCACTCTTGCATGGCGAGCAGTAGCGATAAAACACAGAAGAAGAAGAAAAAGAAAAAAAAGCCAAGAGCTCGACAATCACCTTGGGTACAGCTTTGGCTTTGCCCCCGGTTGTCTGATGCTCCCGTGTTTTGGAGGCCGTACGACTGGCTGCTCCTCGCTCGGACGCTGCATTGGAGTCGAGGGAGGACGATCCATCCCCTGCCTTGTTCTTGGTAAATTTGGGCCGATTTGTGCACTGCCGGGCTGGATGTGAAGGCAGCACCATGCAAGATGGCTGACCGGAACGCAAGATGCTGGCCGGGCGGGACCTGAAGGCTGAATGCTGCAGAAATAATTGCACATAAAATCAATTATAGATTATTTATAGAATACCAGTGCTACAGTTAACCAGTACTTTAGTTGCATATCATTCTGTGACGGGGGGTTCATACCTTTCCTAGATTCCTCTCAACACCTGCTGTGTAGAAACGAATGAAAATGTTACAAATATTCAAAAATAAGAGTAATCATGTGGACTCACCGTGACTGAGCACGATTAACTTGGGTTTCCCATTTTCTAGTTCAAACAGGAGCCCGTCTCTGTTCAAAATAACATTGAAAACTCTTACTAGCAGTCTCTGTTCATATTAATGCAAACAATCATCATGTTTTCCTTTATGTTAGCACACATTGTATCTGCAGTAAAGCTAGTCTTAGGTCACATTCAGGTACGTGATTGTCATTTGGAAACGTTTTATGATTAACATCTAGTGAGTTAGCATCTGCATTGCTATGTGGAGCAAATTGTCCTTGAGCATTTCACTGCGACACACACACGTGAAGTCAACACATTAGCCTAGCTAGTTGCTTGTAATCCGAAAAAAAAAACTTACCCGAGATACATGGCAATATACGATGAGGAATATAATGACTGAACACTTATCCGTGTTTAGTGTCTTTGTTTACAAATATAAAGTGTTTTCCCCAAGCTGCTTGATCGTTCATGTACAGTGTCACTACAATTCCTGATCGCCAAATTGTGTACATGGGCTACTGGCAACGATAAAAAATGCATTCGCTGATTGGCTGTCCAGTTGCTCGGTGTTCAAACGAACAGCCAATCACACACGGTTGCGTCAAAGGGTTGAGCCGTTACGAATTTGTTGCATTTAAAGACAACTGGGAAGTTTGAAGGGCACGATACAGAATATGGATTAACTCGTATAATATAATATATAACATAGCGCGGATATGGTTAGCATACTCTATATGTTATTATTTTATACATAGGAAGTTGTTTACTCAATAAAAAGATTTTACTCTCATTAGGTTGAAACCAAGTAATCATTTTGAGCACTTGCTACGAAGGCATCACCGATCGACATTTAAAGCATCCAGGAAGCGCGCTGTGTAATGTGCAATGTTCGTGGGTATAGTTTAAATAAACTTCCCATTTTATACAGTTAAACAGTCATGATGGTAATCCTGCACCAGTTTAGACAAATATGTAGATATACATTGTTAATATATATAATTTCTATGTTGTCATGACAATGCAGTACATTTTTCTGTTTAGTCATATTGTCATTGTAATGTCACAAAGGTGCTGTAGGGGGCACCGCAGCCTGTCGTCCATGCAAATAAAGTGTAAAGCCAAACAGTCAGTTAGCTTCACTGTAATGACGTTAGCCTACTGGATGTGTTTTTTTTTTACCACGCGTTTATCGAGCTTGGATTTCAGAGAGACAAACACCGTCCCAGTCTCCGAAGCAACGCCTCGACTCGGCCAGTGAATCCGTTCAATTGTCGGCCCCGGCGGCCCCGCTGGTAAGTTGTTTGTTATGGCAGCGCAGTAGGGAGGCTGAGTAACGTCAAACCGTTGTGTTAGCTAGTAAGCTAGCTAGCTAGCTTTAGCATGGTGTCGAAATAACGACACCGTTTTACTACCACTATCCACTACACAGGGACCGAGTTTGATTAAAAAATGATACAGAATGAGCGAACACGGACCAGCGTAAGTCACATTTTTATCCTAATTTGTTTAAAATTCAGCACAACCGACACGGATAGCGAGCGTGTTGCCAGGCTAAGGTCAATAAACTGGCCAGTCTGACAGCTAACAAACATGCTAATATGCTAACTAACGTGCTACCCGAATGTCCGAATGTCAGTTATTGTTAGCCTCACTGCACACCTTTTGTTGGGAACACCGGGGAAATATATCTTGGATAACTTTTAAAGCTCGCTGGATGGATATTGTTTGGAGGAATACGTGAGGATGTTGAAAACTTTGCTACATCACGTCAAAAACACATTCAGGTTTGTTGTGTATCTGCGTGTTTACATGATACCAAAATGTATTTTGTCGACGGTGGAGGTTCTGTTGCCATGTTTAGCTGAGCTGGGTGTGATTTGAGTTTATGTTGTGTTCCGCAACTGATGCTGGACTAACTTAACTCTGACTGCCCACAGCATGAAGAGCACCTGTAAATCTTAAGTGACACCTAATAAAAACAATGTGATTTGCATTGGTATAGTACCATTTTGTAGTACTGGAATATTTCTAATATTTTGGTTAGCTCCACAAAGTGGCGGTTTCATCTCAATAATAAACATTCTAAAATGAATGCCTTTGTAACATTGTAAATAAAAGTAAACATAATTATCTTGATAAAGAAATATTTGAAATACATGTGATGGAGTACCTAATGATGTCTCGCAATTGTATGCAGTAACCTTAGCAAATAATCAGATGCTGGTGCTGCTTTTTTATTTTCACAGCTGTTGGTGGTACACTCTGTCGCCATGTTAAATATCTGTCAACAACCTGCAGTCCCCTATGAAATGCATGCTAGCTAGCAGGTGGAATTTTAGAATTGATCAGTCGTAGGAACAAAGAGAGATCCTGTCTTTGTCTCGTACGCTAAGATGGCGCCAGTTCTACGGCAACAAAAATATGAAGTACATTGACTTCCATCTTGGCGCACCAAACTACTAAACTACTTTCATCACCCTGCCACATCGGAGTCAGTTTGTTAGCCCCTTCCGGTCCATTTAGCCAAGGTTCTGGATCTTCTTTTACCATCAGATTCTTCTTTTGTGAGTTTTTTTCCTCCCCATCAGATTTAACAACTGCAGCTTCAATGTTCACGTCAAGGAACAAAACAACAAAAGTTTTTTTTTTTTTTTTTTATCGCTGTGTTTATTTTAGGTCTCTTTTAGACCCGGGCTATGTAACATTGTGACTTCAGGTCTGAAAGACAAGATGTCCTCCAGAGTCTGATGACACTAATGTTCCTCAGACACGACGGGACATTATCCAGGGGCAATATTTGGCAGCAGCACAGAGGAAATGGCACTGATAGGAAGGAAGTCGACTCTCTGAGTAACCCCCTCCCCCATTTAATGGTCCTTCCTTAATAGAAAGTCTGCACTTTTTAAATGAATGTCATGGTAATGGTTTAATTCATATTGAACCGACACATAAATTACACTGTAGCACATCACATAACACAATTCACAATTCCGCACGTCCAAAAAGGAGTAGAAAGAAGCAAAGCTTATTTATTCCTGTCCCTCATCCGTTTCGCATCCGTTGCAATACATTTGTTCAATGTACAACGGACTTGATGATGGTAATAAATTGATAATAGCTGATGAAATAGTTGACAGAGACACAGTTTGGTAATGAGTAAGTACAGGCAATGTAATGTTGAGTTAGTAGCCAACGTAAGAGTGCTAAGACATAGCATTGTATGTGCTAAGTGGTTAAGGTGTTTTCTTCCTTGTACATGATAAACATAACTGCTGGTACGGTTGCTTGTAATAGCTCATTTTATACCATTGTTTGAGTTCCTTACTCAATTTGTTCCATAACTTGATTCCACACACAGAAATGCTGAAGGTTTTTATTGTTGTCCGTGCATATAAGTGTTTTAAGTGTAATTTTTTTCATATTTCTCCTCTCTTTTTGAGAATAATTTTTGTTAACATGTTATTGTTAGCTTTATGCATCATTTTAGCTGTTTGAAAGTTTACCAGATCAGCAAATTTAAATCATTGTGATAGGGCTTGTATGTTCCCTGTAAGCGCCATTATGGATTATCCGAACTGACCTTTTTTGTAGCACGGTTAGTGAGTGGAGTATACTTTTAGAGTTGTTTCACCATATCGCCACACAACAAGTTACATATGGTAATATTGTCATTTAATAATATTCATTCATTCATTTCTACCGCTTTTCCTCACGAGGGTCACGGGGGGTGCTGGAGCCTATTCCAGCTGTCTTCGGGCGAGAGGCGGGGTACAGCCTGGACCGGTGGCCAGCCAATCACAGGGCACATATAGACAAACAACCATTCACACTCACATTCATACCTATGGACAATTTGGACATTTAATAATAATGTCATGGTAATTCTCGCCACTTTAGTTTAAACGTTATATCCTTCCTGCGTTCTCTGCATACAGCCAATCAGCCACCTTGATAGGAGAACATCTTTTTCGGTTGGCGAGAACGCCAGTTATGGTTGCTACAGTAACCCCACTTCCTCTGTAATTGTGACGGAGAAGCAAAGATGACACATGTCCGCTGTCCTCATGGCTGTTTTGAATGACTTGAAACATCTCCGCCAGAATGTTAATTTCTGTGTGTGTGTGTGTTAGCAGCTGTTGTGGTCTGTCTTGGGATATGTGTGTGTGTGCAGCAGCTGTGTGTAGTATTATTGTTTTCATCCCCCCCACAGTAGGGAGTTTCTGGCCCTCTGGGCTTCATGAGAACTAGATCATGCCGCAGTTGTGCTCCTCTCCATATCCATTATTTTGGTGTTTTAGTTGCCTCTCACCGACTGCTGTTTGTTTATTCCCCATCCCATCACTTGGGTCTCGGCAACCATTTATCAGAGGCCCATCATGTGTGTCAGCAAACTGTAGCTTTAGCCGCTATTTACTATGATGTTGTCTGATAATGTGCTACACCGCCCTGCAATAATATACACACAAGCTGCTGAGTCAGGACTTCATCATGAGGGCAGCGATGATGATGATGATGTTTTAACTGATGCTATCTTTTCATGGGACAACACTAAACAAATAATTGGCGACCCCCCCCCCCCCCCCCCCCCAAATTGTCCATAGGTATGAATGTGAGCGTGAATAATTGTTTTTCTATGTGTGCCCTGTGATTGGCTGGCCACCAGTCCAGGGTGTAACAGCGCCTGGCATAGGCTCCAGCACACCCCCATGAAAATAAATGGAAGGATGGAATACTAAAGAAACAATGTGCTGATACAATGTAGTCAGCATACATACAGCTTTGATAGCAATGTAAATTTACTCTACACTCTAAACACACAACACAACCATTAATATCTAAACCTCTGGCAATAAAAGCGAAAGCACTAGCTAACTTCGAGTCTACCAAGTGGGCCCAATTATCCATTTTTTCTCTTGGGGGCGTGTGACTCAGTAGTGGTGCCCCGATTTAATATTGATATCGACTATCAGTCCAATATCGGCTAAAAAAAAAAAACCAAGATTGATATTGATTGCAGAACCCACATGATCACAGCAGCGTGTGCTAGCGTGTTTAGCAATATCAGCCGTGTGGATGTGTTTTTTTTTGTGTGTTAAAGTCCGAAAAAGGCATTTCAGCTGAGTGCAAACTTGTCATGTAAAAGTTTCCCGTGATGGCACAGAACTGGGGAACACCCAACCTCATCACGCATTTGTAGAAGGATTATTGCAACACCACAGCTTCCTGTAACGGAATCCCACATGGAAGGCTGTAATTAGGCCTGTCAACAATACATTTTCCTGGACTATAATTGTCCTACAAATTATTACAGATATATCATATTTCTACAACTTTGAATAAAATAAAATATGGCATAACAATGCAAGCACACCATATAAAAATCAAGAAACTAATTTCTCAAGATAATTTAACATTGTAATCGGAATATCCAAAGCTTTTAAATGAAATAAATTAAACTAACTGCAGTTGGAGAGCTTTTTCCACATTTGTTTATTTTACAGCCTTATTTTTTCCTCTCAAAATTATACATAACTCTACAGCTCACAAGCTTGTTGAAAATAATAATAATTAAAAAAAAAAAAACAATTACAGCCTCAAGTCTTTTGTTAAATAACGATTGAGGTAGTTTCACCTATTTCTTTTTGAAGCACCTCTCAAGCTCCATCAGGTCGGATGGGGAAAAAACTACATATTTTTTCAGGGCAGCTACTTCCTATATAAGCGCTTAGATGTTGAATTATATTTCATTTGTTGTGATTTGTTTTGTAGCTCCATGCCTCTCCACTCTCTGATGATGAGGGATAAGTGACGTGACTACTAGCAGCAGGCAGTGAGTGACCGCTCTGATGTAAGTCTGCCTGTGTGTGTGTGTGTGTGTGTGTGTGTGTGTATACACCCTCCATGGCCAGTTGTTGGACATTGCCTCCTCAAGGCTATCAGAAAGATGTATTAATCCCCCTCAGTATCATTCATTTTCATCGTCTACTAATTTTGCCAGGACATTGGCCAGAAAGTACAGCTTTTGTTAAGTCATTTAAAATGGCAATTCCGCATCGTCACATTCAAATGCATAGGCTAGTTTTGAATCCTCGACTTCTACCAAGGCCACACTGAATCAAAATGTTATGTTTTCTTCCTTGGCCTTTAACGATCTTTTCTTGGCAATCTATTACTTTTTTTATATGGAAAAACAAAGAAGAAAAAAAAGCACTCCCATGGTTTTAATATGGAGCGGTTGTAGGTACTATGTAACAATCTCATTGATGCTAATTCAGTTTAGATTGTAGGTAGTCCTGGAAAATCTGGTAATCTGTTCTACGTGGAGTCTTGCGGTCCGAAATAGACTCTTAATCAGCCAGTTGTGATCACACAGCTTTGTCACAGTCACGGCAGATGGCACCACTTATCTCTCCGTCTTTAACTGATTGGCTGCCTTCTCCATTCATTCACCACACCTGGCTGAAATACCACCGTTCCTTGCAGAAGATACGGATGAAATGGTTTCTTATAATGCCACTGACAAACTAGTTGGGAGACAGAGGGGGTAGTACTTGTGGGAGGGACGGGTGGCTTTTGTTGTCCTTGACTTTGCCCTCCGCTTCAAAACCTGCTACACACACAAACACACACACCTGTTGTTTGTGTGCCACAACTTCCAAGGAGACACATTTAGGTGTGCAAAGTGAAACATCATACATGACCTCTGAATACACCAGTAGCCACATTGGTGTTTACACCCATTTATCATCGCCATAATTGGGTTTATGCAAACAGGCGACTAATTAATAAAAAAGCGCCCGAGTGTCACAAACATCACATTAAAACGCCAGCAGTGCATCACCAACTGAAAGGCTTTTAATAGAACACTTAAAATGGAAACACCATTAGAGCGTACAGCATATGGGCTTCCACTGTCTGTAATTTAATAGTCTTTAAAGAAATTAAATGTTTAAAAGAAAAACTTTCAAGTATTCTCTCTACTGACTTTTATGGGGTCTTTTCTATTTGTTTTTTTTTTGTTTTTTTAGCAGTGCACAAAAAGACTCACTTGTAAACAAACATGGCATTGATCAAGTGGGATTTTTTTTCTCATGACACCAAATGTCCTGCAAAGGATGTTCTGAGGGGAAAAAATAAATCAAACCTTATCAGCCACCTGGAATGCCAGCATCACTACGACGCCCAATGTTTGTTTTGATCACCATGGCGTTTTAAAGGTGCAAACAGTGGTCTGTGATTTGGACGGACGACCGAACGATCAACCCTTTACCGTAGTTGAAGATGGCGGCTTTTGTCGGTTAGTGATCCCTCAGAGCCACATCCATCCATCCATCCAGCCATTAATTCATCCATTCATCCATTTTCTATACTGTTTATCCTCACTAAAGTCGCGGGAGTATGCTGGAGCCTATCCCGGCTGACTGGTTGCCCTTGGAGCCACAGTGACTCTTATCAGTAGTTGAAAAATGTATATATATTTTACATCCCTAGTTTTATTTCCTCAGTACATTTAGTTGATAAACAAACATGGGCTCAGAAATTGTCGCAGAATCTTTTACTGTACATTTATTGTTTTTAGTCCACTTTTATCAGCTTTATGGAATGGAATGGAATGGCCTTTATTGTCATTATACAAGATGTACAACGAGATTGGAGAGCTTCTCCTTTCAGTGCCGTAGTCAAGTTAAAAAAAAAAAAGGTATACAAAAGTAGAGTAAAAAAGACAATTTAACAAGTTATATAGTACAAGGTATGTACAAGATATCCAAAATATACACATAGTATTGCACAGGAGCATATTCAGGAGCAGACATATTGCAGATATATTAATTTTAGTGCAATGATAAATGGGTCATAGTGCAAATAATGACTGGTGTATACGGATGAGTGAAGTCACATATGAGTGTGACTCATATGTTTGTCCCAGCAGACAACCAGTTGGATTGTCAACAAATAACACATTTCTTACAGTTTAGTTTAGATTTTAGCATTTAGCATTTGGTTTTGGCCTTGCGTCCCTAGTATTTGATGCCTTTACTGTTTCCATTGTTCTGCTATCCGGTGTCATTGTTTCTCATGCTAATAATTCTCCCTGCGGTTTTTATTGTTGATGTTCCTCAGCAACAGAGCAGCTTTGATTCCACCTCGTTAACCGTTGTGTTTGTGCTGAAACGCAGCTTGAATCGCTAAACATGCTCTCAAATAACTGCTGATGTTTTGAACCACGAAGCAGCTGGGACTTTGCAACATCTGCTGGGAGAACATCTGGGGAAGTTTTATGGCGGGACAACAAACCTCGCTCGCCTTTTGTGCTTTTTATTTCATCACGTTGACCTCACCTTGTTGTGCATCTTTTCCAGCGGTGAGCTCCACCATCGTGGCACTCTCTCTGGCTTCCACTGCCCACTCCTGACCACCTAAGCGGGTCGCTGTCCTGCCGGCAGTGGAGTGGAGGACTCTGATTGGAGAACTCACAAGGTGGTTTTTCGGTCTGGCGCCGCCTCCCCCTGGGGCCGGCGTGCGCTCCCAGCAGCCCGTGGTGCCCTGCGCCCCGCCCTCACCGTCACTGCCCGCCAGAGCCCATGTGCCAGGTAAGAGCTGGAGCACATAGATTGTTGAAAGCTTTATTTGCACTGTCAAAGATACACGTGATCTTTGCATGTTAAATCTATGCCCGCGTCTGCAGGAGGAGGTGCGGTTCGTCCGCCAGGAGCCATGTGCCTCCCTCATACCAACAACATGGACAACAAGCTACAGGGGGCGGGGCCAGGGGGAGGAGCTTCACTTCGATCCCGAGGAGGCGGTGTTCCATTGGAGCCCTTCATGCACCAGGTGAGGAGGAAAAAAATATTGTAATATTTCTGTAATAATAGCTGCTTTGTCCCAACGTTCTGCTGTCTTTCATATGACCTGTTTTCATGCACCCGCACCTGTGTGTTTGCAGGTGGGGGGTCATACCAGTATGATGCGCTATGATGACCACACGGTGTGCAAGCCTCTGATCAGCAGGGAGCAGCGTTTCTACGAGTCTCTGCCTCCAGAGATGAAGGAGTTCACCCCGGAGTACAAAGGTACCACATTCTATCTTGCTTTGCTGACTCAGGCCCAGCGCACTCTGCAGCCTTGGCATTTATTGTGACAGTAAATACACTACACGCACACCATGGGCTAAATGCACATTGTCACCCTCGCGCTCCTGCAGAGGTCACACAGTGTCAACAACTGACAGATTGATGCAAAGCACTCCTGCGCGAGAAAGATGCTATTTTTATAGCCGCAACCAAACATGTTTTTATCAGATGACACCGAAATGATCAGAGGCTCAAAAACGTAGGAAAGGTCATGCATGCATCACATAATGTAACATAATGCTGTCACCTCACTCAATGGCTTGTTTGCATTTTAGTAGGAACGTGCTTAGCGACACAAAAGCACAATGCTCTGGTTTTCGTCACCTGACTGATGGCCGTGACTGTCCCCGTGTTTGCTTTTAAATAAACCAAATACTGGCGCACAAAGAAAGAGACTGACAAACATCAGCAGTCGCCTTGTTTCACCGCTTTGATATGTGGGCCAACATTGCACTAAAAGCACTTTAAATAGCATGCAGAGCTTGTTTGTTATGTTACTTTAATCTAATGTTTTTGTACAACTTAGGTTTATAGCCATTATGAAAGAACTATATAAAGTGGAACCTTGGTTTTTGTCAATCCTTTTCAAGAGGTCAGAAAAAAAAAAAACTGAAACCGAGGCAATTTTTGCCGTAGGAAATAATGTCAATCCCAGTTTGATCCATACCATCAAAAATATGAATAAAAAGTACATTTTATAGAGAATAATTATAGTTTTACATGCGGAAAACTGCAATATATTATAAAATGACAAATGGATGGAACTTTTGTTGATGTGTACTTCCTGTTTAATAGCGTTTGTCACCCTCTTTGCACGGACAATTGAGTCAGCGGCGCATAGGGCGCTTTGTTTAGGCACTTGATTTTATGGAACAGTACAGTAAAGGGGGCGGCACGGTGGTTTAGTGGTTAGCGCGCAGACCTCACAGCTAGGTTCAATTCCACCCTCGGCCATCTCTGTGTGGAGTTTGCATGTTCTCCCCGTGCATGCGTGGGTTTTCTCCGGGTACTCCGGTTTCCTCCCACATTCCAAAAACATGCTAGGTTAATTGTATGAATGTGAGTGTGAATGGTTGTTTGTCTATATGTGCCCACCAGTCCAGGCTGTGCCCCGCCTCTCGCCCAAAGACAGCTGGGATAGGCTCCAGCACCCCCCTGCAACCCTCGTGAGGAAAAGCGGTAGAAAATGAATGAATGAGTACAGTAAAGGGCAAACGGACAAGTCTATTACATGCAAACGAAAATTGAGCAAAATTTTACCATAACCGAACTTTTCAAATATTGGGGGGTAAAAAAAGGAGCTTTGATTGTACAGTAGTACATTGTACATTAGATATCTGCTGGAATTCAAAAGATTACACAAGTTTGTGTATGTACAAGTATATTTATGTACCCCCATGTGTCACCATTTAAAAAAAAAAAAAGAAAAGAAATTGCACATAAAACATAAATTAATTTCCCGCTCTGGATGGGACACAGTAGGCCACTGACCCACACTGCGGCTGCATCCCCACCAGAGCCGCCTACGCTACACTGCAGGGTCCTGCGGGTCACAGTGCCATGACAACAGTTGTCCGTGGGGTGTCTATATTTAGCTCTGGATCTGTGCCCACTAAAGATGTCCTACTGACATCACAGCAGTAGACAGGCAGGCGCCTCAACCAGAAGCTCTTTGACATGATCAGATGTCATTGCACGTTTTGTTGTTGTTTGTGGATTCCGAGCCAGAGAGAAGATGCCTTGCTCCTCTGTGGACGGAGCTCGGAGAGAGTACTCCTCAGGTTGATTTCTCCTTGGCGAGGAAAATTACATCAGCGTGTCCCTTAGCAGAAATGAGCAACTAAAAATAGCAATTTAATGCTGAAATAACCCAGGTTGTCCCATCTAATTATGTGCAATCTGCTCCCCAATTGGATTTTGTCCGTCTCTATTATGCATATTTAAACAGACAGATGACTGATACAGACTTTTATTGATCTGGACAGCCAAGCTTAACGTTTTGATGTCTTCTTCCCATCAGGTGTGGTGCTAGTGTGTTTTGAAGGTGACTCTGACGGCTATATCAATCTGGTGGCGTACCCCTACGGCGACAGCAACGCGGAGGCCGGGGCCGGCGAGCATGAGGAGGCACCCGAGAGGGAGCAGCCAAGGAGGAAACACTCCCGCCGCAGCCTCCATCGGTCCTCCTCCTCCTCGGAACACAAGGAGGAGCGCAGCGATCGCGACACAGATTCCTCTGATAAGTATGTTATTTTAAACATAATTGGGTGATCGACTCTCTTTTGCTCTTAGTGTTATCACATCGAGATTTCCCATCACAGAATTATTTATTTCTGTTTGCAGATTCAGAACACATACATTCGTGTAAAAGTCAACATTAATGTTATCTGGGCCTGTCACCATAACAAATTTTGAGTAAATGAGCTACAAATTATTGCCGATAAATGATATTGTTGTCAACATTATTTTGAGACCATTTTGCCATAAATACATTACCAGTGCAAATTGCAGTACAATTCAAGTGTAAACACCGCGTTACTCCTCATTTGGACTCGCCATTGCCAACGCATGCACGGTTAGAACATGCAAACTCCACACTGAGATGGCCGAGGGTGGAATTGAACCCAGGTCTCCTAGCTGAGTGACCTGTGTGCTAACCACTCGTCCGCTGTGCAGCCACACGCATACACATGTCGATATATTGAGGCTGGCAAAATGATCAAGTTTGTTTTTATTTATCGTATCCGTTGACTTCATTTATTATCATGACCAAATCCGACCTGACAACCGAACTCTTGTCTGTCCTCCCACACAGCAATCTCACGGAGCTGAAGAGTCCGAGAGTGGAACCAAAGATTCACTTGGACCTTCCCTTCCAGATGCTGGACTGGAACAGCGGTTTGAGCTCAGAGAAAATCAGCCACAATCCCTGGAGCCTCCGCTGCCACAAGCAGCAGCTCAGCCGTATGAGGTCTGAGTCCAAGGACCGAAAACTCTTCAGTATCCTCCCCTTCTGGCAACTTGTTTTAAGTGGCATCAGAATAGAGTTTTCACATTCCTCAGATAAGTGTACAAATGACCGTATTGTATGTGGAATAATAGGTAGTCATGGACTCCAGTGTGTACCACAACAATAGGAGGCAGGTACAGGATGTAAACATGGGTGAGGCTGGTGTGAAGTGAGGAGGAAGTTAACAGGTCAACAATCATATTTTTATTTTTTTGTCCACGGACACCACTTGTAGCTACAAAAAGACATGGAGATGTTCTTCCTTTGCAGCAACAAGAGTTTTCACTCCTCTGGTTTATATTCTAGAACTGCAGCTTACATGCATCGTCAACGGTTACCTCCTTAACAGGAGTTGATCCAGAGTTCCTGTTGTTGGAGAATGTGGTTCACCACTTCTCGTACCCCTGCATCCTGGACTTGAAGATGGGCACCAGGCAGCACGGGGATGACGCCTCCGAGGAGAAGGCAGCTAGGCAAATAAAGAAGTGCGAGCAGAGCACCTCAGCGACACTGGGGGTGCGACTGTGTGGCATGCAGGTAAAGTAGCAGCTACCGCCATCGGGGCCTTCATGTCAATCCATGTTGTTGCATAATGAGGTGTCTTTATGTTGATCACGTGTCTCTGCAGGTGTACCAGCTCAACACCAGCCACTACCTCTGCAGGAACAAGTACTACGGCCGCGGCCTGTCCATCGAAGGCTTCCGCCAGGCCCTCTACCAGTACCTGCACAACGGGCGGGGCCTGAGGCGGGATCTCTTTGAGCCAATCCTGAATAAGCTTCACAGTCTGAAGGCGGTGCTGGAGCGGCAGGCGTCCTATCGCTTCTACTCGTCTTCACTGCTCATTATCTACGAGGGAAAGGTGAGTAGTCAACACAAAACAGGAGTCTCCTGTGATGATGTGCTCAAACAAGGCCGAGGCTGGAATGGATGAGATATTCCATTCTGGTGCTGATAACCTCTTTGTTCACTCGTAGAAGCCTGAGCCCCCTGCTGCTTTCAGTCCTGGACAGCTCGTTGTCCGACAGAAGACCGCCGGGGGTCCTGAAGAGCCTCATTTTTGTCCCACGCCCCTTGCGCCTCCGGCTACCGACACTCCCTGTGCTGCCGACATGAGCCACGAGGAGGACCCGGACCCGCCGGCCCATCAGGGACCCGCACCGGTGGCTCCACCCTCACCTCATGCTCCCCCACTGGCCCCACCCACAAAGTCAGGCTGCCACTCCACCCCCTCGGCACACCCCCATCCAGACTCTCCCTGCCCTGCTCCCAGTCTAATCCCCCTCTCTCCGGCGCCCTCGGCCCCCTCGCCCCAGCAGCCCCCTCTGGTGGACGTTCGTATGATCGACTTTGCCCACTCCACCTTTAAAGGTTTCCGCGGCGACACGGCAGTGCATGATGGACCCGACCGGGGATATGTGCTCGGGCTGGAAAGCCTGATCCAAATCCTGGAGAGCCTGCGGGCCGACAACCGTCAGTAATGTGGAACATCTGTTCAGGAGCAGACGTCTCGACGTCTCGTTAACAGAAGTGGATCCCTCACAACATCGCCATGGCAACATGGGCATTCTACAGTCCAGTAGTAACTATAGCAACAGCCACGAGGCAGGACCGTGGAGCCCGAAATACATCTGACCTGCACTTGAGGCTCAACACACACACACACACACACACAATGATATGATGCATTCCCTCCGCCCCAAACCCTGTGACCATCATAGTGGTCAGTGCTGTCAATCAACCCCAACCTCCCACCCCCTTTCTCTTCACCAAACCTGCACAGGTGATTGCTCCAGGCACATCGTTTAAAGCAATAGATAGCGACAAGAGGTGAAGACTTTTTTTCTTTTTGTTCCCTGAGCAGGGACAATGACAACCGTGAGAAGTAGAGACGCTTTCCAACTGCTTTGTGCTTTGTATTGTCACTATAGTTTGTCATTTAAATTGATGGTCTTGGCCATCGCTTCGTTCACAAATAGATCTTTGTGAGGTATGTGTTGGGTATATTCCTAACAAAGGCCATGAAAAGACCAGAAGTGACCATGTCTTGTCATAATGCTGTTTTTTTTCTTCAGACACAGTCCCAGAGCATGCTGGAAAAAGAGTCACTATAAGTACAGCATGTTCTGGTTGTGATGTCAGAGTACTGTACTTGGTGCACAAACTTGATATTATTTAGTCAAGTACATCCCTTCCCTCTTTTGAAATGACCTGCACTTTTCCACTACATTTTCAGAACCTCTTCAAAAAGGGATTTGTTGTTACCAAACTCTAGAATAGCAAGTCTTTTGTGGATGTCTGTTCCGGGTGATCTTATTGGGAAAAATATGTTTAAAAAATCACCAAAACAACGCAACCTGATTTTTTTATTTTAGTTTCAAAACACTGTCGTACAATATTGTCAAATGGGTGCAATTTGAAATGCTCAACTGTCAGCCAGCCAGCCATGCTTTAAAATGACGCACGTCCTCCTCTGGTGACGTCACCACAAACGTGCCATCGTCCACTGTCTCGTGATTGGTCAGCGTCTACTGCTCAGAGCAAATCAGCTGTGCGCAGTTATGCGTCCCTCCAGAAAGCGGATGTGGTGGCAATTTACTGCCCCCTGCTGGTCAGCAACAGAAGCTCCAGAAGCTGGAGCCATTAAGAAGAGAGAACAAATAGTAATATTTTATTTTTTGGTTTATTGAGGTGATAATTTATTTTTTTATTGTACCTTTACCTCTATGTATGTGGGTAAATGTCTTATATTTTCCATGTCTCTCCCAAAAGTGTAAAAAAAAAAAAAGATTATGTGCTCACAGAGTGATGACATTTCAGGGGAATATTTAACAGTATTAATTCAGCATATTGTTGTCTGTTTGGCCACAGGACACTCCAGCCAAACTTTGCTTGGCACCATCCGACAGGTTGAGTGTGTGTGTGTGTGTGTGTGTGTGTGTGTCTCATTTTTGCTTTGCCTCACGTAACCTTTGCAGGCGTTGGATGCACGTTGAACCTATTTATAGTGATTTCACCATCACACGGTCCAACATTCTAGTTCTTGTCCCTCCTCCTCCTCACATGTATGTTGTCATGTCTGTTGTCTCCATTTATTTTCTACAGATGACACCATCCATCCCCACTGTTTGGTAGAACAGTGAAAGTGAGATTAAAACTTTCCAGATGTTTTTTTGGCCTCCTGTTTGAAGTTATTGATTTTTGTGCAGCAAGTGAGTAAGATGTACTTGTCAGAATAGTTGGTTGAAATTAAAACTGAAATACTTTTAATTAGAATTCTGGCTTTCTACAGCACAGAGACGTCACAAAAAAGGCAAATATATTTGATTGTTTCACACACACAAAAAAAAGATGCTTAAATTTTGTGTTTGTTTGTCATCCCAGCTGACTTGCATCTTGTCATCCATGAAGGTCGTACTCCCGGTACAGGACATAGTCCTTTAGTCTCCCCGGCAATGGCAGGAAGCTCATGAAGACAGGCGACCGCAAACGAAGGCGACCGAGACAACGGCGAATCCTTAAACGACAGAGATGCTTCAGGCAGCGAGCGTTCTCTGAGGAGGTGGAAGGACCAAATAACTCGGATTATTCATCAGGTACATCTGCACATTCAACAAATCTACAATCCATTATCCATTTAGCAATGTACTATAAGAATGGTTAATACATCACAGCATATCATAGCAATCCCCGGCTACCGTGTCAATGTGACTCCAAATAAGCATTTGGATTATTCATCAGGTACATCTGCACATTCTTATAACAAATCTACAAAGTTCTTAATGTGTATCCATTTAGCAATGTACTATAAGAATGGTTACTACATCACAGCATATCATAGCAATCCCCGGCTACCGTGTCAATGCGACTCCTTGTGGCTGTAAGCAATAGCGTTGTCATGTGGTCACCTTGCAGCCTGCAAATGTCGCTCCACTGCTGCTGCTCCATGAGGGCCGCCTTCAGCTTGCAGCATAAGGTCACATGATCAACATAGTCCAGCAGGACCCGAACCACGTGACCCGAGAGGTGCTTGAGCCACGAAACGGTGATCACCTCGCAGAACTGTGCTGACAAACACACACACACACACACAGTCACGCCTGTCAGCATACGTCCATTGTCGATTTTAGTTCTGGTTACCATCGTGTCTTTGATGACAGTGTTGGTCCAGCCCTCGTAGTCCTCTGGAACGTGGGATCTGTTGCCATAGGGACAGTCAAAGCAGCGCTCCACGTGGTAACCATAGCTACACAGCATCCTGAGAACCACCTGAAACACACACACAGACAGTCATACCCAAGAAGCGCCCCTGAAGCAGACGTGAAGCGATACCTCGTCATTGAGGGCGTATTGCAGTGCCGAGGGGAAGTGTGTTGTGTTGATTCTGGAGTAAAAGTTGACGTTGGCGCCGAACCTCAGCAACACTTTGATCAACTCGTAGTTGCCCAAACGCAGAGCGACCTGCCAAGATGGCATAGCAACACATCAGCGACACCGTCCAATTGTTTAAACTAGTGTTTAAATTTCACATTCATTTTCCCACTAAGAAATAATGCAAATACAGTGGAGCTTGCAGGAAGTCACAAGATGTCTTCTGTCTGTCAGACTGTATCTACCATCGATTTGGTATGTTATTAAAATTCATGTATTAAAAAAAAAACATTAAAGCATAGGTAGGTGTCAAGTACTGCAAGTGTAAAAAGAAGTTATACCAGTAACTGTAACATGAAGAGTCTTGAACCAGTCATGATGTGCTATATATATCACGATATTGACACTTACTATGGTCATATCATTACATCTAAACAGACACTAATCATTACATCACTCTTCATTACATGATTAGAGTTCCCATACACGTGCTGGTATGTGTTAAAAAAAAAAAAACAAATATGTTACGGACGTGTGGAGGACAGGAAGTGACGTTGAGTTTTAGTTAGGAGTGAATTACGGCCACAACAATAGACTGTGTTGTTATTGTGATTATTATGACTATTATATTATAAGCCAGCTGCTTGTGTGTCACCAAACATTACAGGAACAATGTTGACACCTAGTGGCCAGTGTAGAATAGCATCATGTTTTTTTAATGCATCTTCTGAATGGCCTATTGTATTTTAGTTAATTTAGCCTTTATTATGCTTGAAAGGGCTTATTTAAGCAAAAAATACATAACATTTACTTTAAATATGCACAGTTTCTGACTAATAATAGGCTAAATTCAACCACAAAACAGTAGGATATATTTATGATTGTAGATGCTAGTGTTAACTCAACACAAATGGTGTTCAGGCTACAGCATGGATGGCCAAACGTTTGACTTTAAATTACATGCTAAAACCAAAACAATGTAGGTCAATATATATATATACTATGCAGTTAAATGTTATGGTCCTTAGTCCAAACAGCCAAGTGTAGCGTCAACAAACATACATACAACATACATATATGTATCACTATATCGACAATTACTATAGTACCCATTATGTCATTGTATGGTCATATCACCTTGTACTTTGGTATGTGACAAAAATAAAAAAAACTTAAACTATATTAGGAAAGCAGGAAGTGAACAAATGTAACAGTTACTGATTGTAAAAGTACCAGATGGAGGGGTAGGATTTAATAAGCTTTGCTTCTTCCTACTCCTTTTGGACATGTGGAACTGTGAACTGATTATGTGATGCATTCAATTGTAATCTGATGCATGTTCAAATTAAATAAAACCATTATCATATTAAAAGATAAAACCTTGTGGTGTTAACGAGCATGCTCTCGTACCTGCAGACATTTAACCGGGTCCTGGTTGGCCATGGCTCCGGCCTCCAGCAACATGCAGACGGACGGAAGGTCGTTGTTGGACACGGCGAAGAAGAGTGCTGACTTCCTTTCGTCGTCATAGCCTCGGCGCACGCATGGATGCAGCATGTAGTTTGGGTCAAAGCCTTGGTCCAGCAGCACCTGGAGGAACGTGTCTTGATGTTTATTAGCATGGACCACAGAGTCGTGAAGAGTGTGGACACGCACCTTGATGCAATGTGAGTGTCCTCCAGCCGCCGCACTGTGTAGCGGACTCATTCCGCTGTTGTCTATGTCTTCCATTGACGTTATTGGAATCAGCAGTTTCAGAGTCCTGCACAGAACACATGCAGTAACTCAATTATGAATCATATTTCATGCAACAATATGTTCTGTATTTTGGTTTGTGCTTTACTGCAGGTGTCCCCTGTGAGCGGCCCGGTGGATTGGTAGGTGCCCGCTCTGTTTAGCCACATTGGGGTCAGCGCCGTATTCCAGCAGCAGCTCCACAACAGAAGCATTTCCACTCGCACACGCCTCGTACAAGATGGAGGCCTCGTCCTGCGCCTGAGACATCACGTCCGCTCCTGATCAGAAACCAAAGGCAAACACAAAGAATCTATATCGGTCCAAAAATTAAAATTACTGATTTTTCTTTTTACAAAATTCAATTAATTTGAAGGGGTCCCTAGCAGAAATAATGTAAAGTTAATTCTACAATCTGTTCCAGAGTCAATCATAACACCTTCATTATGTTTACATGCAATGTTTTAAGTCACATTTTAACACTATCTGTCACGCAAGTGTAAAAAGAAGTTAACCAATATTATTCATCATTCACCGTTATGCTTTTAGCGACATGCTATTCATGTTAGCATCTGCTTGGTACAATTCATCCATCCATCCATTTTTTATGCCACTTCACTAGGGTATGCCGGAGCCTATCCCAGCTGACTTCAGGCGACCCTGGACTGGTGGCCAGCCAATCACAGGGCACATATAGACAAACAACCATTCACACTCACATTCATACCTATGGACAATTTGGAGGCGCTAATTAACCTAGCATGTTTTTGAAATGTGGGAGGAAACCTCATCAGTTTTTTTCAAACTGTGTCTGTCGATTAATCTCTTGTTTTTCGAATTAATCTGCACACAAGCAGTAATATGGAATAATCTTGTCGGAATTCAAGCATGGGAAAAACATGGGAACAAAAATAGTAACATTTTTAAACTAAAGAAAAAAATAATTTTATTTGGGACGTTTGTGGATCGCCTGTGTTTGTCTCATGGCAAGTCCAGTGTCATCTATGGTTATCATCATAATCAGTGATGGCATTCAAAAACACTGTACACACTTGCAGAGTTAATCCTTTGGATTCTCAATGACCTAACGCCACAAACCATGATGTTTTTGGTGTCACACCTCCCTTACCTTTCCTCAGCAGGACCTCCGCCACTTCCAAGTGACCCGCCTGAACAGCCAGTGCCAGCGGTGTAAGGCCAAAGCGGCTGCGAGCGTCCGGCAGCGCCTTGGCTTCCAGGAGCAGGCTCACTAGATCGGCTCTGCCCAGTCGAGAGGCCTCGTGGAGCGGGCAGCGGCCGTGGAGACCCGCCTGGTTGACCGCCGCACCTCGTTGAAGAAGCAGCTTCGCCAGGTCCATGCAGCCCGACCGGATTGCTGGAGACGGCAATGAGGTCATTTATATACTTTATCATTTTAATTTCACTTCACAATGATGTCTTTTACTTCTAACACACAGTAGTCATTCATTTGTGTGTAAAGAACCCTTCTAGTTCTTCAAGTTCCTGAGTGGGTGTGGCTGCCATATACACATATTTTACACATTTTTTATTGGCCATTGGGGCAATTATTATTGAGCCCTATGAAATCTGCCTAGCAACAGTGACCATACATTGGACGTGAACATGAAAAGAATCCTGGATCTACATTACTGCTACTGCTAGCTGCCTAAAAATATTCATTCATTCATTTTCTACTGCATATCCTCACGAGGGTCGCGGGGGTGCTGGAGCCTATCCCAGCTGTCTTCGGGCAAGAGGCGTCCACCCTGGGCTGGTGGCCAGCCAATCCCAGGGCACATATAGACAAACAACCATTCACACTCACATTCATACCTATGGACAATTTGGAGTCGCCAATTAACCTAGCATGTTTTTTGGAATGTGGGAGGAAACCGGAGTACCCGTAGAAAACCCACGCATACACGGGGAGAACATGCAAACTCCACACAGAGATGGCCGAGGGTGGAATTGAACTCGGGTCTCCTAGCTGTGAGGTCTGCGTGCTAATCACTCGCCCGCCGTGCAGCCCAAAGACAAAGAAGCCAAAAACGTACCACTTCCACACGCAATAGGAGGAGAACTTCTTTTCACTCTATCATGTTGGACATGATGGAGCCTATCCCAGCTGTCTTCGGGCGAGAGGCGGGGTACACCCTGGACTGGTGGCCAGCCAATCACAGGGCACATATAGACAAACAACCATTCACACTCACATTCATACCTATGGACAATTTGGAGTCGCCAATTAACCTAGCATGTTTTTGGAATGTGGGAGGAAACCCACGCATGCACGGTGAGAACATGCAAACTCCACACAGAGATAGCCGAGGGTGGGATTGAACCTAAAAATATAAAATTTTAGAATAATTTCTGATGGTATATTATAGCAATGCCGCTCCACCTACTACAGTATCTATACATGTATGATGTCTATAGTTGGAGATTTCACTGTCCTCCATTGGCGGCCTACCTAAAAGCAGCGGCGAGTCCAGGTCCTGGTTCTGTGTGTCAGGCCGGGCCCCGTGCTGAAGGAGAAAGGAGGCATTGTCCATGAGACCTCGTTCCACCGCCAGGAAGAGGGGTGTCTCCCCACGTTGTGTCTGATGCTCCACTGCCTCTCGACCTGAAGCTTGAAAAAGTTCAAGGTGATGAATGTGGCATCACTTCTCATGGGTTCTGACACTAACCTCCATAGGTGAGCTCCAGGATGGTTTGGTTGGCCTGGGCTGAAGCTTCGTGGAGAGGCGTCCATCCTCTGCTGTCTGTCTGGAGGAACGAATCGCTCCTCTTCAAACGAAGCTCCTCCACAAGCTTCTCTTTGCCTGCTTGGTCAAACAAATGCATGATGGATACAAGCCATCTTGGAGTACATTTTAATATTTACGTTGTTATCATTGATGGGATCAAGTTGGCTCACCTTGCCTTATAGCAGTGAATATAGATTCTGCACACTTAGAGCTGCAAGAAAAGCACATTTAACATATCATAATAAAAATCATAATACTAGACAATAATACATGTGTATTTAAAAAAAAATAAGCCAATATTAACAGGTACTTGTTATTAAATATCTGACCTCCTGTCACCTCGTGTCGAAGAAGATGGTCTGTGGACTTCCTTGTGTTTGTTGCTGTCCTGCAGACTCTGCTCGATTATGTACTGCATGGCTGCATCGTCCTCCTCATCCTCCATTCCTAGCGCTTTGAACTCCATGCTAAGAGTCACAAATAATATATCATTATACTGGATGCACATATCAGCATATCATGCCTATTTCCACCATTTTCCTGCAGATTTTTAGTATCAAAACATTAATTAACATTAACAATTAATGGAGAAAAACCTCTTTATCTCATTCACATGACTAACAGTTCAACATGTTCATTTACCAAATGGAATCACTTGGCTTTTCTCCTTTCTCCTACCTGTCCGTTGCAGCTCCTCAGGTGGAAATCGGTTGTTTGCGCTTCCCTAATAATCTTCTACACTGAAAACATTTTAAAAAAGAGTTTAACCTTTGCTTCGTTAGCTGCAGCACTGTGCTAGTGTTGTTGTTGTCGTCCGGTAGCCGCTATACTATATTTAGATGTGAGAGCAGTGACTAGTCACATTACTGACAGGCCACCAAGGTCAACTCCACGTCACACTTCTTTACAAAGATGATATAATACCTCTTTTAACGATACTAAACCCAAATAAGATGCACTCTTGCAGAGACACTTATTTGCATTTTTTTAAGTTTTGCACCCCAATTTGAAAACCACTGCATTACTAGTAAATTGTGACATTTGTGTCTTTTCTAAGCTTTTGTAATAAACATGTTAAGGTCAAACAGACACATGAACCAATATTTGTGTCTTTCTTTGTTGCTGAATAAATTCAGCTTAGCTGCAAGACATTGTGTTCTAAGGGTTTTACTGTTTACTAACCCCCCCCAAATACATTTACTGCAAGCAACACAATTACACTTGCACAACCTATTCACAATAATGCATTTTATGTATGTATATATATATATATATATATATAGCGCCTTACAAGATAGCCAAAGCACATCACAGTGAAGCCTATTCATTCCCGAACTGGTGGTGTTCTACATCCGTGTCCACAGCTGCCTTGGATACGTTCCGTTACATTGTCTCACCCAGTGACAGTTTGTTTCTGGACGACCTGCTCTACCTTCAAAGACTTCACAATATCCATTGTATACATGTAGTCATTTAGTAGCCATTTGTTTTGCATGTACTGTGCGTTGCTGCAACATAGACACTACAATCCGGTGTGGAAAAAAAAATCCAAGACAGTCAAATTCTTTGAAAATGTTTATTTTATGCCGCAACAATTTATGACCTAGGTCTCTCCTTCTTGCCTTTGTAGAGCGCCAGCAGGGACACGTTGGCCACCTTGACCACCTTGAAGCGAACTCCAGGAATGTCACCCACGGCGTGACCTTTACGGCCAAAACCTGCCACCAGAACCTCGTCGTTTTCCTGTAGAGTGATTAGACAGGAGGATATGAGGACTGACATCAAAGAGTTTCTGTTTAAGATGGATGCATTCTCACCTCAATGTAATTGAGGCAACCGTCGTTGGGGACGAAGGCTGTGATCTTCTTGCCGTTCTTTATGAGCTGAACCCTCACACATTTCCTGATGGCAGAGTTGGGCTGCTTAGCCTCCACGCCACTGGAGAGAAAGACAACGGTGAGTAAACCTTATTACCGTTAAGACGCACAAACTAATAACCTATTTGTTAAAAGCTAAGCTAATTGGTACTTACACTTTCTCAAGGACGATGCCTTTGGCGTGAGAAGCTCCTCCAAAAGGGTTGGCCTTGAGGGCAGTGCCCAGATGGGCCTTCTTGTACTGTTTATCATGCCATTTCTGCTCACGGCGATGATTGCGGAGCTTCCTGGCTGTGCGCAAACCACGACACTTTCCTGGAAGAACACAAAAAGGTACCATTTAGTAAACAAGTCATTTTTTGTTCATAAATCACAAGCAGCATGTAAACCTTTCCAGCACAAACATTGCAATACTCAATTTACATGTTTAGGTTTCAAATGTCTATTTTAGCATATAAATTAAGCATAAATTTAAATAAAATTTGCTAAATATATGCTAAATTTAAATAAATTTAGCATATAAAAAATTGTTAGCTAGTTTGAAAAACAAAGGAAACATTATACATGAAGCTAACGGCCAAAATACGCATAAAAACCACAACCTGGCTTTAATAGATGTAAATATATAAAAGGTATTGATCCACTAAGAGACAAAAATACTTGTGCATTAAATTACAGGAACCTATAAACGGACGGTTATCTTAAATCGGTAACAAGCTGCTGTTTTCAGTAACAACCAACTCACTACCACCAGTTACACACTGAAGCTTGTACAACCTAAATCACATTGACATTATATTAATGACGTGCCATTATTTACAATAAAGAATAAAAACTAGTGACATATTTGGGGTAGGCTAGCTATGCTAACACCGATCGCCCGTGTAATGGCCGCTCCACGTTGCGGCGACACGAGTGGATAAGATAGCTCCGTTTTTATTTCCCACCCACACTTTCTCATCGCATAAAAACTTCTACAATAGTCCCTGAGGTTATTGTGCGAAAAATCGTTTAAATACATCAGTTCAGTGGCGAGGATTAGTTGTCAAAAAAACGAAGGCTTGAAGCGTACCCATGATTGCCGAACAGAGCCTGGGATGGAAAGGAAAGACCCAAGATGCACCGCGGCAATGTCAGGATCTCAGGACCCCGGTAAAGGCGTCTGCAGAGAATGCCCGATTTAAAATACCAAACCCGTACTGACTTGATGTACAGTATTCGTTTATTTTACATTTCACACTGTTGTTTACTTAGTTTATTTAAATATTAAATTAAAATATATCCGAACAAACTGAATTTTAGGTTGATTTGGAGGGAAAATTCCCTGTTTTGTACACAAATAGAAATGCAGGGGAGAATGCTACACAGTAATATTTTATTGAAAGATATTTTCTCCTCCCACACATCACATAGGCTTCAACACATGAAGCTAACATCAAAGAGAGCAGGTATTATAATTCATTTAACAATATTAACATGTTAAAATTTTTATTTATAATACAGACTCGGAATTGTATGTATAGACAAGCTAGTAATCACTAGTAATAATTCTGCAATGCTGCATATATGTTGAACTAGTTCTGCTCAAAACTGGTCAAAAATGAATAAATGTTTTATAACTGTAATATATTACAATTTATTAATTTATGAATCCATTGACATTGTAAATACAAGTCTAATTCAGTGACCTCAAACGAAACTGAGCGATGGGCGGAGCTATCTTACCACGCGCTGTCATGTATCTATTTCCTGATTGGTTTATTACTGAGTCAGTCAGGGGGCTTTTCATGGAGTGGACGGAATAAAGTCGATGAGGGGATCGAGCGGGCAGGGGGAGAGTGTGCTGGCATCACACTGGAGTGATGGCTCCCAAATATCCCAAACACTGCTGCATCCTCCTCACTCTCCTCCTTTTCCATCATCCATCATCGTCTTCCGGTCTTGAGCCACAGCGGTTTGGCAGGTAGGTGAGGAACACACGTGGTAGGCTTCCACAGGAGGGTGGGCGTTATTTTACCTTTGACCTCTGCTTGACACTAATGGATGCTTTTTAAGGCTTTGTTTTCTGGCTGACGCCCATGTGAAAAGACCCCATGTTACATCCTTTATGGCTGAAGTTAAGTTAACAACGGGTGGTGTTAGCATTGTCTCCTACTATTACATCTTTTAGGTTAGGTTGCAGTAGCTAGTAGTTTGAGATAGCCATGAAGTGAAAGTACACAGTTGTGTCAATAGGGGGCGCTCTCATCTTGTCTCATCTTGTCATTCTTTTGTTTTCATTCATTCATTCATTTTCCACCGGTTTTCCTCACGAGGGTCGCGGGGATGCTGGAGCCTATCCCAGCTGTCTTTGGGCGTGAGGCGGGGTACACCCTGGACTGGTGGCCAGCCAATCACAGGGCACATATAGACAAACAACCATTCACACTCACATTCATACTTATTGACAATTTGGAGTCGCCAATTAACCTAGCATGTTTTTGGAATGCGGGAGGAAACCGGCGTACCCGGAGAAAACCCACACATGCACGGGGAGAACATGCAAACTCCACACAGAGATGGCCGAGGGTGGAATTGAACCCTGGTCTCCTAGCTGTGAGGTCTGTGCGCTAATCACTAGCCCACCGTGCCGCCCTATTCTTTTGTTTTTTCAATTGTTAATGTTTTTTGGGTTAGACGCTTTTACTGTGGATTTTTTATATTTTTTGCGCCACATAGACTGAACACTTTCTGTTTTGACTTCAGCTTTACAGATACCATGTCTGCTGTCATAATCCCAGTTGCAACAACCAGTGCCTCTGCAGGCAGTAGTGAGTAGTGAGCACTGACTTTGGACATTAGCGTGATTGTTATGACTAACATTAAGATGCATTTGGTTAATTTAGTTGGATTTTTTTTTTGGGGGGGGGTTGTGCAGATTAATTTGATTGAATGACTCTGTTGTCTGACTTACACAATACTGACATTGGATGTTGGCTTTTGCTCGTATTTAACTTGTGCAGCTGTCGACGCGACAGAAGCTACAAAATCTCCTCTTGGCTGAGCGCCTCCTGTGTATGTGTGTATGTGTGTGTGTGTGTGTGTGTTTATGATTATGTAATCTACACAATCCTCAATCTGCACCGCCTTGACCCAGTACACCATTTTTGGCTTGCGACAGGCTATGAAATGGGAAGGATTTAACAACATAATTGCAAGGATATGTTCTAGACGTGTACAAAAAAATGACTGTCAGGTACACGAGGCGTTAGTAGCTCAGTCTCTTTATAGCAAATATAATTATGAAAGTGTGTTATTGTGTTATATTAATCATGTCATTTTGCCCTTTTTTCTCACAGTGCAGCTGCAGCCCCTTCCCCTGGTGAGTACATCTATTTATATTACACAATATACACTGGAAGTATTTCGTATTACGGTGAGAATTTAGGCCACTTTGTTAGTTATACATCAAGAAGTTGTTGTTCCTACAGATTCAGAAGAAGTGGCTGACCAAGTCGTAAAACTACTGCAGGTAGTTTTCTGTTATACATATATTTTTTCAGATGCAGGATTCCCAGGTACACAATATGGCTTCGAAGAGCTCCTTCTAATTTTTGTCTCCCTTACAGTCTGCTGACACACCTCGGAGGAAGTTGCTTCAGACGTCAGGAGCTGCAGTTTCTTTCCCTCCCCTCAAGGTCGTATCATCTTCAGAATGAATATGTTATTTTATTTTAATAACTATTTTTAGTTAGTACAGCAAATGGCATTTTTTTGTGTAGTGCACATTGAAGCGTGTGGTGATATTTCCATTGTAGCTTAACTCTGGCTCCCCGCAGGTGTTGTCCAATGGGAAGCCGTGCATCATGTTCCAAGCCAGGAAGTTGTCTCTACGCTACGAAAGGCAGAAGCAGGTGGACCTGACTGAACGTGCGTTCTCTCCTCACAAGTCCATGGACACCACTCAGTCCGTGTGCCGCCAGGACAGAGCTATGTATGTGTAACAAACATGGAGGATTACCTTCTGCAGTGATCCTGTCCGATACTTGATCAGTATCCGTCTGTCCTCACCAGGTTGGTCATGAGGTTTGGAGATGTGGACGATTTGAGAGGCCTTTCCATTAGGTAATGATTGATCTGTCAGTCATAACTTTAGAGAATCAGGTACTTTAGAAGATCTCAATGATGCTGCTTAGGTAGTACGACAAAAAAATATTTTTGCTCGTGAGATACAGTAATCTCTCATTTATTGTGGTTAATTGGTTCCGGATCTTTCCGCCAAGTAGGATCGTTTATTTATAAATCATATCATTTTCTAGCATAAACCCTGTTTATGACCTTCTACATACAGTTTTTAATATTATTAGAGCCCTCTAGACATAGAATAGCACCCCTATAGCCAATTTTACACTAGTAGAAATGAGAAAATAAGCCATTTAACATATAAATAACAGTCATGCTCATGAGTGTTTCAATAAATGTGTTATAGTTATAGCTGGAGTACTCCGGGTACTCCGGTTTCCTCCCACATTCCAAAAACATGCTAGGTTAATTGGCGACTCCAAATTGTCCCTAGGTATGAATGTGAGTGTGAATGGTTGTTTGTCTATATGTGCCCTGTGATTGGCTGGCCACCAGTCCAGGGTGTACAAGACAACTGGGGTAGGCTCCAGCACCCCCTGTGAGGAAAAGCGGTAGAAAATGAATGATTGAATGTAAGCATTGAAACCCTTTTTATGTTCTTCTACATACAGTTTTTTATATTATTAGAGCCCTCTAGACATAGAATAGCACCCCTATGTCCACTTTTACACTAGTAGAAATGAGAAAATAAGCCATTTAACATATAAATAACAGTTGTGTTGTGTTTCAATAAATGTGTTATAGTTATAGCTGAAGTACAGCCACAACATTTCCCTATTTTTATTATTATGATTATAATAATTATGCCTGTTGAGATCATTCAAACCTGCAATAATTGTGGCCGCCAATCAACTAGTGACACCTAGTGGCCAGTGTGAGTCATTTAATGCTGGTAAATATTGTCAACACGTCTTCTTCACCCAAGGTTGCAGCTGTCCAACACTTTCTACGAGGCTTCAGGCCAGTGGTGGTTCTCCGTGGACAGCATTTCCCTTCTCTACAACGTCTCCGAAGAGGCCGTGTTCAACGCCAGCGAGGTGTACGCTCCGTCCACATCCTCTTACCACTGCACGCATGTCAGCAGCCTGGAACGCTACAGCGCCCTGCTGCAGCCTCACAGCGAGCACGCCCGCCGCTGGACCATCACCTTCACGGACTTCCAGGTGAATTTCTCCTTCATCTGCTTAACCGAGAACACTCATCAGGTCCAATGTCATCTTCCATTATTATTATCATCCTCAGATTCAGGCGTTCAATGTGACTTCCGGAAGGTTCTCTCCAGTGAGCGACTGCACCACCTTTTTAACACCAGCCATCCTGATGGGCCTGGTCACCTCTCTCATCCTGCTCCTGGTGCTCGCCTACGCCCTTCATCTGCTCGTGCACCTCAAACACATCGAGCGCGACGATGAGCGCAAAGCTCACATTTATTTCCCACAAATCCCGGAACAGTCGGAACACTGTTGTATGGAAAACATAGCAGATAAAGATATTGCCTGAACAGAACTCTGGGGGTCCTTTGAGACCCACCAATGCATTTTTCACTGCTTACCACAATAAAAGCGGCAGTGAAATGCAATTAATTGGAGTTTTTCCAACCAAACTGACGATGTCTCATATCGACCAGCATGTTTTATGGGTACAAAAGAAGTAATGGGAGTACTACTACTTTTTATATAACATTTTGAAGATGGTTGTTGCATTAAGAAGCCGAAACATCTGTGTGTGTGTGTGTTTAAGCTAAAAGAACAATTGTGTTTTGCAGTTTTATTAATAATATGATTCAAAAAGTGTACTGTAAAAAAATAATATGTAGAAAGATATTTTACCTTTTAAATTGTTCATTCATTCATTTTCTACCGCTTTTCCTCACGAGGGTCGCGGGGGGTGCTAGAGCCTATCCCAGCTGTCTTCAGGCGAGAGGCGGGGTACACCCACATATAGACAAACAACCATTCACACTCACATTCATACCTATGGACAATTTGGAGTCGCTAATTAACCTAGCATGTTTTTGGAATGTGGGAGGAAACCGGAGTACCCGGAGAAAACCCACGCATGCACGGGGAGAACATGCAAACTCCACACAGAGATGGCAGAGGGTGGAATTGAACCCTGGTCTCCTAGCTGTGAGGCTAACCACTTGACCGCCGTGCCGCCCTTTTAAATGGTTAGTTTTATAAATGTAATGTCTTGTTCCGCTCATTAAAAGAATAGAAAAGATAATGGACTACAAAGGACATAATAAACGCATTGTATGATATATATATATATAAATACTGCAGTCAAGATAATAATTTCATGAAAAATATCATTACAACACTTCTCAGAGGCATTATTGAAAATATTGTGTAATTTAGCTTCCGTCCAGTAGGGGGCAGCGATACTTGTTGAAGTGCTGTATTATGTAAGCGAAGAAGAACGTGATAGTGGTACAACTATGCTAACGCTATGTTGCAAACTTTATGTCAAAGTAGTTGCAGTGTTGCTCGGTAAACGTATTTGTTTCAGATTGGAGTGAAATTGTTAAATAACAAACAAAATTCGCAGTTATGCTGGCTAATGACACTAGGAATTAGACGACCCTCTCGCGGTTCAATGTTGCTAGTTCCGGTTTAGTTGTGTCTCGTGCCACCGGGGGGGTTCATGTTCAACAAGCTCCCCGCTGCTCTGCTGTCCTTTCCCGGTAGGCTGCTCTCCGTCAGCCGAGCTTGCCGCCTCCTCGGCAGCAGGATGGAGCCGGCTTTGGTGAGGTGTGTCCCGGGGGAGCCCAAACTGACTATCTCTTTCAGCTTAGCGGGCAGCCAGAAACACATGCTGCGGGAACAGAGCGAGCCTTTGGGGAAGGTCCTGGCCCGGATCGCCTGTAACTTCACAAAAGGCAAAGCCAAGAAAACTAAAAGGAATGCGGAGCAGCAGCCGGCTGAAACCTCCTCGGAGCTCGCCGTGGTGAAGCTCTTCCTGGACGGCAGCGAGGTAGAGGCCACGGTGTTGAACTCGGAGGCGTGGAAGGACGGAGCGGTATTACAGGTGGGGGACGTTAAATACCTTATCACCAGGAACGCTCCTACATTCACTACCGCCGAGCTGCCCGGATCCCTGTTGGCTGGATTCCCGGTGTGTCCAAAGCTGGAGGTGGAGTTCGGAGACCTGCAAGACTGCGAGTTCATGTGGTTCAAAGAAAAGGTCCCAAATATAAGGTGCGGTACCTAAAATTGCACCAAATGTGCCAGAATGTTGTTCATTCATTCATTTTCTACCGCTTATCCTCACGAGGGAGCCTATCCCAGCCGTCTTCGGGCGAGAGGTGGGGTACACCCTGGACCGATGGCCAGCCAATCACAGGGCACATATAGACAAACAACCATTCACACTCACATTCATACCTATGGACAATTTGGAGTTGCTAATTAACCTAGCATGTTTTTGGAATGTGGGAGGAAACCGGAGTTTTTAATTTTCTAATTGTTTCAGTGTTCAAGCTTCTGGCGATGCGGCCGCTGAGGACATCACCTGGACAGAAGTAGCACATAGCAGAGTCTACGTCCCGTCCAATCAGGACATCGGCTGCAAACTGAAGCTGTGCTGCACACCCATAGATGGCCGCCGCAGCGGGCAGCCTATAGAGCTAGTCTCCACCAGCGCCGTGGAAGCCGGACCGGGCGTGTGCACATTTGACACTCGACACGCGTACACAGCCAAACACGTGGACTGGCCGTTTATGAGAGTGGTGTCCTACAACATACTGGCGGACATCTACGCCCAGACAGAACTGTCCAAGACGGTTCTGTATCCCTACTGCGCTCCCTACGCCCTGCAACTGGACTACAGACAGAACCTGATCAAGAAGGAGCTGGCAGGATACCGTGCCGATATCGTGTGTCTGCAGGAAGTTGACAAAGGTCATGTGTGGTCATGTGTGCGATGTGTGGGATAATTACACAACAAAAGCAGCCTCTCTGACAGCTTGGTTTCCTGACGTGTTTTTCATATTTCATATTTCAGGGGTGTTTTTGGACAGTCTGACTCCAGCCCTTGATGCCTTCGGCCTGGATGGGGTTTTTAAGGTTAAAGAGAAGCAACATGAAGGATTGGCGACTTTCTACCGCAGGTTTGCTACAATTTGTTCAAATAGTACTACCGTATTTTCTGGACTATAAGTCGCACAAGGCCAAAAATGCATAATTAGGTAGAAAAAAACATACATAAGTCGCACTGGAGTATAAGTCGCATTTTTTGCGGGTAATTTATTTTACAAACTACTTGACCGTAAACCATATTTTTAATGTATTTTTGTATTTTTTTAAACCATATTTTCAGGATTTTTTATATATATTTTTTTGTATGTATTTTATTTTAACATATTTTCTATGCCAGAAATGCATAATTATGTAGAAAAAAAACATACATAAGTCGCACTGGAGTATAAGTCGCATTTTTTGCGGGTAATTTATTTTACAAACTACTTGACCGTAAACCGTATTTTCTATGTATTTTTGTATTTTTTTAAACCATATTTTCAGGATTTTCTATGTATTTTTATATATTTTTTGTATGTATTTTATTTTAACATATTTTCTATGCCAGAAATGCATAATTATGTAGAAAAAAACATACATAAGTCGCACTGGAGTATAAGTCGCATTTTTTGCGGGTAATTTATTTTCCAAACTACTTGACCAAAACAGACATTACGTCCTCTTGGAAGGCAAGTTCTAACAATAAAAGAATAGAGAACAGGCTGAATAGGTGTAAGATATGCTAACACAATGCTTATTCAGCTACACAAAAAATAAACTTGAACAGAAAAGGTGTCCATTGTTTATAAGTCGCTCTGGAGTATAAGTCGCAGGAACAGCCAACCTAGGAAAAAATGTGCCACTTATAGTCCGGAAAATATGGTAATTTTCTCAGGAAATTATTAAATAATAATGTATTACCTGTAATGGTAATGGTTTTATTTCATTTGAACATGCATCAGATTACAATTGAATGCATCCCATAATCAGTTCACAGTTCCACATGTCCAAAAGGAGTAGGAAGAAGCAAAGCTTATTAAATCCTACCCCTCCATCTGGTACTTTTACAATCAGTAACTGTTACATTTGTTCACTTCCTGCCTTTCTAATATAATTTAAGTTTTTTTTAAATCAATTTTTATTTCTTCATTTAAAAAAATATATTTAAAAAAAACAATTCATTTTTTTAACAAATTTTAATTTTTTTTTAATTTAAAAAAAATGAAATTTAAAAAAAATTTTGTCACGTACTGAAGTACAAGGTGATATGAGCATCCAATGCCATAATGGGTACCATAGTAAGTGTCAATATAGTGATATATATAGCACATCATGACTGGTTCAAGACTCTTCATCCTTGTATTTAGCAAACATCAACTGCTTGTATTGTTTCTTGAATTGGGGGGGGGGGGTACAGGCCTTGAGATCACGATCTGGGGTAGCCTCGTGTAAAATACAGAAAAGCATTCATGCTCATGCTCATGCTCATTTTTTTACTTTTAGGACGAAATTTAAGCTGGTGAGTCGTCATGACATCACGTTGAGTGCGGCACTGACCTTTGACCCCATTCATGGTGATCTGCTGGAGAGGGTCTCGGCTAACACCACCCTGAAAGACAGGATTCTGAAGAGGTCCACGTCCTTACAGGTATCAACATGGCCAGCTTCTGTAATGTTTTCCATGGGTTGTTGTTCTTTTTGCTCGATTGGTGAGACTTCCTCTCTGCTTGACCCTTCCTGCTGCAGGTCAGCGTGCTGGAGGACCTCAGCCAAGCAGGCAGAAAGGTGTGTGTAGCAAACACACACCTTTACTGGCACCCTCAAGGTACAACTTTTAAGATTTTATCATCTCTTCCTCCTGAAACATCTCCATATTGACTTCTTCTCCTTTTTGAAGGAGGGAACGTTCGATTGGTCCAGATGGGCGTGGCTCTGCGGCACCTGAGTCATGTGATTGATGAGGTCGCCCCTGGAGCGCCGTTGGTTTTTTGTGGCGACTTCAATTCCTCTCCGACCTCAGGTAACCTCAGTTTTCGTTCATTAATTTTCTACCGCTTATCCTCACGAGGGTCGCATGGGGGTGCTGGAGCCCTGGACTGGTTTGCCAGCCAATCACAGGGCACATATAGACAAACAACCATTCACACTCACATTGGAATGTGGGTGGAAACCGGAGTACCCAGAGAAAACCCAAGCATGCACAGGGAGAACATGCAAACTCCACACAGAGATGACCGAGGGTGGAACTGAACCCTGGTCTCCTAGCTGTGAGGTCTGCACGCTAACCACTCGACTGCCGTGCAGCCCAAAGACAAAACAAAAAAGCCAAAATCGTACCACTTCCACACGCAATAGGATAACTTCTTTTCACTCTATCATGTTGGACATGCTGGAGCCTATCCCAGCTGTCTTTGGGCGAGAGGCGGAGTACACCCTGGACTGGTGGCCAGCCAATCACAGGGCACATATAGACAAACAACCATTCACACTCACATTCATACCTATGGACAATTTGGAGTCGCTAATTAACCTAGCATGTTTTTGGAATGTGGGAGGAAACCGGAGTACCCGGAGAAAACCCACGCATGCACGGGGAGAACATGCAAACTCCACACAGAGATGGCAGAGGGTGGAATTGAACCCAGGTCTCCTAGCTGTGAGGTCTGCGTGCTAACCACTCGACCACCATGCAGCCCTAACGTCAGTCTTAACACTGAAAATGATTCCACATTCAAGTGTGCATGCTGATACAAGCTCCTGCTTCACAATGAAAAATCCGTTATTCCGGCTTGATGTCTTGATGTCCATCTCATCCTGCCTCAGGCGTGCTCCAGCTGGTCACCGAGGCTGTGGTTCCCCAGCAGCACGCAGACTGGAGCAGCTCGGGCCCGGAGGAGTCGTGCAACATGGAGCTACCGTCCACCTTCCCCCCCTTGCTGAGCGCCTGCGGCCCACTGGCCTACACCAACTACGTGGGCGGCTTCCAAGGCTGCCTGGACTACATCTTCATCCAGCCGGAGAGCATGCAGGTGGAGCAGGTGATCCCTTTGCCTAGCCACGAGGAGGTCACCACTTACACAGCTCTGCCAAGCGTGGCGCACCCTTCTGACCATATTGCGCTGGTCTGCGACTTGCACTGGAAACCCTCTTGATGGACATAAGAGAAGCATGAAGTCATGTGACACATATGAGCAACTAAGTTATATCCCATTTAAGGAGCTTTAATGATTTACGTTTTTATTTAAAGTCTCATGAATCGCTGATATTCAGTGCTTGTTTGTAACTGGGAAGCAGCTTGCATGACAAACACAAGATGAGACCAATAATTAACATATTTGTTATGAAATTAACCATGTATTACTTTTTGGTCCCTAGCTGAAAAAATCATTTTTAAATAAAGTACCACTTTTAATTTTTAGCTGGAATTTTATTTTAACAGTAGTGAATTCAACAATTCAACTCAGGATAGTATTGTCAAGGTACTGACAAGTCATGTGGTTACTGCCTGCCGGCCTCGTCGCCACGCTGTTTTTCTCCCATTCGTCAGAAGTGGTGAAAAGGCGGGGCCAGACTATACCATTCGCTCAAATGTTGGGGGTTGCATATAAATACTTAATTACAGTTTACAGCGCACATATGGCAGTTTTGATTATATAGGCCAGGTTTAGTGCATATATACATGTTTACTGTTAATTGAGTTGACCATTTTGTGTTGTGAACAAAATTATATTTACTATTACTATACTTGTCAAACCGGTCGACACCACCAAGTCATTGAAGACAAACGCTGGAATATTGGTAAGTTCAATATGTTCAGCCAAGCTGAACCGGAAGTTGTCTGTTTCTGTCGCTAGAAAAGAAAAACTGGACATTTTCAAACTTCTTATTGAGAGTTAATATAAAAGCCTTTGTTTTTATTCTTCTTTGTAAGTATATATTGGTCATTTTATTTTGTTTTATGTTTGTGATTTGATCATATGGATACTTCTTTGCGACATTGTAATTGTAATTTGAAAACTGTCACCGGATGAATAGGTTTTGTGATTACGTGGCCTGACACTCAGCAGTCAAACCGGAAGCCAAACAAAAGAGCTGGGATTTGAAGCATCTTACGTGTCACTACGAGGGTACTGCTGTCTGGACATCTACCTAAAATAGCAGTGGGTCGCTACACGTGAGTAAAAAAAAACCTTGCTTACCTATTTTTTTTATTTTTACATGCAAACAGGAACACTAAATGAGGCATAATAGTTCACCGACGCTTGTTAGCCAATGTAGCTAACATGAGCTGCCTTTAGTCACCGCACCGTAAGAGTTCTTTAGATCAGTGGTTCTCAACTGGTTTGGCAGCGGGACCCACTATCACCCCTCAATGACAAGTGGCGACACAAAATCGCGGAAAACACAAACTTTTCAAATATTCGATTTTTTAACGAATCACATTAATTAAAGAGAGCTAACTTTTGAACGTATTGTAAGCATTATTCCCGCCCTCTTCCTGCTCGGAGAAGGTAAGATCCGCCCCAGGTAATACACGCATGCGCAGAAGAATTTGCCCATCAGCTGCTTACAGTCCCTCTAACAAAAAGTCATTTAAGTGCAGTTTGAATTTGAGTTAGTACAAAATAACACAGTGTACCAACACAAAACAAGTTTCATGATCAGTTCACAAATGAAAAACTTCATACTGTACCTGAATGTTCATTTATAGTTGCCTTAAGGAAAGAAACATACATACAAATATACGTAAATACTGGCAGCATCCCATATCTGTTCTGACTGTGATACTCGGAACACTGACATGAAAACCGCCGGTAATTTAACAAATTGACGGGTGACACGTTGTCACAGCGACTCTCCTCTCACCTTTTCCAGATCACTTCTTCAGTCGTCATTGATGAGTCCTGGTTGCCCCAGTAACGGTCGATAAAGACAGCAATCATGAAGGCTTTGATCTTGGTCGGGGGTTACGGTACACGTCTGCGACCGCTCACCTTGAGCGTCCCCAAGCCACTAGTGGACTTCTGTAACAAGCCCATCCTGCTACACCAGGTGGAGGCCCTGGTCAAGGTACAGGAAGCATGATCACTGTTTGTCTCCTTGGACCAGCAAACCTATTATTCTTTTCATAACGGTATACTGTATGTATTTGTATGTATGTGTGTGTATCCAGGCTGGAGTGAACCACGTGGTCTTGGCAGTGAGCTACATGTCTGAGCTGCTGGAGAGAGAAATGAGAGTCCAGGAGCAGAGAGTAGGTCCCTAAGTGAGATTCATATATGAGCGTCCTTATACATTTATATCACAAGACATGTTGTATCTGTAAATAAAAGCTGCCAGTCAGTCAAAATTCTGCTTTAACAAATAAATAAAAGGGTTAACAATAATTAGAAAGTAATCATGTACTGTACCAGACTGATGCTTATAACGTGAGATCAGGAACCAGTGAGACTTCAAAGCTGAAAGTTTATTTTTTTCCCTCCTCAGCTTGGCATCCGTATCTCTCTTTCGCATGAGAAGGAGCCTCTTGGAACAGGTGAGTCTGTACAAACAGGGACGAAGAAAACTGCATTGATGTATATCCTTTTATTAATCATACTTTTCCGTGGTTAAAAATGAAATTTTCTGCCTAAATTAAGCATTTTCAAGAATAAAAATGCATGGTGGATAAGTGGTTAGCACGCAAACCTCACAGCTAAGAGACCTGAGTTCAATTCCACCATGCTAGGTTAATTGGCGGCTCCAAATTGTCCTTAGGTATGAATGTGAGTGTGAATGGTTGTTTGTCTATATGTGCCCTGTGATTGGCCGGCCACCAGTCCAGGGTGTACCCCGCCTCTCGCCCGAAGACAGCTGGGATAGGCTCCAGCACCCCTAGTGAGGATAAGCGGTAGAAAAAGAATGAATGAATGAATACAAGTGTAAGCCTTCCAGAAGACTCATTCAAATTGTGGTGTGTAGTATTCTACTTTGGTCACTAGGTGTCAGTAATTTGACTGTAATGTTTGGTGACACACAATCACCATACTTTTATTGCATGTCAATGGCGCTGTGTATTTTCCGAGGACATAATATGATTTAACATGTGTATTTAATCACTTGGGGAACAGCGGGTCCGCTGGCGTTGGCTCGGGAGCTGCTGGACGTTGACAACGAGCCCTTCTTCGTCCTCAACTCGGACGTCATATGTGACTTTCCGTTCCAAGATCTGCTGCAGTTCCACCGCAACCATGGCAAAGAGGGCACCATTGTGGTGAGACAGAGTGATTTACCTCGAAAACAAGCACGTCGTCAGTGTCGTTGTCAATGCATTAAACATTTAGAGTTTTTGTGTGTAGGTGACCCGAGTGGAGGAGCCCTCGAAATACGGCGTGGTGGTGTTTGAGGCGGAGAGCGGCAGGATCCATCGCTTTGTGGAGAAGCCTCAAGTCTTTGTCTCCAACAAGATCAACGCCGGCATGTACATCTTTAATCCCAGCATGCTTGGCAGGATTCAGGTCTGCAAAACACAGTGAATGTGTCCAAGGACTTTGTAGACCTTTTACACAGACACTAACGTTTGCCCGTGTGTGTGTGTGTGTGTGTGTGTGTACAGCTCAGACCGACATCCATCGAGAAGGAGATTTTTCCTGTCATGGCTGAGGAGGGACAGCTGTACGCCATGGAGCTGCAGGGTAACTATGACTACTTCCTGCAGCCTCTTTCCCATTTGTACTGCCCCACCCGTGCCTTTTACACAGAACACAACAAAGTGTATTATTGCATAACTGTGTGCGTCCACATCCCGCAATCAGATAATCAGAGGGGATGACGCATTGATATGATTTGCTGTGACGTTCAAAATGTGTTGAGTTGTCTTTTTTTTTTAAAGTTCATGTTGCATTCACTGTCCTCAGCTCGCAGCTCCAGCAGACGTAAGTGTTCTTTAAAAACACCAGACCCCGTGACAGTGTGGTGAGGTGCACAATAAGACCACTGGATGGGAACCAAATGTAATTAGTGGTCTAGAGATCTTCTAGTAGTTCCACATCCTCAGTCACAGACCTGCAGTGTCTCAGAGTTTAAGCCACAGTAGAAAAAAAAAAACTAGACTACAGTAGTACTGGAGTCGGACCGGAGTCAAAGACCTGCACCAGAGTTATCATCACAGTTCTCTGAACCCTGTTCAGGTCTTTGATCGGGCTCTGGTGTCTGACTCCTGTTCAAGACCTTGTTCAAGGTTTCTGACTTGTTACATCACAGGCTCTCACTGTGGTCCAGGTTTTCCAATCCAGTCTGGATCCTAAGCTCTGCCTCTGGTCCAGGTCTTGGACTCTTAGCAATGTAGTGATTATGTTGAGTCAGTGATGTAATGTGTCAGGACGTGATGCCGCACTTCCTGTTAATCACATGGCCTTGTGGTTGAGTAGGTCACCAGTTTGAGTTCACAAAGAAATAGACATTTGTGTCATTCTGGGATAGGCTCCAGCATCCCCCGCGACCCTTGTGAGGACAAGCTGTAGAAAATGAATGAATGTTTCCCCGTCGGCAGGTTTCTGGATGGACATCGGTCAGCCCAAAGACTTCCTGACAGGAATGTGTATGTACCTGCAGTCGCTACGGCAACACGCCCCTGATAGGCTGCGCACAGGGCCCGGTTTCCTCGGCAATGTTCTGGTGGTGAGTTCATGTGGTTGAAGCATGACCCCTAATAGATCCCTCATGAGATCACTCTTCCTTGCGTTCTCCTGCAGGACCCGACCGCTCAGATCGGTGAAAACTGCACCATCGGCCCCAATGTGACCATCGGCGCCGGCGTGGTGGTGGAAGACGGCGTGAGGATAAAGCGCTGCACTGTGCTGAAAGCAGCCAGAGTCCGTTCGCATTCGTGGCTGGAGAGTTGCATCGTGGGATGGAGCTCCTCTGTGGGCCAGTGGGTAAGTTGAAGGTCATCAAACATCACTGTCGTATCCATTGCTCATATTTTATTGGCCTTTTTTGTTCCACCAGGTCCGCATGGAGAACGTGACCGTGTTGGGAGAGGATGTGATCGTCCACGACGAGCTTTATCTAAACGGCGCAAACGTCCTGCCGCACAAATCCATTAGTGAGTCAGTCCCAGAACCGCGGATCATCATGTAGCATCACAAGGAAGAAGAATTTCTTCTGAACTGAAGATCTAAACTGAGCCTAAGTGAGTCAGTGGTACAAAGGAGGGGTGGAGGAAACTGAGAATCCTTTTTTTTTTTTTCTTTTTAAACAAATTTGGACTTTAGTCCTGCTTGACTGCATCTCATTGGATGAGGCTGAGATCTTGATGAAGGCAGCAGGAAGGACCATGTGATGCTGCAGCGTTGAACATTACTTTAATAGAGGAACGTGTGTGTGTGTGTGTGTGTGTGTGTGTGTGTGTGTGTGTATTTCCAGAGCTGCTGTTTAGACTCAGTCAAAGTCCACACTTCATCGCCACCTCAATGCACTGAAATGACTGAGGATCTGAAATGACTGCGTTCAGTACTTGGATTGGCCGCTTGAGGGCAGCAGAGCACATAATGGTTCCCAGGATGGTCAAACTGTTGCCATTACATAGTTTAACCGGTTATTTTTACACTAACTAATTAGTCATGTCAACTGATCTATTTTACATATTAATTATCATCATACATTACAAAATGAACTCTTTATTACTATGCAGCTGTAGTAGCACTGCAGTGAAACCAAATCACGTGTTATTCCGTGATTGAATGGAAGGTGGCGCTGCATTTAAAGGCGCCTTCCTTCTTGTGCAATAAACAAGAAGAGCAGTAGAAAATGAATGATGCACTCATACATAACAAATATTGTTTGTCCTTGTTTTAAATCCGGCAAAGAATGAAGGCCAAACCTTGGCCTTGGAGTGAGCATCAATGGTCTCCTTGAAGGTCACATTATTGCCTTCTAGCGTTGCAACAGGAAGTAAAATTATCAGACACTGAAGCAGATGAGGTGCACTGATGATGTCACATTGTTTGCTGTTGTGACGGTGAAGTATTTTCTAAGAGAATAATATAACAGTCAACTCTTCCATTCTTTGTCTCGGTTGTTTCTTTGGTCTGTGTTCAATTCCACTCGTGTGTGTGCAGGATTCAGTCTTTCAGGCCACGAGGTCCTCTGCCAACACCCCAGTGCTGACGCTGCAGCGTGTATTTGTGTGAGACTGTGGTCAACCACATGCAATTCATATTATTGGTCAAAGCGGTTTATGCTGAGCATGCGAAAAAAGGTCAAAACTATGATATGAAGTCTTTGTTGCTGTTCTGGATGCTCTTTTAAAAGTGAAATTAATGCACAAATTGTTTTTATCACTTTAGCGAAGCACAGATTGACCACCTTTCATCATCATCATCATCATCAGGAGCCCAAACAACGCCTTGCTGAAGAAAATGGATATGATGGAGTGGCCCGGCATATCATCTCCACCAGTGATGTCATCATGGTAGAGTGGAAAAGTATTCAAATAAGCTGAATTCCATGTCCAAGATGATTAAGGCTTTGCTATTGATAAGAATGGTGCTCCTACTAAATAGTCACACTTTGGACGTAATATGGAAATGTGTGTTACCAGCTAGTTAGCCAATAACGGGTGTGTGCTGACTCATTTTCGCAGGGATAGGCGGGGGGGGCACAGAGTGTAAGCAATCACAGAGGAGTGGGCGTGCCCACTAAATTAAACCGGACAATTTTAATTAATTGGAAAGTGAAAAAAGTACAGCTAGAATAGGTGCAGATTCTCTAAGATGTGGAAAGCTTCCTGTGTCGGTTATCATGTGAAGCTGCTCTATAGGAGTCCAAAACTCGAAACATTCATTCATTCATTTTCTACTGCTTATCCTCACTAGGGGGGGCGCAGGGATGCTGGAGCCTATCCCAGCTGTCTTCGGGCGAGAGGCGGGGTACACCCTGGACTGGTGGCCAGCCAATCACAGGGCACATATAGACAAACAACCATTCACACTCACATTCATACCTATGGACAATTTGGAGTCGCCAATTAACCTAGCATGTTTTTGGAATGTGGGAGGAAACCGGAGTACCCGGAGAAAACCCACCCATGCACAGGGAGAACAAAACTCCACACAGAAATGACTGAGGGTGGAATTGAACCCGAGTCTCCTAGCTGTGAGGTCTGTGTGCTAACCACTCGACCGCTGTGCAACCTACACAATATCATATTTATTCATTCATTAATTTTCGACCGCTTATCCTCACGAGGGTACGCTGGAGCCTATCCCAGCTGTCTTCGGGCGTGAGGCAGGGTACACCCTGGACTGGTGGCCAGCCAATCACAGGGCACATATAGACAAACAACCATTCACACTCACATTCATACCTATGGACAATTTGGAGTCGCCAATTAACCTAGCATGTTTTTGGAATGTGGGAGGAAACCGGAGTACCCGGAGAAAACCCACGCATGCACGGGGAGAACATGCAAACTCCACGCAGAGATGGCCGAGGGTGGAATTGAACTCAGGTCTCCTAGCTGTGAGGTCTGCGTGCTACCCACTCGACCGCCGTGCAGCCCGACTCATTTTCAGTGCATAGTAAATCTACACTGCTATTCAAGCTGTACACTGACTACTCTAAAGTTTACTTTCTATATTAATGTCCCGTGATGGGATTAGTAAAATGCTTGCTGCAAAGTGAGGGTGACATATTGTTCCTCACAACATTGATTTATGCTGAATTAGGACCGTGTGGCCTTGGCAGAGGTCTACACGCTAATGAGTGCCATTCTGTGGTCCACACGTTTTAAGAGAAGGAGGAGGAGGAGATCGTTTTTCTATTGGTGGATACATTTTTTTCCAGGCTTCCTCTTATTGGCTAACAGAGTGTGAACAGGAGAGACTAGGCAGCAAAAGTTTGAATTCCAACATGAATTCTTTGTCCACGTAAAATGTCCCAACCAGAGGTGAGCGAAGGAGCAGCTGTGCAACTGTTGCTAGGAGACGCATTCCTCCACCGCCAGGCGGGCTGGAACAGAGTCAGGAGGTGAACAAACCTGCCCAGTTGTGGTTGGCGGGAGGAGGGTGGAGGCATCGGACGAGTGAAAGAGAAAGAGAGAGAGAAGTGGAGGTGGGCGGGTCACACAGACAGGAAGTGTGCTTGAGAGGAATTTCAAGTCAGAGTCGAGGAGGACGCCGCTGAGCATGGATGTGAACGCTGCCGTGGACAAGGTAGGACACACACACACATCCACAGCAGTCAATTTAGGGGTCGGAGGGGTCACGTGAACTTTACTTCTTGTTGTTGTCTGTTTCCATAGCAACACAACCTCACATGCATTGGATGAATGCATGCTTTTTCATAAGCAATGTTTTTTTTATTTCTGGCCACTCAAAAATGTTCTACAACTGTGAGTGGTTAGCACCCAGGCCACACAGTTAAGAGACCCAGGTTCAATTCCCTTCTCGGGCATCTCTGTGTGGAGTTTGTGTGGGTTTTCTCCGGGTTCCTACCACATTCCAAAAACATGCTAGGTTAATTGGCGACTCCAAATTGTCCATAGGTATGAATGTGAGTGTGAATGGTTGTTTGTCTATATGTGCCCTAAAAATAACCAATTAGCTAAAAATGTCATCCAATACATCTCTACAAGAGAGGAGAAATATGATCTCAGGGAAGAAGTACATTTGAAACACTTATATGCTAGGACTACGTTAAAAAGCCATAGCATTTCAGTATGTGGAATCAAACTACGGAATGGATTGAGTGCTTGATGTGCTATATATATCACTATATTGACAGTTACTATGGTACCCATTATGTCATTGTATAGTCATATCACCTCGTACTTCGGTACGTGACAAAAAAAACCCTTAAATTACATTAAGAAAGCAGGAAGTGAACAAATGTAACAGTTACTGATTGTAAAAATACCATATGGAGGGGTAGGATTTAATAAGCTTTGCTTCTTCCTACTCCTTTTGGACATGTGGAACTGTGAACTGATTATGGGATGCATTCAATTGTAATCTGATGCATGTTCAAATGAAATTAAACCATTACCATTACAGGTAATACATTATTATTTAATAATTTCCTGAGAAATTACTGTATTTTCCGGACTATAAGTCGCACTTTTTTTCCAAGGTTGGCTGTTCCTGCGACTTATACTCCAGAGAGACTTATAAATGCTATATATATCACTTTATTGACACTTACTATGGTACCCATTATGTCATTGGATGCTCATATCACCTCGTACTTCGGTATGTCACAACAATTAAATTAAAAGAAAAAAAAACTTAAACTATATTAGGAAAGCAGGAAGTGAACAAATGTAAAAGTTACTGATTGTAAAAGTACCAGATGGAGGGGTAGGATTTAATAAGCTTTGCTTCTTCCTACTCCTTTTGGACATGTGGAACTGTGAACGGATTATGTGATGCATTCAATTGTAATCTGATGCATGTTCAAATAAAATTAAACTATTACCATTTTGCATCTTTAAAGTACACAATGTACCAAAGTAACCCAACATCCTTTTATTTGGTCTTTGGTAGAAAAAGTTTCGACATTGTCTTTACCACATGTGACAAACTAGGTTCACTTCATTAGGTACACCCTCTAATTAAGATCCAATAGTAGATAATAATACTCACTTCTGAGAGCTGTTCATTTAACAATATGTCTTTAAACGGCCCTGCATGTTACACAGAGATGTTTGTAATATTTTAGCGGTGATATTAGAAACCTCTCTCGGTGTGATGCAGTGCAGTTGTACAAAAGACTCATAAAATGTTGGAGTTCTGGGTTGCCAGGAAATGATTTGTTTGTGTTTTCATGACTTGGCTGTCAGGCGGCGTCAATGTCCTCCGGTGTTTAGTACGGGTGTCCGCTATTCCATACACGATCACAATGACGTTGGCCCTCCTCTCTGTCTCATCCGGCCGCCAAGTTCATCCCTCAATAGGTCACACGCCCCCCCTGCGGTAGATTACCTGATGGATCAGTATCACCTGTCACGGGCTTAGCCCCTGTTTTGGAAATAGTACCATCACCAGGATGGAAATAACACACAGCATTCACTGATGCAGATGTGCTTTCCCTTTAAATACTCTATATTGACTTATTATGATGTTGATTGTTCGAGCTCGCCGGTACTTTTGTCAGCGTTGCGACTCGGTGACCTCCGTGCTTCTTATCTCATTAGCATTTCCTGCACTTTTTTCTTCACATAGCCGGCGTGTTTGGAATGACTGAGCCAAGTCAAACCGGCCTTATCTCACTCCTAAATATAGACGACGTCCCCCTCTTTCTCCAAAATGCATTTCTTCGTGACTGGTAGTGTTTCCTCATGACTCTCAGCTACTTAAAGGTCTCATATTTTGGTATTTTCAGATAAATAATAGTACAAAAGTGTATTGGTAGCCTTGATGTTGGAATTTATATAGCTTTAACGTGTTTTTTGTGTTGCTTCAATACTAATGAGCTGTCTTGGGGCAAGAGGCGGGGTACACCCTGGACTGGTGGCCAGCCAATCACAGGGCATATATAGACAAACAACCATTCACACTCACATTCATACCTATGGACAATTTGGGAGTCTCCTAGCTGTGAGGTCTGCGCGCTAACCACTAGATCGCCGTGCAGCCAAAAGACAAAACATAAAAGCCAAAAACGTACCACTTCCACACGCAATAGGAGCATAACTTCTTTTCACTCTATCATGTTGGACATGCTGGAGCCTATCCCAGCTGTCTTCAGGCGAGAGGCGGGGTACACCCTGGACTGGTGGCCAGCCAATCACAGGGCACATATAGACAAACAACCATTCACACTCACATTCATACCTATGGACAATTTGGAGTCGCTAATTAACCTAGCATGTTTTTGGAATGTGGGAGGAAACCGGAGTACCCGGAGAAAACCCACACATGCACGGGGAGAACATGCAAACTCCACATAGAGATGTCCGAGGGTGGAATTGAATCCAGGTCTCCTAGCTGTGAGGTCTGCACGCTAACCACTCGACCGCTGTGCAACCTACACAATATTCATTCAGTCATTCATTTTCTGCCGCTTATCCTCACGAGGGTCGCGGGGAGTGCTGGAGCCTATCCCAGCTGTCTTCTACACCCTGGACTGGTGGCCAACCAATCACAGGGCACATATAGACAAACAACCATTCACACTCACATTCATACCTATGGACAATTTGGAGTCGCCAATTAACCTAGCATGTTTTTGGAATGTGGGAGGAAAAGTACCTGGAGAAGTACTCTGAGAAAACCATGCATACACGGGGAGAACATGCATACTCCACACAGAGATGGCCGAGGGTGGAATTGAACCCTGGTCTCCTAGCTGTGAGGTCTGCGTGCTAACCACTCGACCGCCGTACCGCCCCTCTTGATGTTATTTTATTATATGTCATATACCTTATGCATTTTATTCTACACGGGGACATCAACACGAGGTGGACCATCTAGCTAGGGGTTGGTTAGTAATAAGTACATTGTGACAACAGCAACATCCCAAGTGTCAGCCACATTGTCCTCATCAGTATTCCCTGGCTGTGTAATGAAGCTCACGTCTCTTCTGGTGACAGAATTTTAAGTAACATAAACTTCTGAAAATGTTACACAGCTGAAAAAACCCCAACAACATACGCTTGTATGCACTTATGCTGCTATTCCTGTGTCGACATGACACGACTCCAAAGTCCTGACCCAAAGCCCACCAGGCTCCTCTGGGATGAACCGGAGCGCCATGGAGCGCCATGCTAACATCAGAATGTCGAATGGACGTGTGGATAAAAGCCGATGACAGGCGAGCAGGTGGCGAGGCCAACTGTCTGTCATCCCAGCTCTTACGTGATGATTTCAAAGTGATTTGACATGTTTCACATGCTAAAACGCTGCAAATGCTCTCAACTCAAATCCTAGTTTGCTAGCTAGCAGCTCCAGAAGTGTCAATCAACGCAATTGCTTCTTTCGTCTAAAACAAGCGTATTAGTCTACAGACAATTTGGAATTACACAAAATGACAGTTGTTAAAGCGGAACCAACCTACGTACGTATCTAACGCATCCCTTAGTTCCTCAGTAACTACTCTAAATGTATGTGCCCTACTTTCTCAGTAACTACTCTACTCATTAGTTCCTCAGTAACTACTCTAAATGTATGTGCCCTACTTTCTCAGTAACTACTCTACTCATTAGTTCCTCAGTAACTACTCTAAATGTATGTGCCCTACTTTCTCAGTAACTACTCTACTCATTAGTTCCTCAGTAACTACTCTAAATGTATGTGCCCTACTTTCTCAGTAACTACTCTACTCATTAGTTCCTCAGTAACTACTCTAAATGTATGTGCCCTACTTTCTCAGTAACGACTCTACTCATTAGTTCCTCAGTAACTACTCTAAATGTATGTGCCCTACTTTCTCAGTAACGACTCTACTCATTAGTTCCTCAGTAACTACTCTAAATGTATGTGCGTTAGTTCCTCCACAACTATGCTACTCATTAGTTCCTCAATTACTACTCTAAATGTATGCCCCTTAGTCATTAGTTTGTCATTAGTTCCTCAGTAACTACTCTTGATGTAAATTTATGTGCCTTTGTTCCTCGGTAACCACACTAAATTTATGTCCCTTCGTCATTAGTTCCTAGCCAGTTCTGCAGTAACTACTCTAATCATTAGTTATTATCTAACCCATCCCTGAGTTCCTCAGTAACTACTCTAAATGTATGTGCCCTACTTTCTCAGTAACGACTCTACTCATTAGTTCCTCAGTAACTACTCTAAATGTATGTGCGTTAGTTCCTCCACAACTATGCTACTCATTAGTTCCTCAATTACTACTCTAAATGTATGCCCCTTAGTCATTAGTTTGTCATTAGTTCCTCAGTAACTACTCTTGATGTAAATTTATGTGCCTTTGTTCCTCGGTAACTACACTAAATTTGTGTCCCTTCGTCATTAGTTCCTAGTCAGTTCTGCAGTAACTACTCTAATCATTAGTTATTATCTAACCCATCCCTTAGTTCCTCAGTAACTATTCTAAATGTATGTACCTTGGTCATTAGTTCTTCAGTAGCTACTCTGAATCAATGTGCCTTAGCCATTAGTTCATCAGTAACTACTCTAAACCAATGTGCCTTAGTCGTTAGTTCATCAGTAACTACTCTAAATTGATGTGCCTCAGTAATGTGTATGTGCCTTTGTTATTCAGTAAACACTCTAAATTGATGTGCCTTAGTCATTAATTCATCAATAACTACTCTAAATGCATGTACCACAGACGTTAGTTCATCAGCAACTACTCTAAATGTATGTGCCTTAGTCGTTAGTTAATCAGTAACTACTCTAAATTGATGTGCCTCAGTCATTAGTTCATTAGTAACTATTCTATAAATGTATGTGTCTTTGTTATTCAGTAACCACTCTAAATGTATGTGCCTTTGTTATTCAGTAACCACTCTAAATCGATGTGCCTTAGTCATTAGTTCATCAGTAACTACTCTAAATGTATGTGCTTTAGTCATTAGTTCATTAGTTTCTCAGTAACTACTCTGAATTGATGTGCCTTAATTCCTCAGTAACTACTCTACTCATTAGTTATTTAGTAACCATAACCATGCTCTACAATATTTGTACCTTACTTACTGTACCTTGCTGTAAAGTGAGACCTGTATGTTTTGCTCAACAGATGTCAGTGCAGTCGAGTGCAGCATCTCCAGCTGTGTGTCTGATTTGCAAGGAAGGCTGCTCTGGTTTAAAGCCTCATTCTTGGAGGTAAGGTCAAAAGCACCATAAGGTACACCTCCACCAGCTAATGATTCTTGGAGGTAAGGTCAAAAGCACCATAAGGTACACCTCCACCAGCTAATGATTCTTGGAGGTAAGGTTAAAAGCACCATAAGGTACACCTCCACCAGCTAATGATTCTTGGAGGTAAGGTTAAAAGCACCATAAGGTACACCTCCACCAGCTAATGATTCTTGGAGGTAAGGTCAAAAGCACCATAAGGTACGCCTCCACCAGCTAATGATTCTTGGAGGTAAGGTCAAAAACACCATAAGGTACGCCTCCACCAGCTAATGATTCTTGGAGGTAAGGTCAAAAGCACCATAAGGTACACCTCCACCAGCTAATGATTCTTGGAGGTAAGGTCAAAAGCACCATAAGGTACACCTCCACCAGCTAATGATTCTTGGAGGTAAGGTTAAAAGCACCATAAGGTACACCTCCACCAGCTAATGATTCTTGGAGGTAAGGTCAAAAGCACCATAAGGTACACCTCCACCAGCTAATGATTCTTGGAGGTAAGGTTAAAAGCACCATAAGGTACGCCTCCACCAGCTAATGATTCTTGGAGGTAAGGTCAAAAACACCATAAGGTACGCCTCCACCAGCTAATGATTCTTGGAGGTAAGGTCAAAAGCACCATAAGGTACACCTCCACCAGCTAATGATTCTTGGAGGTAAGGTCAAAAGCACCATAAGGTACACCTCCACCAGCTAATGATTCTTGGAGGTAAGGTTAAAAGCACCATAAGGTACACCTCCACCAGCTAATGATTCTTGGAGGTAAGGTTAAAAGCACCATAAGGTACGCCTCCACGAGCTAATGATTCTTGGAAGTAAGGTCAAAAGCACCATAAGGTACACCTCCACCAGCTAATGATTCTTGGAGGTAAGGTCAAAAGCACCATAAGGTACACCTCCACCAGCTAATGATCACGTTGCGTGCAGGAAAGTCTGTGTGGGATGCGGTTGCAGCTCAGTGGACCACGCCCCCGGTACCCACATCGATGACGACCAGCAGATGGGTCGCCTGCTCGCTGACTCGCCCTCCGCCCACCTAACGGCGAAGGTCAAAGGGGGCGGTGGCCTTCGTCTGTACAAGAGGAACCGCATGATTGTGACCAATCCTGTGGTGTCGCGCAAAGACCCCACCTTCAACACCACCACCTACGACTGGGCGCCGGCCGGCCTCAACCAGAAACTGGTGAAGAGACTTCTTTTTCTTCTTCTTCTTCTTTACACTTCTCGCACAAGGACACCACAAGATGCTCACCATCTTGACATCATCCACAACAAGTCTGTCCATAACCGACGTAGATAACAGTCACATAGAATCACTAATATACAGTACGTGTTATGGTAATGGTTTCATTTCATTTGAACATGCACCAGATTACAATTGAATGCATCACATAATCAGTTCACAGTTCCACATGTCCAAAAGGAGTAGGAAGAAGCAAAGCTTATTAAATCCTACCCCTCCATCTGGTACTTTTACAATCAGTAACTGTTACATTTGTTCACTTCCTGCTTTCCTAATGTAGTTTAAGTTGGGGTTTTTTTGTCACGTACCAAAGTACGAGGTGATATGACTATACAATGACATAATGGGACATAATTTGTTCACTTCCTGCCTTCCTAATATAATTAAGTTTTTTGTAATTATTATTATTTTTTATTTTTATTTTTTCATCACGTACCGACAAATTTTTAATGTTAATTCATTATTTTTAGAAAACCCCCGATATAGTGATGGAGTGATATTCGAATATTCGAACCACGATATAACGATGGACGATGGTTCCCGAGATACGGCCGTGATACGGCTGTTTTTGGACGGTTATGCCCTCTTTCGGTGGTCACAGGAGGTCAGAGGTGGTCCCAAACGAAAGGTCGTGGCCATTTATGGGGGGGGTCGGCCTTGGGTTCATCTTGATAGGATGTACCGTTCTCAAGTTATTTGCATATGATAGCAGCTATCAAAGCTTCCTTCACCCCTACATCTAACCCCTAAACCCTAACCTGTGGAACCTCGGTGAGCATCCGCCCTGGTTAGCATGTTTTTAGTTAATGTCCAAAATACACACCAAAATTTTGCCTGGGTTTTGTGTACACATTTTTCCCTCTCGTCGTATCACCGCGCGTTGTCGCCTGTCCTTTACTGTGTACTGTGTATGTATCCCACAACGGACTGAAAACACTGTGGAAAACATACACAGTAATTTATGTGTATTTATATTTTTATGTGTTTTCTGCACATATAACAATAACTGTAAAACTATAAAAATATGTTTAGTGGGAACATTTATGGTTTTCTGGAACGGGTTCATTGGATTTATATTATTTCTTATAGGAAAAACTTATTTGGTTAGCATCCGTTTTGGTTAGAATTGGCCGTTCATGAGTTGAGAATGTGTTTTAGTTAAGTTTAGTTAAGTTAACACCATTTCGAATCTTTACCAAACATAACTTACAGAGAAGACAATTTAACATAACTGTAAAATTATAAAAACATGTGTAGTGGGAACATTTTTGGTTTTCTGGAACGGGTTCATTGGATTTCTATTATTTCTTATAGAAAAAAGTCATTTGGTTAGCATCCGTTTTGGTTAGAATTGGCCGTTCATGAGTTGAGAATGTATTTTAGTTAAGTTTAGTTAAGTTAACACCATTTCGAATCTTTACCAAACATAACTTACAGAGAAAACAATTTAACATAAGCACAAACATACATTTATACATTCGTTCAAACCAAAGACAGTTTATCGTTTTCTCCTGAGCTAATGTAGAAAACATCGAGGACAACATTCGAAGTCTTCACCAAAGCTAACCTACTAATGTACGATAACCTTGCGTGTTCCAATAATGAAGTCCTCATCCGCTGATTTAAATATGTAACATTAGTTAGCTTGTTGACTTCTTGAAGGAATTTACACGAGTTCAGCGGAGTCTGCTTTCCATTAAAGTCTGCTTCGGGTTTCATAGCCTATTATCGTGATAGCGGGTTGCAGTTCAGATGGAGGTGGGTGGGGGTTTGTCGCTGTGGGTGTAACGTGTCAAGAGAAATGTGTTTCTCATTCACAAATCAAAAAATGATGTGCTGTTGTGAAGCTTTGGACTATTAAGTTACTAAGTAAGTCTCCTGCGGCCTGATGAGGAACTCACAAACCACAGTGGGGTGGAGGGCCACAGTCACACTACGGGTGGATACAACATACAGGGCCATGTTGTTTGGATGCAGAAAAATGCTATAGCTAAGGTCACAGAAAGCTGAGATGCTAGGTTTTTCATTCGACGCCATGACCTTGATATTGTTATGAATTCACATAAGTAATGCTTCTTTTAATATTCGTAATATTCGTAATGTACATCATAGTTGTACTTGATGATACTTCAGTTAAAGTTAAAATGATAGCGGTTCAACAATAGACCCCTGTGGAATGCCATGTGTCCAATTCAATTGAGAACTTAACATTGGTCACCCCCTCAGGCTAAGCAGTACATGGAGCTGATGCCAGAGAGCCAGCGTCCGGTCTCTGGCACCGGAAAAATGCTATAGCTAAGGTCACAGAAAGCTGAGATGCTAGGTTTTTCATTCGACGCCATGACCTTGATATTCTTATGAATTCACATAAGTATTGCTTCTTTTAATATTCATAATGTACGTCTTATGGGGAAGTTGAACTTGATGATAATTCAGTTAAAGTTAAAATAATAGCGGTTCAACAATAGACCCCTGTGGAATGCCATGTGTCCAATTCAATTGAGAACTTAAGATTGGTCACCCCCTCAGGCTAAGCAGTACATGGAGCTGATGCCAGAGAGCCAGCGCCCGGTCTCTGGCACCAAAGGGGCGTTGCGGCGTCGCAGGCAGATCCTAAGCCAACTTCCTGCCTACGACCAAGACCCCATGAAGTGTCAAAGCCTGGCAAGTGATGAAGAGGTAAGCGTCGAGTACGCTGTCAGTGATCATCATCAAGTTGACCTTCCTGTTTCCTGTTGTAGATTTCCTCCATGCTAGTGTTTGTGAAGCACTACAAAAAGGAGGTGCTGGGGGTTGGGGAGGTGGCTCTACCTGCTGAGGGTGGAGCTCTGAGGGAGGCGGCTATTCAAAGGTCCATGAAGGAAGCCAAAGATGTTGTGGAGCATCAAATTCCCAGCCCGACAGAAAACAGCACCGCTTCTTCTGATAGATCCACCAATGGCGCAGATCACAACGCAAAAACTCGTAAATATGTACGTCAATAAAATGATATATCTTTCTTATTTTATTACCTTTTTTTTTTGCCTAATGGTATCTTCTCCTCATTGGTCCTTCAGCACTGCACTGGTTGCCAAAGTGAGGTTACCACAGAGAGTCCGGCAGTTTTTGCAGAGCGTGCAGGTTACCATGGCGCCCAGTGGCATCCCACCTGCTTTGTGTGTTCCGAGTGCGGAGACGGACTAGCGGACTTGGTCTACTTCTGGTCCAATCAGAGACTGCTATGCGGGCGACACTACTGTCAGAGTGTCTGGCCGCGGTGTTCCGGCTGTGACGAGGTTAGGCATCTTCCTGTGTGGATTCAAACCCACATGGGTGCATTGGAACTTAAGTGCAACCCCTTAAACACTTGACCATCGAGCAGCAAAGTACAATAACTAATACCTGAAATCTTATGCTAATCTCTTACTAACAGCGTCTTTCTGCGTTGTTCCTCAGCTGATCTTCCGCAAGTCTTTTCACACCACAGAAGATGGAAGAACATGGCATCCTGATCACTACTGCTGCTGGAGATGCGGACAAAGCCTGGATACACCCTGCCAGCACTGACGCACAAAATAAATATCCACTTCCTGTTGCTTAGCATGACTGCTTTACATACAAATGACACATAGTTATAATGACTGTAGTGGCTATTTGGTATTATGGAGTTGGAGATCTTCCAAAGTACTTAAAGACGAGCTGAGCTTTTTGACGATGATGTGATCCAGTTGAGCAAGAAAATGTAACGTCGAGAAAAGAAACTGGTTTGGTTTTGCAGAGCAGATTTATTTATAGCAGACATGAAGAAGGTTTAAACTTCTAAAAAAAAACTGGACATAATGTGACTAAGCTGTAATAGAGTGATTACAGTATACGAAATAGTGTTTTCAACCCTGGGTGCTATGTGCTTGTTGGACTTTTCTACTAGTAGTTTCGGTTTCTCTACTTTTGGATGCATTATTCTGATTATTTGACATTTCATTTCTTTTCTGATACTTTGCAGAACTCAATAGTCCCCTAAACTATTTCACTAGAGCAAGGATGTCTAAAGTGCGACATGGGGGCCATTTGTGTGTTGTTTTTTTATTGGTTCTCAGCACATTCTAAAATTAAACAACAAAACTAAAAAAAAAAAATAATAATAATATGAATGGAAAAAGAGCAGTCATTTTCCAAGAATACGGTAATAATCTTTTGAGAATAAAATTTGTAATCTCATAAGAGAAAAAGAACAAAATTCTAATATTATGTAATTTTAGAAGCATAAAGTCTTAAAAAAAATTACATTGTAACAAGTAATTTTCTTCATGTGTTAATATTTTAGAAACAAACAAAAAATAAGCTAAAATTAGGTTATAAAAAGTTAAATTATTACAAGAATAAAGCTAATAAACCAATAACAAATAACAAATTAACAAAATAAACAATAAAAAAACAATAACAAATAAAAAATAATAAATTAAATAAATAAATATGTTCTGTAGTTGAGTAATTATTGTAAGATTGGCCACAAATGATACTGTAAACACACAAAATGGCTTTGAGCTTTCCCCGTTTTCATGTTTTCTGTCAATAAAAACATTTAAATTTAGGTCAAAAGTGTGTCAAATTAATTAAAGTGTCAAATTAATGAAATAACCACAAACTGAATATAATATTAAAGTTCCAATCAAGAATGGTTTAGCATCTATTTGATGAAAGAAGCAGGAGGCTTCGCTTGTTGCCATTTAAGAAGGTGAGGACCTCCATCATGTGAGCTCTTGTTCAAAAAGGTGTGGGAATGACCTACTCCCATCAGGAATGTGAGCTTTTGACGTTTTCCTCGCCGGCGTTCCTTGGCAGTTGCGTCACCCATTTCCTGAAGCTTGAAAGAAACACCGCTGAAGGGTATTTTTAGCCCCAAAACGAGAATTTAATGTCAGTATTTTCACACAATGGGATCCGGGAATGCTTACTGAGGAATGTTCCAGTCGTTCTGACAGATTAGCTCCATTCTAGAACACATAATGTTTATGACTTCATTTGTATGTGCACATAAAGATCATTAATAGACTGTTTTAAGATGATTTTATAACATCAGTGGCCTTGTAACGTAAGATTTAGATGACGTTTAACATTTCCCCCAGTCTGAGAAAACTAACAATACAAAGTACACATACTTTTCAAAAAGTAATGTTTACTTCTCACTCTGAAGAACCTGCTCCTTTTGCACTTGATGCCCAAAGCGCCCAAAGTTTTTTTGTGTTTATGGTGTTTCAAATTCATGCTCCATGCCCCCCCCCCCCTTGAACTTGAGCACCTACCCCTCAAAAGGTTTTTGCACGGCCCTGATGAATTGTATGCATTTATTATAGCTGCCAAGTATATGCAGTATATGTTTATGTGAATGTTACTATTTGCTTGTAATTCCTTATTTAAAAGGTAACATTACACATTTGTTCAGATATGTTACATATTATCTCAACTCGTATTCCTTTATTTATATTAACGTAAAAGCTATCTACAATCTGTATTGCACAGCAATGATCTTTTTCTTTTATTATAGCAAAAGTGTTACATATTGATACGCAGAACAGGCTAGCTGGGGTTCAATATCTCCTATCGTAATGGTAATGGTTTTATCTCATTTGAACATGCATCAGATTACAATTGAATGCATCACATAATCAGTTCACAGTTCCACATGTCCAAAAGGAGTAGGAAGAAGCAAAGCTTATTAAATCCTACCCCTCCATCTGGTACTTTTACAATCAGTATTTTTATTTATTTTACCTTTATTTACCCAGGCAAGCAATTTAAGAACAAATTCTTATTTACAAATGCAGCCTGGAGTATGCAGTAACTGTTACATTTATTCACTTCCTGCTTTCCAAATTATACACTTTACTTTTACAATCAGGAACTGTTTCATTTGTTCACTTCCTACTTTCCATAATACAGTTTAAGTTTTTTTTTTTAAATAATGTACCGAAGTACCATAGAATGACATTATTGGACCATAGTAATTGTCAATATAGTGATATATAAAGGACATCATGACTGGTTCAAAATCGTCAGTGATCTCAGCTTAGCGATTACATTGTATGCCCGACATTATTATACTGTATAACGTTTACAACTGTTAATGACTGTAGCAGGCCCAGTTTACTATACGATTTCTATATTTTCTACTGTTTTACACAAAATAAGCTCGTTTCAGTGCCGTTGAAACGTCACGACTGCAATAGTTCCAATTGCCGGTGAACGCAGCACGACTGTGCACTGTACTTTCCCTTTAAGTGAAGATGAAAGCTTTTTGAGTCATTTGGGTGAGACGAAGATAAGCGTAAAGGGGGAAGACAAGCCGTCAATGGCGGACACGGAACACCGGTGACACATTGAGGAGAAATCACCCAGGTAAGAGGCTTCCTGTGAACTGTGATAACAACTGAATTTATAGCCATTTATTAACATTGACGGTCAATGTTCTTACACGTTTGTTCGCTCGTGCTGTGGTCACGTGTTCTCCTCTTGCACTGTTTACATCTACCAACAAGTCAAAGTGGCGCCACAATCGTAATAATGAAAGCCTCAAAGAATCGATTTCGTTTTGTTCGTATTTGATGTCTTTTTTTCGCGAGGCTTGCTGTATTGGTGACGTAACAACACAATGTCACCTTTGACCGTGGTGAACTGTGTCCCAGTAGAACATCTTACCTTAAGTCATTAAGTCATCATTATTGTTTGCTTTAGTCAATGTAATAGTTATAACTTTTAAAGTGTTTATCTATGTACTGTATACATATACATACATAGTATTGTATGTATGTATGCTAGAGCCAGTCAGGTGTCCAAAGTGCGGCCCAGAGGCATTTGAGACTTTCTTTACTGAAAAATTTACAAAATTAACATTAGTCATGGCCCACATTAGAACATTACAAAGAATTGATGATTAGGGACACCCTTAAAATACAAATTTCAAATCTACAGTATATAAAGTATACAAGATGAGGGGAAAACATTAGAGGAAAAAAGTCTAAACACTTAATGTGTTTAGGAATGGATTGAGTAAGGAAATCAAACAATGCACAACGATGAGCCAATTCAAGAAACAATACAAGCAGTTGATGTTTGCTAAATACAAGGATGAAGAGTCTTGAACCAGTCATGATGTGCTATATATATCACTATATTGACACTTGGATGGTCATATCACCTTGTACTTGGGTACGAAGTACATTATTTAAAAAAAAAAAAAAAACCCAACTGTATTATGGAAAGCAGGAAGTGAACAAATGTAACAGTTACTGATTGTAAAAGTACCAGATGGAGGGGTAGGATTTAATAAGCTTTGCTTCTTCCTACTCCTTTTGGACATGTGGAACTGTGAACTGATTATGTGGGTTAGGGTCGTCCATCGGTATATCGTGGTTCAAATATCACTCCCTCACTATATCGGGGGTTTTCTAAAAATAATGAATTAACATTATAATTTTGCCGGTTTGTGATTAAATTAAATAAAATTAATTAATTTAAAAAAATAATAAAAAAAAACCAAAAAACTTAATTATATTAGGAAAGCAGGAAGTGAACAAATCTGATGCATGTTCAAATGAAATTAAACCATTACCATTACCAATGTTATATATTAAGACACTACCACACATACAAAGATGAGCTACAAACTAATGGTAAAAGTCTGCATAATCCTGATTTAAGTGGAAGCCGGTCCAAATGTGCACGGTCTGATAGTATGAATTCTATTTTTATGTCCTAAACCAAAACCCTCATGAAAGTGTTCTGATGTCATTTAATTGGAATTTATAGATAAATGCATTGCCTCTGGGTGGATTTTGATGAAGAGGTTATGCAACAAATTTGGCATGCACATATGCACATCCCCTGACGCCAGTTTGACACATTGATAATGATCAATGATAAAAATGTGCAAAAAAAATGTCAAGATGTCCCAAACTGAAGCCACCTACTTCCTTTTTTCAGTCATTCCCGATGTAGGAAAAGTTATTTGTTGATAAACTTCCTAAACTTCAATTCAACTTGGTGGATGACATTAAATTGCATATTCATGCATTTTTTCCCCGCTTTCTAAATGACAGCGCAGCAATGGAGGAGAGCGTTACTGTGAAGATACTTCTGTCCGTTCTGGTGCTTCCTGTTTTGGCTTTCTTCACATCCTTGTGCTTCTGGCCCGGTGTTGTCATCAAGGCATATAATTGGTGAGCCAATACAGCAATTTGTGTGTTTGTTGTTCTGCTGGTGCTCCTGAATGTGTATGACTTTATTAATGATTGTACTTCTTGTAAATTAAATTAAATTAAATTAAATTTGATTTTTAATTAAATTGAATTTGATTTTTAATTAAATTAAATTAAATTGAATTTGATTTTTAATTTAATTTAATTTAATTTAATTTAATTTAATTTAATTTAATTTAATTTAATTTAATTTAATTTAATTTAATTTAATTTAAAAGCTTAGTCAAGGTGATTTGTAGTGGACTTTATTGTTTTATTGACAAGTGGACTTGATCTAAACTGCGCAAACACACACACAGTGTCGAGTCACTGTCATGTAAGCAGCTTTGTGGAATGAATTAAGTCTTGTTTGATTCTGAACCATGGAAAAAGAGAATTATGTTATGCAAACAGGCTTGCTCATGTAACACATTCTGCAGGTTTTGGCATCGCAAGCTGGGGCTGACGGTCCGTTACTCCTACAGCGGGAGTTACCGCTTCTGTTATTTATGTCGTGGGACACCAGGGGGCGCAACACCATCATTGTTACTACTGCACGGCTTCTCCGCCGGCAAAGACATGTGGCTACCCTTCGTCAAGGTAATGCTCACCTTCATAAGACACACAAATGTCAATTTGCTTGTATTTTGAGTCAGTGTGTTTGTTTTCTTCAACAGCACCTCCCCACAAACCAGCATGTGGTGTGTGTGGACATGCCAGGACACGAAGGGACGAGTCGCACCGGCGTTGAGGACTATAGCATACAAGGCCAGGTTGCCAGAATCCACCAGGTGTGTGTCCTCGTATTACACAGGTTACACCAGGGAGGTTGAATGTGATATTTCCACCTCCACTGCCCCACACAGCAGAGAAAGGACATGGAGAGTTGGCAGGAGAAAAATAAAAGCCAGAAGGAAATTGCCACAAAAATAGTACCGTAATGTTTAATAAGCAAAGCTTATTAAATCCTACCCCTCCATCTGGTACTTTTACAATCAGTAACTGTTACATTTGTTCACTTCCTGCTTTCCATAATACAGAAGTACAGACTCTTTACAGAGTTATTACTTCTGTACATATTTTTTCTGTACATTCAAATATAGACGTCCAACTAATAGACAGTCTTGGTTTTCAGTTTGTGCAAAGTATAGGTCTGGTCAAAAGACCATTTCACCTGGTGGGGACATCCATGGGGGGTAATGTTGCAGGGGTGTACGCTGCCACCTACCCCGCTCAGCTGTCTGGCCTCACCTTGATGTGCCCGTCAGGTAAAATTGACAGACAAAGCCCTCAGCTTTAGAACATCTGACATGAAAACCATTTTCTTCCTCCTCGTCCAGGTTTGGTCTATCCCACAGATTCTGAGTTTATCAGCCAGCTGAGGGAGCTGGAGAAGAATCCGGAACAGGAGTCCATACCCCTGATTCCATCCACTCATCAGGAACTGGAGGAGATGCTGCAGCTGTGCTGCTACGCCCCACTCAAGCTGCCTCGACAGGTAAATAACCGTAAATAACTACAACTATGGTCGCCGCTATTGCTGCTAGTGTTATGTTTGTTGTCAGGTCCTGCGCGGTCTCCTTGACAACAGGATCCACCATAATGGTTTTTATAGAGAAGGTTTGTCCACTTACTTGTTGGTATCTTCTCCAGCACTATTCTGACGTCAGTGTGTGTGTCCTTCAGTGTTTATGGAACTGGTTGATGAAAAGTCTCGTTATTCGCTGCAAGAAAATCTCCATTTGATCACATCGCCTCTGCAGGTTCTTTGGGGGAAACAAGACAAGGTAAAAGAGTCATGTCAAAGTCTATTGTTTACATAATTAACAGGTTTTTCTTCTATAAATATGGTGGTTCTGGGGACGAGGCTCCCCTTTGGCGCCCTCCCACCTTCCCTACATTATCCATTTTATTGCCACATTATTTGTTCTTTTTATTATACAAGACTTTGTATAGGGCGGCACGGCGGTCGAGTGGTTAGCACGCAGGCCTCACAGCTAGGAGACCAGGTTTCAGTTCCACCCTCGGCCATTTCTGTGTAGAGTTTGCATGTTCTCCCCGTGCATTTGTGGGTTTTCTCCGGGTACTCCGATTTCCTCCCACATTCCAAAAAAACATGCTAGGTTAATTAGCGACTCCAAATTGTCCATAGGTATGAATGTGAGTGTGAATGGTTGTTTGTCTATATGTGCCCTGTGATTGGCTGGCCACCAGTCCAGGGTGTACTCTGCCTCTCGTCCGAAGACAGCTGGGATAGGCTCCAGCACCTTCGCTTTATTATACTGCCCTGTTGCGCGCAGGCCTCACAGCTAGGAGAGCCGAGTTCAATCCCACCCTGGGCGTTTGCATGTTCTCCCCGTGCATGTGAACAGTTTTTAATATTATTAGAGCCCTCAAGACATAGAATAGCACCCCTATAGCCAATTTTACACTAGTAGAAATGAGAAAATAAGCCATTTAACATATAAATAACAGTCATGCTCATGAGTGTTTCAATAAATGTGTTATGGTTATAGCTGGAGTACTCCGGGTACTCCGGTTTCCTCCCACATTCCAAAAACATGCTAGGTTAATTGGCGACTCCAAATTGTCCACAGGTATGAATGTGAGTGTGAATGGTTGTTTGTCTATATGTGCCCTGTGATTGGCTGGCAACCCCTCCTCTCGCCCGAAGACAGCTGGGATAGACTCCAGCACCCCCCACAACCCTTGTGAGGATAAGCGGTAGAAAATGAATGAATGACTGAATACGCCCTGTGAATTCCAGGTTGATGCCACCTGCCTTAAATGTTCGCTCTGTTCCAGGTTTTGGATGTTTCCGGAGCGTCTGTGCTGGAGGCCGCGGTGCCCAACTGTCAGGTGGCTCTGATAGACAACTGCGGTCATACAATAGCGTTGGAGCGGCCCAGAAAGGCCGCTAAGCTCATCATGGATTTCCTGACTGTACAAAAAGCCGACAGAGACACTGAAAAACATTCCTGATGTTCTGCACGGGAGACTGATTCTCGTTGACAAAATGAATCAAATCAATCAAAAAATAATCATTTTTTTGTTATAAAAGTGTTGGGAGTAATGCACTGGTTTCCGGTAATAACCAACTTAATTACTATTTAGTAGAAATAGTAACAAACAAGTGGTGCTGCTGGTCACCAGGCAAGGCAGGCAACTGCTTGGGGCCCCATTCAGTTTGGGGGTCCGGGGGGCTGCCAACTTCAACTTCTACAGCAGTGGCACTATGCAAAAGGGCCTCATGTGAATTATTGCCTAGGGTCTTGGTAACTCTGACTAAAGCTAATCATATTTTATTAAGTCATTTGCCCAATACTGTTTATAAATGATTACATTTGATTTAGTGTATGAAAGTTGAGATGAAAGATGTCTCCATGCACAGTGACAATTGACTTGGGACAATTTATGAAGGTTTAATATAATAATTGTACACACAATTTATTTGATGCATTTCTATGTGTTTCTCGTGAATTATAATTTATTTCCAATTACGGAAGCAGAAAAAAGTATTTTTAAATGACATCACTATACTTCAATGTGTATTGACTTAAATAATTCAATGTAAAATAAATACGTTGTATGAGAAAAAGCAATATGTGAGATGTTTATTGTTACTGCGTTATTAGCTACTGTAGCATGCACAAATATAGTGTATATTATAATATACTGTAATACACCATCGTGGTTCGTTTTAGACAATGGCCGATAGGTGGCGAGATTTCATGCTGGGGATTGGTCAACGCAATTTGCTAAAGCAGAAGAAGTGATTTGCGCATGCGCGGTTTGAACAGTACACAAGGAGTAAAGCACCGTGTAAAAGTAGTAAACACTTGGTAAGTTTAAACAAAATTTATTACCAATGATTACAACGACTTTAAACTTTAGTTGTTTGTATGTTAATGGATATGGTCGTGGATAGTGTCGAGTAAGCTAAGCTACTGTCTACTGCTTGACCTCGCTGTTAGCTATAGCAGTCGGACCTCCTAATTGTAATTTATATATATAGACTTGTTTATAATAATACACTATTAGCTTCAACACAATATCTCAATTAGTATACTGTGTAAATATCCAAGATTATTTGTCTTGACAGTTTGTGACGCACAGCATTTTCATACGTATTAACTATTATAAATACACAAAAGTACAATTGTCTTGTGACATATATGAAAACATACAGTAATTATTAACATACAGTGTGGGTAATTAATGTACGGACGTACTACGCTTCTTTCTGTCAACTGTTTGTGATGTTTTAGCCTAGCAGATTCGTAGAAGAATTATTTTAAAATGATAAAATTGGTTGTTCTTTGATACATTTATGGGATTATTTCAAGCGAATTGTCCATTTTTTGACGTCGACACTTGTTCGTCACATGTAAACTCATCTGTGTACAATCGAAATTCTGTATGTTGTTCAAGCTAACTTTCGTAACAGGCCTTCAAAACTTCTTGAGGACCCTTGACTGAACTTCTTGCCGCCTATGGGAGGCGCAGTCACCGAGGCTTCAATAGGATGAATCCCCACAAGGATGACGAGCCTTCTATTTACAAACGTGTGGTGTTGAAGAATGCCTCTCCATATCATTACCTGAAAGTTTGCCTGTAAGTCAACAATGCTCTCATCTGAATGACCTGAGTCATTTTAATTGATTGATATTGATTTTCCCTCAAGTGAGCTGGAGGATAGTTCAACCAGACTGAGTGCAGTTGACCTGAAGCTCTTCATCATCACAGGCTTGAAGAGTCTCTATGGGGAGGTGAGCCCTGGAGAAAGATGGCTGACTTGCAATAAATAACTAAGTATTTTAATATGAGGGCTGCACGGTGGGCAAGTGGTTAGCGCACAGACCTCACAGCTAAGAGGCCAGAGTTCAATCCCACCCTCGGCCATCTCTGTGTGGAGTTTGCATGTTCTCCCTGTGCATGCGTGGGTTTTCTCCGGGTATTCCGGTTTCTTCCCACATTCCAAAAACATGCTAGGTTAATTAGCGACTCCAAATTGTCCATAGGTATGAATGTGAGTGTGAATGGTTGTTTGTCTATATGTGCCCTGTGATTGGCTGGCCACCAGTCCAGGGTGTACCCCGCCTCTCGCCCAAAGACAGCTGGGATAGGCTCCAGCAACCCCCGCGACCCGCGAAATGAATGAATGAGACACAACAGCCCTCCCGTCCCCTTTTTTTCTCAACCAATCAGCACTCGGAACTAAGTTTAGATGCATTTGCAGTCTGGCAGTGAGTCGGATATTTCAGTCTTTTTTTTTTTCTCCGCTTCTGTGTTCAACACAGCTTGGCGTGGGAGCCACAGGTTGCTGACCTCTGGTTTAGTTATTGTTAGTATTTTTGTTTCAGGTGGGAGCGGCTTTGAACTTTGACCTTTTGAAGTATGATGAAGACACCCTAACTGCTCTTCTGCGAGTGTGCAGCAGGTAAGGATGCATAATGGGACATAAAGAAATTCTGGTTGATAACACTGATCAAAATGTTGTGTTTTCAGAGGTTTGGTGAAGCTGTGGAGCTCCTTGACTCTTGTGGGTTCCTATCAGAAGCAGAAGTGTGCCTTCAGGGTGCTGCAGGTGGGAAGATGTCCTCTTTCTGCTTATTTTATTCCACTATGATATGCAGGAGTGGGTCTACATATTTGAGATCCATTTTCTTACCCTTCTTTACTGAGGTTGCTTCTCTTGTGTCTTCAGGTGTCTCCGTTCCTTCTGGCGCTGACAGCAAACCAAGAGCTGCAGTTGGACTGAGGCCGGAGAAGCATCCTCCTTCAGGATGAGGCCCATGTGGGGTCAAGTCAGAACTTTTCTGTCCTCCTCCATATTCACCGGAGCCCCTCATTGCTGCTGCCAGCTCCACATTGGCCAGCGAGCCTCCCTCACTAAAGTCTTCTCCCCCCGCCATGTGGAACTTTTTGCCGAGCTGACCGGTGACACCAACCCCCTACACGTGGACCCAGCCTACGCCGCCACCACCTCCTTTGAGAAACCCATCGTCCACGGGGTCCTCATTAACGGGTTAATCTCTGCTGTACTGGGCACCAAGATGCCAGGCCGCGGCTGCATCTTCCTTTACCAGGAGATCCGATTCCCGGCACCGCTCTACATTGGTGAGGAGGTGCTGGCTGAAGCTGAAGTTAGCAAGATTAAAATGTCCTTTGCGTTCATTGCCGTAAAGTGTGCAGTCAAAGACAAGGTGGTGATGGAGGGAGAAGTGATGGTGATGATGCCTGAGGAGCAGCAAAGGGACAAATAAAGGACAGGAGGAAGTTCAGAGGTTATCAAAAACAGGAAGACAGTGTCCAACTCCATACTCCGCAAGTGGATTTCTGGCATTTTTCTCATTTGTTCTTGTTACTGATTTTTTTTGTTGATTAATGGTAATATACTTCAACCTCTACATCAGTTTTCACAGAATAGCAAAGATGTTTTTTGTTTTTTTGACATGCTTTGGAGTTTGCTTGCCTCACATTAAAAACAGAATAGTTGAATAATGTCCTGAACAGAAGTGAGTGTGAATGGTTGTCTGTATGTGCTATATGACGTATTGGTGCTTAGTCCTGCGTGTGGGATAGGCTCCAGCTCATTAGTAACCTGAATAAGGAGGATGCGTGCTGGACAAAAAATGGATGCATTGACTTTTATGTGGTAATTATACAACATTTTTATTTAGTGACTAGAATTTACCAATTAACCAATTAATTTACCAATTAAAATTCTATATGAGCCGAGTGGTTAGCGCACAGGTCACACAGCTAGGAGAACCTAATTCGATTCCACCCTCGGCCATCTGTGTGTGGAGTTTGCATGTTCTCCCCGTGCATGCGTGGGTTTTCTCCGGGTACTCCGGTTTCCTCCCACATTCCAAAAACATGCTAGGTTAATTGGCGACTCCAAATTGTCCATAGGTATGAATGTGAGTGTGAATGGTTGTTTGTCTATATGTGCCCTGTGATTGGCTGGCCACCAGTCCAAGGTGTACCCCGCCTCTCGCCCGAAGGCAGCTGGGATCGGCTCCAGCACCATCGCGACCCTCGTGAGGATAAGCGGTAGAAAATAAAAATTGAAAATGTATGACTTTTTCTGGACAATATGCAGTTTTTTCTTGCAAATATTCAACTTATTTTCATATTCTTCTAACTTTACTAATACTAATAAATAAGATAGTAGAAATATGATCTCAGGGAGAAAACTAAACTTGAAACACAACACAAGCGGTAGAAAATGAATGAATGAAAATTCTATATGATTTGTCTGGTACAATGCTGGTACAATTTTCCTCTTCATGAACTTGACCATTCCTCCCGACCAGCAGATGGCAGTAACGCACCCTTCGGTTCGGGGCCCATTGGCGTTTTAGCTCCTGATTACGGTGAAGCGAAACTGCACTTTCTCTCCAGCCAAGCTGTTGGTTAATTCCTCTCGCGGGCGCCAAGCTGACAGTCCGGCGTTGGGATCAACGCTTAAACGTTCAACCTCCGGGATGTCTTTCCTGGAAAAGCCTGCCCCAGGGAGGCTGCTGCTGGATGACACGGTTCCCCTGACGGCGACGATAGAAGCCAGCCAGAACCTGCAGTCTCACACGGTGAGTGCTGCTTACATTTTACTGTGGAGCGGAGCACAACTGTAATCGTATAAAGGCAACCTTTAAAGGACTCCGAATGAACGAAATTGTCACCGGTTACATCTAAATGACGTATATTATAAGGTTATCAGTCAAAAACTCCCAGTATGTGGGTCTTTTTGGGGCGTTATGACACACACAAGCTGCGGTTATATTAGTGACTGCGATGAAGCAATTTCCTGGAAGTGCTAAACTATGACTCGGAGCTTTTTGAATATTGATGAAATTCAATGGAAGCTTCTTTCGTCGATTTGGACACAATCGAACGAGTCTTGCGCTTCCAATAATAATAGTATTGTCTTTAGTTGAAATTGATCCAACTTCCGATGGTTCTGGTATTCCAGTGTCCGATAATGGACGCACAAGCTGTTGTTGACAGTCCAGCTGGGCTCAATTGCTGCCTGACAGTTAGCTTAGCATGCTACTGCTAATGGCATTCCCAACACTCGCGGTGTTGTTATTGTACCTAAACGTGATTAAGTCGTCTCTTTTTATTCATTAAAAGACATGTAAGTAAACCGAGCTACTTACTGTATCGCATGTTGTTTTTGAACATATACTGTGACGTGTTTTCATTATTTTATTGCCACAGAAAAACACCGGAAGTCGTCCGCTCAGAGGCAACTTTATTAGTATACCTACACTAGCTCATTCGTTTCTAAACAAAAAAATCTGACATTTCAAATATATAATTGTATTCATTGACATACATTGGATATTAAAAGACATGTAAGTAAGCTGAGCTACTTACTGTATCGCATGTTGCTTTTGAACATATACTGTGACGTGTTTTCATTATTTTATTGTCACAGAAAAACACCGGAAGTCGTCCACTCAGAGGCAACTTTATTAGTATACCTACACTAGCTTATTCGTTTCTAAACCAAAAAAAATTAGACATTACAAAGATATAATCGTATTCATTGACATACATTGGATATTAATTTAACAATGCTGTTAGACGGTGTAGCCAATGAAGTGCTTGGCCATGATTTATGTATAAAGTAGTATTATAATAAATATTTGGTAACATTAAAATATTTTTGTTGCAAAGTTAGCTAACTTGTGACCGGGATTGCATAAAGGCATGTGCTTTTTGAATAGAATAGAATTGAATAGAATACCTTTTATTGTCATTAGACAAGTTAACAAGATTCTCCAGTTTCACTACAAAGACAGTAGTAAAAAGTGCAAAGCTCAGTGAGAAAACAGGCTCAATATAAAGTGCAAAACACACTACAAACAATGCATAGCACAGAAATGCAATTTCCCTACTTATAGTTCATGGATAAGGAACAGGGGAGGTGATTTTGTATTTTTTCTTTGTCGTTCTTTCCATGTTTTAAATCAACGTATGTGTCCCTTGTATAGGAATACATCATTCGTGTCCAGAGGGGAGTGTCCTTGGAGAACAACTGGCAGGTAGAAATATCGATCACAACACAAGAGCGCTAAAATGATCCATTTGAAGTAAAACTACCACACCAGTAAGCGTGTGTGTTTATGTATTGTAGGTAGTGCGGCGGTACAGCGATTTCGATGCTCTGAATAACAGCCTGATGGTGAGTTTTATGTCTTTTGTGATGAAAGCTGATGTTTTTTTTGTGACGCCAAAAATAGAAAATAATGCTCACCTTTTGAGGTACTAATTCAACAATATTTTGTATAGTTGTGCTTGTACAACTCTACTGTATCATACCGCAGTATAAATAATAAATATAACAACCGAGGAAACTAAATGATCTTGGATCCAATGATCCCGGAACAGGATGCCAGTAGTATTTTTGCTGAGTTTTTTCCTGCTCACTTCCTGTTTCTGGTTTTTGCTGTCGGGTCAGCGTGCACAAGAGTGAAAAACACATCCCATCATTATAATAAAAGGTTGTGAAAAATATGGACGCTGTGCAGGTGTGCGGCGTCAGCCTTCCTCTCCCGCCTAAGAAGCTGATAGGAAACAGAGACCGGGAGTTCATAGCGGAGAGGCAGAGAGGCCTGCAGGCCTACCTGGATGCCATTACCCAGCATCCTTTGCTCTGCAGCGCTCTGCCGGTTAAAAAGTTCCTGGACCCAAACAACTATGCTTACAACTACACAGGTGAGTTCTTAGATGGTTACTTTCCAGAAGTTAAAACAAGTTAATAATTGCCATTAGTGACGCATAAAGCACTAATTTCTAAGTCTTATACAGGTGTAAAAATAAGTGAAGCAGATTTCAACTTATGTTCTGCCAACCAACATGTGTTCTGTTTCCGTGTGTGTCAGAGATTGCGCTGCAGCAGGTCTCCATGTTCTTCAGGTCAGACCCCAATTGGGAAGTTCTGGAGCCTCTCAAAGATATCGGTATGTCAGCGCCGCCTCCGCTCTTATGACTTCACTGCCAGTAAAGCACAAAGAAGAGTAAAGCGTAAAGAGATGAGATTGTGTGTACACCAAATAAGAAACAGAGTGTTCTTGTGAAACCTGAAAGCTAAGAGTGATTTTGATGAATAAGACGTGGATGCGAACACTCAGATAAGATGAACGTGTGCTCTATTTCAGGCTGGAGGATCAGGAAGAAATATTTCCTCATCAAAAACAAAGAACAAACCAAAGAGCGGTATCTGCTGAGCTGGGTGAGCACAAACTACACAACCAGTGAGCTAATGCTCTCACTCAATTGATTTCAACTACCAGTTAGTATAATGTGTGTGTGTGTGTGTGTGTGTGTAGGTGGACCTGGGTCCTGATAAGTTCCTGTCAGACAAAGACCTGCATTCTGCCATGAAGCTGCTCACCAGCCTCTCGGTATGTGCACATTCCAGTTATTCATTGCATTCATTCATTTTCTACCGCTTATCCTCACAAGGGTCGCGGGGGGTGCTGGAGCCTATCCCAGATGTCTTCAGGCGAGAGGCGGGGTACACCCTAGACTAGTCGCCTGCATATTGAGTTATTGCAGTTATTAACAGATATACAGTTATTGATCTAAATCACAACAACAACATGAAGTCGTGGATCCTGTTGGGTGTTTGAGGCCACACATCATATGGCCTATAAAGCAATTTATGAAATCTTTATAATGCAATAACATTATTGTACAGTACTTTTAAAGCAGGAGTGTACAAAGTCTGGCAATTTTTGGCCCACAGATTGTTTTTATTGACCTTTGGCATGTTGTTAAAAATAAAATAATTCATCATTAATGAGCTGTTTTATTAGATATTACATGAATTTGCTTCATAACATATAACCCAGAGCCAATCAGGTGAGATGAGGATGTTTTGATCTAATTTTTTGATATGTTGATAGTCCAGGGTGTCAGCTGGGATAGGCTCCAGCATACTCCGCGACCCTAGTGAGCAGCATGTCGGTCGTCTGTGTTAATGCGCTCACTGTGTTCATTCTATTCTATGTGAAACTGGACTATTCCCACACTGGCTGTAGGACACTAGAGTGAATGTACTTTATATCCAAATAAAAATGTTTTTCAGTATATTAAAAAATATATGATAAGGGGATGAGGAGATATAAGTTAACATAAGTAGACGATTATTAGTTGCTTTGGTTTGTTTGGATGGCTCAAAAGGGAGTTTTCCATTGGGAGCTTATGAAAAAGTGTAGACAGGAAGATACTAAAAAACAAATGGAGCATTCTCATCTCTTTGCCTTCTCCTTTCCAGAGTCCGTACATGTGTCCATTGTTGTTCTCCAGCACCAGTGAGTCTTCAGCGCTTCTCATCCGATCTTTTAATGAGGCCGGCTCACTCAGAGACCACATCTGTAAGGTAAGATCATGGCACATTAAAAATCCATCCATCCATTCTCTCTACCACTTATCCTCATCAGAGTCGCGGGGGCATGATGGACACCCTGGACTGGTTGCCAGCCAATCACAGGGCACATATAGACAAACAACCATTCACACTCACATTCATACCTATGGACAATTTGGAGTCGCAAATTAAACTAACATGTTTTGGGAATGTGGGAGGAAACAGGGATAAATTTAAAATCCATTTATGGAATTTACTTTGCTTCCTCTATATTTTCAACTGAAACTACAGTAATTGTCTTCATTAGAAGATTCCATGCTGTGAGTTTTAGATACCTGACGGTCCTCAGGTTACCCCGTCTTATTCCATACTGCCAAAAGACCTGACATGAAAGGGACACATGGTTTGTTTTGAAATTGAAAAAAAATTGAAACCATAATAAACCTGCACTTTTGTGTCCAATATTCCAATTTTAAATATTAGTTGTAATTATGCACTAATGTATTTCTGCTAAAATACACAATAATCATTTAAAGTCGCACTGACTTGCTATGGTTAACTGCAAGTCCTCCACATGCTTATCACCTGATTCAAATAGCCTTGGGTGTCTAGGCATGTTAGTCTGTGCATCATTGTCTCACAAGAGGCGGCGATCTCCCCACCCCTCGCATATGTGATTTCCTATATGAACAAAAATTTTAGCATAAAAAGCCATCTGTTGAGGTTGCATAGTTTTGTCCAAGTTAAATTGTACCTCCTCATTATGCAAAAAAAAAAACATGTCTTGTCTCAAATCTGTTTTGGAGATGAAAGATTTTCTCTTGATGGAGACAAATGCTACATTCAAGTCCACTGGAAAGTAGAAATATCCTACATAAAGTTTACCAGATGCATCCAACAAACTGCTCTAAAAAATGTGTGTGTGAATTGATACCTTTTACTTTCAGCAGTCATGTAAACATCTATTTTGTTGGCTAATAATGAAACTTTAGTGGGAAATTTTCCCATTTTTCTGAAAAACAACATGGAATGCATAGCTTTAAGGAGGTGTTCAAGACCCGAGTCAATGATTTCAGAAAACAGGATTAAATTTTTTAACAGCCCACAATAAAGTCATAGGTCTTTCTAAATGAGCGTAGTGGAACCATAAAGCAAACAGGAAACTGGGACACGCATGTTGGTGATGAAAACCAAGTCAGTGTTTGTGTTGTCAGGTGAAGCCCAGAGAGAACTACTTGAAGAAGTACGGCAACCCCAAGAAGTGTCAGGGTCTCGAACTCGCTCACATCAAACTGTACGGCCGCCAGATACTGGAGGTATACATACACATGCAGACACACACCTGTGAAGCATACACTATACTAAATTTTATATATTCTATATATGTGTGTGTTCAGGGCCTCAGAGTCCTCCACGACAGCGGTTTATTTTTTGGCCACCTGCACGCCTCCAATGTGATAGTGGACCAAGGCACGTGTCGACTAACGGACGTGGAGAACGGCATGCTGGGAGTCCCCTGCGTCCTGCGACCTGCCTTCACCCACTTCAGGAAGATTAACGTACGTCAACAGCGTAGTTACGTTATACCCAGCCACATTCGGTAACTTCAGGTGCCGCACGTGTCAGGAAATGGAACCATGCTGGGATTAAATATCATGAATGTAAAATATGAGCGCCATTACTTGTTCAACGTTATTTTTTATGCATGCAGACGACAGAAAGCATCGATGTCTTCTGTTTTGGCTATTTACTCTACGAGATCACTTATGGCCACCCACCTGATAGCATTCCCGTGGACCACTATCCCACCATCCCCTACACTGCTGTGGGTCAGTGCATGGCACAAACACGCTTGGTTTGTATACTGTCTTTTGTATCTAATGCTCTGTGTGTGTGTGTGTGTGTGTGTGTGTAGTTTCAGTGCTACAGTCCATCCTGTCCACAGAGGCGTGTAAGTCAGGGATGCCCACAGTGTCGCAGCTCATTCAGACACCGTGAGTGTTCTCCTTTTTTTTAATTTTTTTAAAAATTAATATCAATTCTCATGTATGATGAGATAAGATGTGCCTTTATTCGTCCCTCAGTGGGGAAATTTGCATTACACAGCAGCAGAGAATAGAATCAGTTAAGCAGTACAAGATACACAATATAAAAATAAACAATATAAACAACCTAAGTATTAACAAATTAACAATTTTATCCAGGGTTATATACAAATACAGTGTGCAAGATAATATGAAATATGAGATATATGACCAGTATATACACTATGAAATCTTGCTAGTGAATTAAATATGAGGCATTCTAAAAATACTGCACTTAGAACTTAATATATTGCACTTAGAGCTTGGTCAGATATTGCACAGTGAATGGAGTCTGGAATAACTATACTGAATGTAAAAACAAAGTATTACACAGCTAGTACATAGCGGTGTAGTCTATTGGGAGCAGTGCTGGTTTGGTTTTAGTGTTAGTGCATGTGTCATACACACTTACTGGTATCATACCTGCATTCATAACATGGCATGTATATGTATGCATATGTATATGTAATGTACATTGTATGTAATATATTGGGTTACAACATGTACAATAAGGAATATGTCTTATGTACACTACGTGTCTATGATGTTTTCTTTAGACTGTTCAGTGACGTCCCGCTGCAGCACTCGGAAAAAATCCAGATCAAGGTGAGGCTCTGCGTCTTTCGGCGGAAGTACATGAGCATGACTAAAATGTGAAATGTGTCTCTCCAGGTCCCGAGCAGGCTGAAGGACGCGCTGAAGACGGCCAAGGAGCGTTTAGAGAAGCGCCTGCAGGAGGAGCAGCGAGTGGTGAGCAAGTTCACATGACCTTTCGGCCTTATTTTATTTAAACACGGAGAAGATGGATCATTTGCCCACAACCTTTTCACCTTTATGACGTCCATGTGAACTTATTCTGAGACGTATGCGTATTCTGACTACTAGTACTAGTGTACATACACTACAAGATTTGAAGAGTACATTTATCATTGGTTAATGTGAATGTGTTTGGGTGTTTTGCTTGAAGCTCCGCCAGCACAGGAGGCTGACCAGGGCCCAGTCTCATCACGGATCAGAGGAAGAAAGGAAGCGGAGGAAGATTCTAGCGAGGAAGGTACACAATTCATGTCTCTCAAACTAAATACTCAAGTAACATCTCCCAGTGTAGTATAGTGGATAGTGCAGTCTGCTTACACAACACCCTTTTGTGTGTCCTTGCAGAAGTGCAGACAGTCCACTTATGAGAATGAAGATGACGTCTCTGTTAGGAACAATAATAACTCTGGTAAGTAACTCATGGTTTTCGATTAGTTTGACAGGTAGATGGATTATTTATGATTGAGGTTTTTGTGGCAAAATTAAAAAAAATCTAGTCTAATCTAAATACATTTAAATGAGAGATGCTTGATAATGGCTTTCTTACCGGTATCTGATATCCCTCAAGATAAATGTCCTATAAATAACATATTCTTCTTCCTCTACTTGAATGCCTTTCACAAATAAACACTGTCTATTAACAGGGTGTGGCCAGCGCGATTTTCATGAGCAGCGCACCGTGGCGCACCCACCGCTCCCGTTCCTCCGAAATGAAGAGTTACAAAAAATATGTCCTACAACCAGATTTTAACAACCAACTTCAAATTAATTGTTGGTTTTAGTTGTTCTTAATTATTAATTAGGGCTGCACGGCGGTTGAGTGGTTAGCGCGCAGACCTCACAGCTGGGAGACCGGAGTTCAATCCCACCCTCTGCCATCTCTGTGTGGAGTTTGCATGTTCTCCGGGTACTCCGGTTTCCTCCCACATTGCAAAAACATGCTAGGTTAATTTGGAGTTAATTTGGAGTTAATGGGAGTGTGAATGGTTGTTTGTCTATATGTGCCCTGTGATTGGCTGGCCACCAGTCCAGGGTGTACCCCGCCTCTCGCCCGAAGACAGCTGGGATAGGCTCCAGCACCCCCTGCAACCCTTGTGAGGATAAGCGATAGAAAATGAATGAATGAATGAATGAATTATTAGTTATCACTTTCTGTGTTTTCTGTGTTTGGCTCATTTGTGATTGGACGGTTGCTGAGGGGAGGAGAGGGAGGGGCGATCTGGGCTATGAAAAAGCCTACAGCGCAGCCATAGAGATGAGTGATGAGTGGGGGTGGGGGGTAAGACATTTATTTTGTGGGAATTGCATCAGCTCCTGTGTATAAGTAGATTTTCAGCGAGTGTAATAACTTGTCAGTCAGACTTCAGCCATGTTGGCTGATTGTCTTCACGATGCCGTAAACGTGTTTTTGTGTGTCTTTAGGCTCTGGCGCCAGTTCCCCTCCCACATGCCCATCCTCCCCCACCCCCCCGCCCTCCACAGGTAGGTCGGTTCACCTCCATGTCCCCCCGCCTCTTCTCTGCCTTTTGTTTCTGTCTGTCTGTCCTCGTCTTTTTGCCTTTCCAGTACTTACGTTATGATGGAAAGTACTTACTGTAGTACTGTACGCAGTTTGCAGTTTAGGTCATCAACAGCATTTTGTTCACTGAAACTCCAAGTATGCCACTAAGACACATTTTGTAGGGATGTCTGTGACGTTTTGTGCATTTTTTTTTTCAAATAAATAATCTTTATTTTTTTCTGAATATTTGCAGTCAAATCCTCAATCGTATGACCTTGGGAGCGTTTTGACTTCAGAGGTTGCACTATATTTTCCTTTACTCATAATTACTAAAATCAGCCGATGTAGGGTCACGCTGGCTTCCTACCATGTAATGGTGTCTCCTCTCCTTCCTTCCGTCCTTCCTTCCTTCCATCCTCCCTGGTCCTCTTGTTGCTGTCCAATTGCTGATTGGTCCACTCAACGGTTAACTGTCGTTTCTCTTTTTATCCTGTGCCGTCTCCGCCATAGAGCATGCTCCATTCTGACCGTGTTGTTGGGGTAAAGTAAATGTTTTTTTTCCCATGTTGATGATGATGACGATGAGGGTCACTGGCATTTTTCGGTTTAAATTAAAGCTTGTCGTACTTCTGAGCTTCCCAGCAAGAGCCGTTAGCGCACAAGCTAAAGTCTTGTTGCTGCATGTTGTGTTTGAGCTCGTCCGGTCATTGTGCCGCTGACACGAAGATGACCAAACTTTTTCTTTTTCTTCTTTTAAATCTTTTATGTGCAAAGTGTTCAGCTTGCTCGGAAGCCGACGTACGCGCAACTTTGTTCAAACCTCACAATCTGCAATGAAGTACAAACGTCACACAGTCTGATTCCAGTGGCTAACGTGTCATTGGAGATTGTGACCTGTCCGATTTTGTCTCTTGTCTGCTTGCATGTTTATTCGTTTCCGTCCTTTTGTGTCGTCTGCCCTTTGGGACACAGTTTCACAGTTGAAGCGTGTCCGGCCCTTTGTGAGGAGCAGAATGACGGCACTGGAGGATAATAGTTTTCTGGTCGCTTCATCTTTAGTTTTTCTTTCATGCGCTTCTTGTTTGTTTTTTTTTGTTTCCCTTTGTTACCCATTTCTTCCCACCCTGTTTTGTAAATATCTTAAAGGCTCGCATCAGTGTGTAAAGTCAGTGAAGGTAAACGGTGGTGTTTTACGTGACAACACGTGACTCTTAATGAGTGCACAGTATGCGAGTTGATTAAAAACAGAAAGCCACCAAATGTCACTTCCACAATGTCATCCCTTGGGATCAACTGTCATCAGCATCAGACTTTCAATGACAGACGTCATCTCAGACATGACTGACCTGTGCATTGATATTTCATTTCCTGCCTGCTGGACTGATGCCGCATCCTCACCGAGTTGACTTCAAGCGGTCAGCAGCTGCAGCTTCGTCGCTCTTTTGTTGCTGTTCTTCTTCTTATGGGGGTGATAAAAGTCACAAATGAAAAAAAGGGTCCGCTGGGATTTCACTTGTGTTCGCCATCAGTTCTCTCAAACCGTAATTAGCCAATCATCACGATGCTCGGTGGAGCTCAATGATTGTTAAACAACCCAACATGAGCTTCAACTGATGGTGGATAGAGTTGTTGGGTGTTGACACGCTCCTGCAGGACGTATTTTGCACAAAGATGTTCTTGTAGACAACCGCCTCCACAAGCTGTCCCTTTTGTGTCAATGGCTGACCCTAGAACAGCTTGACAGGCTGGAACAAAAGGTCCAAAAGTCATAGTTAGGCAGCAACATCTTAATTGGGATCAAATAAACTATCCGTATACGTCTATATTGTGTTTACAATGTCAGAAGTTTAGAAGATGATGCTCTTCTCTTCGGGTACCAAGCTAGGTGATGGGGTACCTAAATTAAATTCTATGTTCCATCTTTGTGCAATTTCCTCCTGCAAGAAGTGAACAATAAGAGCAAAACATGTCGCTATTTGTTTTCTTATATTGCCTACTTTTTACATCCAGGTGGTCAGACGGCCCCTCCTCCTCCTCCTCCACCGCCACCTCCTCCTACGCTGGACACTCCCTCCACATCATCCTGCTCTGAAGGACCAGACGAAGGTCGCACCGCGCTGCTGAGCTCCATCCAGACCTTCAGTAAAGGCAAACTGAAGAAGGCCCAGACAACAGACCGTAGTGGGCCCGTCTTCTGACACCCGCTCTGTAGGGACCACTACGCCGCTCCCTGACATGTGAAGACACATCTTGTTCCAAATGATCCAAATTTGTATTTACAGTTTTTTTTTTTTTTTTTGGGTAGCGAATGTGTAAATCGGGGAATGTCTCCCGCCTGATGAATGCTGGAGAACTCAACATGAGGTGGTGACCTCTTCTGGTCGACCTGTTTGTTTTTTTGTTGCTGATGCAAACTTCTTCAGTGGGCTGAGGCGCTATCCAGCTTCCAGGCCTGGAAATGCTGCTTCCTTTTTAATCTCATGCAACCCAACATTTTCCAACGGATTAGGTTGTTCTGTTACAGTACATCAAAAAATAACATCTTTGTGAGGAAAAAATAAAAATCCCAAAATGCTTTTGGGTCAACACAGAACTTTGGAAAAGAGGAAAGGATGAATTCTTATATAAAAAAGCCAAACAAATTTTTTTTTTTTTTTTTTACTTTTGAATATACACACACAAACATTTTGGAGATACATGCTTTTGATGGGTGTTTTTTTTTGGTGGGGGGGTCTATTTGCATCATTACCATTCATTTTAATCTTGCTTGCTAATTCTATGTCCAGGATCGTCCAGTTTTTTGACTTAAAGTGTCGGCCTGTCTTTCCTAAACCGGCTTCAACGTGTAGCTACGCAAGACAATTTGTGTTTTAACGATGTGATGTTTAAATGTTAAGAGCTTCTATTCTTTCACTGTGCCATATACGATATGATATGATCCTTGTGCCTATAATGAATGTTTGAATGTGTTCGGGGTGATTAGCACACAGTTACGTCTTCACTCGTGGACTTGAACCTGATGACTGCTTTCAAAAGGATGTTGGAGCACATTTTTTTTTTAAAAAGTGAACATTTGGGTGTGAATGTTCTAAGTGCCGTGGTTTGTTTTCATGACCCAGTGCAATCCAGTTCAGTGAGATTTGTCATTGAATTGCGTCCGAATATTTCTCTGCAGCACTTTATCCCAAGCAACTTCATGACATCAATATACAAAATAAACGCCCAGTAAATGTTGGATGAATAACTTGGCTTAATATTATTGAAAGATAGTGTTGTGTTCTTTTTTATCACATTAAAGTTTTAGGTTTGTAAGCAGTATGTACTACCCCAAAAAACTATATACCCATGGCTGCTGACCCCATGTAAGCTAAAATATCTTTAATAATGAGATATGTCTCATAAAGAGAGCTGCTTGTAATATTTTGGTCACCTTATTTGGCACACATAAAGGCTGTATGAAGTTATAGTGCCGAGAATTTTGTTGTTCCTTAGGGCAGGGGTGTGTGGTGTTTGTTGTTGGCCCCTGGCATATTGTAAAAATAACAGTTTTAGTAATTCTATTATTAATTATTAATTAATTAATTATTAATATATATTATGAGCTATTACACTAATTTGCTTGGTAAGCTACAACACAAATGTAAAATGTTGAAACTGTATCAAAGTGGTCCCACAGCATCCTTAAATATTCCGATACAGTGGAGAATACCTTGTATACCCCTGACTTTACAAATGCAACCCGCATGCGCACAAATGTCACGGACATGAGAAGTGTCCTTGGATCCTCCGCATAACGTCCCGCCCCCGCTCAACTTTACGCTGCTGTGATTGGATAGCTGTCATCACCGTTTCCTGTCAATGTTTTAAATCGCAACGTTAATTGGTTGAAATACCGTTGTCATGTGTGGACCACGCCCTCTCCGGAAAAGGAGGACAGGTTGAAGATGGCGCTGTCCCTGAAGTCCGTTCTCCGCTCAGGAAGGGTACGAAATCCTCATAAAAGATGTCGAATGTGTAGTTTTGAGAACATTTCTAGATAAATTGGTTAATGTGATCTCTTTAACTTCCCACAGAATGCCGTGTCGGTTCTGCAACGGCAGTCCTTTCATAGAAGTGCCCCGGCCGCGGTGCAGGTCAGTGTCAGCAGCTAGCATGCTAGCATCCCCAAGGCTAACAGCTGTGGCTCGCTGAGTGGATATCATACTTTGTTATATTTCCGTCATTATCTCTTAAACAGTCTTGTCTTCTGACCTTGGAGTATTCTTGACTCTCTTCTTGACTCTCCAGTAAATACGTTTGTGGGTGTGTTGCTGCTGGTCACATTGTTTCAAAGCTACGATAGATTTAATTATGTTGACAACAAAATTCAAGCTAGCTCACTGTTCCACAAGTAGTGAAGTACATTGTCATTTCAGTAGTACTATCAAACCGTTCTATTTACCTGATATGTTGTGACATGACTAATACGGTTAGCAGTTCTGTTAAATTCTCCTATACAAGAAAGGGCATTATTATTTCACTGTTGAGATAGCAAACACCAGCAATTCAATTTAACGTACTGTGTAATATTAATCTGTTTAGAAGTTGTCATTGTTAAATTCCAAATGCTGACATTATTGTTCTTGTTGTCAGGTGACTGTCCGTGATGCGTTGAACCAGGCCATGGACGAGGAACTGGAGAGGGATGACCGGGTTTTCCTGTTAGGAGAGGAGGTGGCTCAGTACGACGGCGCCTACAAGGTTAATTATCGAGCTATTTTTCCAATCCAATCCAGATCTTTGGATGCCCTTTAAACACAGTGGAAACACTGTTAGGTGCACCGACGGAAGGTGACAAAAATCATCAATGGTTTCAGTTTTGATGATCCTATAATTTGCAATTTGATAGAAATAGTGGTAGTCAAGCCCCACAAAATTGAGTGTTTTCTTGTGGGTTCTGTTTTTTGTCGTGCTAATGTAATTGTGTGAGAAGCAGTCTCTGTAAATAACAGTTAAACAACAAAATGGACATTGAAATCTCATCCGGCATCAAACCGTGGCAATTTAAGTGTTTTAAGTTAAGCTTTTTTCCCCAACTCTGTTGAGCCTGTTGGCATAATGTTGTCAATGTTATATTTTTCTCTTCATTGGTTCCATGCTACCTTCAAAGGACATTTCTGATGACTTGAAGTTTCTGACAGCAGCTGATGTTCTGTGTGTGTTGTGTTGCAGGTGAGCAGAGGTCTGTGGAAGAAGTATGGAGACAAGCGCATCATTGACACTCCAATTTCCGAGGTGAGACTTTCCTTCCTTTCTGAATGTCCTATTTCGCCCTTTTGAGAAGTTACTGTCATATCTTAGTGTTGCTAACTCTGTGGTTCCTTGTTACAGATGGGCTTTACTGGTATCGCTGTGGGAGCAGCCATGGTGAGTGTCTCCACTGAATGTGTACACGGACAATAGCCACATATACATGGTGCCAAATATTCCAATTCCATTCGGGTTATTTGCTCAAACGCAAAGAATGTAAGTCATTCCGAAAGAAAAGTGCCAATCCGAATGAATATATAATCGGATTCACAGGAGTGGAATATTCCTTTCCCCAATTCCATTGAGGTATCTTGTACCCGCTCAAACGGAAAGTTGTCTTCGTGGAAAAAGTTCTTTGTGGTGTTTTTCTTCTTCTGTTGTTTATTGGCGATTGGCAGCAGCTTTTGTGTGCATTAGCGCCATCTGTGGAACAGAATCTAAACCCTTCTATACGCCATGCACAAGTGAATGGAGGCGAGCAATCGGCACTGTACTGCTGCGGAAAGTTTGTTTTTGATTCGAACTAAATTTCAAGATTGGAGGAACGAAAAACTGGCAATACGGAGTTATTCCAACAAGTCAAAGAAAAAGTCATCACGTGATGTTGATGTTTACGCTTTACTTTACATTGACTATTCTGGTTGATTATAGCAGCGCATGTAGACACGCGATTGGAATATTCCTTTCCATGTATACTATTGCTTTCGGAAAGAGAAAAACTCCTCATGTAAACGTGGCTACTGTGTTTGTTCCTGTAAACGGCCCCATGATGACGTCATCTACCCACTTAGGCCGGCCTGAGGCCCATCTGTGAGTTCATGACCTTCAACTTCTCCATGCAAGCCATCGATCAGGTCATCAACTCTGCAGCCAAGACGTACTACATGTCCGCTGGCCTGCAGGCGGTGCCCATCGTCTTCAGGGGCCCCAACGGGGCGTCAGCCGGCGTGGCTGCTCAGCACTCTCAGTGCTTCGCCGCCTGGTGCGTACACTTCCTGGGTTTGTCGTCCAGCTCGGGTTTGTTTACATGGACGCAGTTGTATATAAGTATATAATACTTGTTTGACAACAGTCCTGTCTCCGACACTACCTCTGAACCTGGACTAATACGAATACTCTAACTCCATGTCAATGTACTGGCAGTTATCCCGAGCCTGACTGTTGTGCAAGTGGTGTGTTACCTTACAGCATCACTATAGCGATTGTCTTTCCGCAGGTATGCTCACTGTCCAGGTCTGAAGGTTGTTAGTCCCTGGAGCTCAGAAGACGCCAAAGGTCTCCTTAAGGCTGCGATCAGAGACGACAACCCAGGTGAGACCGGAGCACAAACAGCCGTAAAGGACTACACTGTAGTGACTCGGGTTGGGGCATGGAGTCTCCAGCATTAATGGGAACCGGGACTACTGTTGAATGGTTTGATATTTACATACTGGTTGAAAACAGCCCTCATGGAGTTCAGACATTTCATTCAAATGGTTAACTGCGTCATTGTATGACCCTGCTTGTTAAAAGCATCGGAACTGAGAACCGTTCGGAACCACAATCTAAACCAGCAATCTGAATCAGGAAACCCGGAATCGTTCAAATTCCCTAGTGGTGATCTGTGCACATGTTGGCTTGTTGCAGTGGTTTTTCTGGAGAATGAGCTCCTGTACGGCGTTCCCTTCGAGATGTCTGACGAGTCTCAGTCAAAAGACTTTGTCATTCCCATCGGCAAGGCCAAGATTGAGAGACAAGGTGAGCGACGTCGTCCAAAGCTCAGGAAAGAGAATTTCAGGCCGTTAAAGGGATGGTTTGGGTCTTTTGACATGAAGTAGAGTTTGGCTTCCTTCACAAACTCTTTACTGAAATGGCCCCGGAAACTAAGCGGAACTTTGTTCCTAGTCATGGATGTCCAACCAGAACTGGTCTAGCAGGAGTAAGTCATTGTTGATGTAGTACACTGCCAATGGGGATGTGTACTTCATGTCAAAAGAAGAAAACTAGCCCTTTTAAGGATTTGTGAACTTAACAATAATGTCTTTTTCTGTGGTTCAGGGACTCATGTCACGTTGGTCTCTCACTCCCGCTTCGTCGGCCATTGTCTGGACGCCGCCGCTGTTCTTGCAAAGGAAGGAATTGAGTGTGAGGTACAAGACACATTTAGATACCGCTCCACATTTTTTTTACATTTTGTGAAATAACACACATCCTGTGTTGGTGCGTGTGTAAGGTGATCAACCTGCGGACTATCCGTCCTATGGATGTGGAGAGCATTGAGGCCAGCGTGATGAAGACCAACCATCTGGTGACGGTGGAAGGTGGATGGCCACAGTTTGGTGTTGGAGCAGAGATCTGTGCCAGGATCATGGAAGGTAACCACACACAGAACTGGAACAGGATTGGCAGCTGGAATTTTATCATTTGCTTTTTTTTTTTTTTCCCCTTCCCAAGGTCCAGCCTTTAATTACCTGGACGCTCCAGCCACCAGGGTGACGGGCGTTGACATTCCCATGCCGTACGCTAAGATCCTGGAGGACAACAGCCTTCCACAGATCAAAGACATCATCTTCTCAGTCAAAAAGACTTTGAATATCGCTTGACCGCACTGAAGAGCTGCTCAGGGAAAAAAAAAAACGCTGAATCCTCTTCACAGTATGTGTCGTCACATGGGTGTTGAAAAGTGATAAAATATTAAAACCCACTTTGTAAATAAAGTTTAAGCTTTCCTTACAAATGCGCCCGGACACTTGACGGAACACCTTCTGTACGGAGATTCTCGGCTTGAGTCTTCACCTCTGCAACAAACCAAGTAAACTTCCTTGTCTTTAAAATCATTGTGACAGTCAAGCCACCATTTGAGCCTTTTTTTTAAACGACCTTCCTTAAACGTTAACCTGATGCCCATTCTACTCACTAAATTTTAAACTATTGGATGGAGGTGAAAGGTCAGGAGCAGTATTTATTGTAGCCACAGTTCCTTTTTAGATGTTTTTGTTGTTGTAAATGACTGTTACGCAAATAAAACACTTAGTCATCCTCGCTGTTTTAATTGCCATTGGATGAAGTAGAACACAGCATCTATGATGCACCGGAGCAGCTCTTAGGCTTGAAATATTTTACCGATGATATTTACAAGGTTGGCTTCAATTTGAACTTAAAAGGCAAGAAAAGATCTGTCCTTAATAATTAAATATATAAAATAGTACATTTCAAAATGTTCCAACCCTTTGAGAAACTAAAACTACAGTACTGTACTTGGAAGTCTTTGTGGAACTTAAAATTAAAATAATACAAATAAAACATGTGACCACTGTTTTTTTTTTTTGTTTCTTCAGATTAGATGAGCTAATTTCATCATCATCTTCAAAACAGACTTGTGATGATTTGACAGTGGGGATGAAGATGGGGGGCCGCTGTCCTGCTCCATCATTGGGGTCTTCTGCCACATCAGGGAGCTGATAGGTCAGATCGCCCGACCTCCGAGTGTCCCTTCAGCAGGCCGAGTCTCACCACCACCACCCTCCTCTTCCTCTGCTCCGAGCCGTCATTGTCCTCCAGCAGCTCCTCCTCTTCGTCATTCTTCTCTCTGTCTCGCTTACTCTGCTTCTTCCTCCTCCTCTTTTCCATCTCTTCTTCTACCTCTTGCACTGCAACCTGATCTTCTTCATCGTCCTCCTCCTCTTCTTCTTCCTCCTCATCATCTTCCTCCTCATCCTCAGCATCTTCTTCCTTGATGTCGGCTACCTGATCTTCACCGAGCCTCTGTCCTCCGTTCTGCTAGGAAAGAAAGCGTTACTCTCCAGTTAAAGCTGAGGAGCTTCTACTATTTTTTTCAGTTTAACATCCACTCACAGACGTGCTGCCGCCGCGCAGCTGGTGAAGCCGTAGCCTGACGGTGTCCTTGTTCTGGCAAAGTCCCAGGCTGTTCAGGGTGTCAAGAGCGGCGCCGGAGCAGCCCTGAAGGCGCAGCTTCGCCCCCAAGGCTGCCTGCAGGAAGTTATTCTTCCAGATGTTCCTGGTGAAGAGCGGGATCGCCAGTGTCAGCACACTGCGTCGCACCACCTGCATCTGCGCCTCCTCCTGCGACAGCTGGCTAACGCACAGAAAAAAAGGTTTTTCATTTGGGATGTTCATCAGCTTAAGGTTTGCATTGACAAGTTATTGTCAGGTATTTTTTTTTAATGTCACGAGGTGCCTACAGATGATTTTCCCTCATCTTTTACCACATCGAGCTGCATAAATTTCAATGCTTATCATATTGAAGCATACCTGCTGCTGTACATTTGTGCTATGAGGGAGTCTGTGGCCTAAGGATATTAACATCATTCATTCATTCACTACCGCTTTTCCTCATGAGGAGTGCTGGAGCCTATCCCAGCTGTCTTCAGGCGACTGGTGGCCAGCCAATCACACGGCACATATAGACAAACAACCATTCACACTCACATTCATACCTATGAAAAATTTGGAGTGGCCAATTAACCTAGCATGTTTTTGGAATGTGGGAGGAAACCGGAGTACCCGGAGAAAACCCACGCATGCACGAGGAGAACATGCAAACTCCACACAGAGACGACTGAGGGTGGGATTGAACTCGGGTCTGCACGCTAACCACTTGATCGCCGTGCAGCCCACCATACATCATTCATTCATTTTCAACTGCTCATCCTCACGAGGGTCGTGGGGGTGCTGGAGCCTATCCCAGCTGTCTTCGGGCCAGAGGTAGGGTACACCCTGGACTGGTGGCCAGCCAATCACAGGGCACATATAGACAAACAACCATTCACACTCACATTCATACCTATGGACAATTTGGAGTCGCCAATTAACCTAGCATGTTTTTGGAATGTGGGAGGAAACCGGAGTACCCGGAGAAAACCCACGCATGCACGGCGAGGGTGGGATTGAAATCGGGTCTCCTAGCTAACCACTTGACCGCCGTGCAGCCCACCATACATCAGTGGTTCTCAATTATTTTGTCGGAATTTTCCACAGGTCCACCAGCTGGCATCCGTTATGATGTCTACAGCGACACATGGCGGTGTTCTTACATTTCCTGACTGAAGAACTTACTGGCTGCTCTTGACGAGGGCGTTAACGGTGGGGAACATGGAGCGCAGGCAGGTGGTGATGAGCGGCGCGTGTTCCTGGGCCCAGCTCAGGCAGTGCGCCCACGGGAAGAAGGACAGCAACCTTTTGCTCGACACCTTCTGGTGGAAAGGACTGTCTGCGTGCCGTGATAACACCTTCATCTTCATCATCACCACACACGCAACGTGAGAAAGGACACAGAAGACAGTTTATGTAAAGATCTCCACAAAAGGTGAGTAGAAATGTTCAACCTCACCTCTTCTCTCAGCTCTCTACTCAAGAAGTCCATCATGGGCTTCCTGGCGCCTTTGGCAGACCAAAGAGTCCTGAAGGCAGACTTGTAGCAGGACTTGCTCACCAGCAGAGCTGCTTTGCTCTTCTTGCCCATCCTGAAGCTTCGCTTCTTGTGTTGAACATTCGCCTGCACGCACAAACAACACACCGTCAGCACTCTTTCACTTCTAATAGCAATTGATTTGACTGGTTTTCCTGGCTATGTTTGATGCTAGGTTGCACGGCGGTCGTGTGGTTAGCGTGCAGACCTCACAGCTAGGAGACCCGGGTTCAATTCCACCCTCGGCCATCTCTGTGTGGAGTTTGCATGTTTCTCCCACATTCCAAAAACATGCTAGGTTAATTGGCGACTCCAAATTGTCCATAGGTATGAATGTGAGTGTGAATGGTTGTTTGTCTATATGTGCCCTGTGATTGGCTGACCACCAGTCCAGGGTGTACACCGTCTCTCAACCGAAGACAGCTGGGATAGGCTCCAGCACGCCCGTGATCCTCATGAGGAAAAGCGGTAGAAAATGAATGAATGAATAACTGCATGGTTGTGAGTGGTTAGAACGCAGGCTACACAGCTAAGAAACACAAGTTCGATTCCCTGCTCAGGTATCTCTGTGTGTATTTTCTCGGCTTCCTCCCACATTCCAAAAACATGCTAGGTTAATTGGCGACTCCAAATTGTCCATAGGTATGAATGTGAGTGTGAATGGTTGTTTGTCTATATGTGCCCTGTGATTGGCTGACCCCTCCTCTCGCCCCGAAGACAGCTGGGATATTTTCACAGCATAAATTCCCAAAGGAGTAACATCCCGGAAATATTTTAGGTACCACGGTAGCACTGTGCCATGTGATTGGCTGACGACCAGTCCAGGGTGTACCCCGCCTCTCGCCCGAAGACAGCTGGGATAGGCTCCAGTGAGGATAAACGGTAGAAAATGAATGAATGAATGTTTGATGCTTGGCAGAGTTCATGTGACCCCATGAGGCTTTTTAAATGGCAAACTTGGCCTGACGTCACCTTCCGGGGGGGGGGTGCTTACAGGAACACTATATACTATAAGAACCACGATGCAAGTTCAACAACAATATATCAATACAATGGTAGTTTACGCACCTGTTTGGCGGAAGGCGGTTTCAGCCACACAACCCGCTTGCCGTTGTTTTTGCGCCAACACTTCGTCCTGATGACCTGAGCGCAAGTTTCGCACACAAACGACTTCTTACTGACGGCCGCCGCGTCCGGGAAGACCCATTGGGCGGCCTCCGGGGTGGTGAACGTAAACACGGCCCTCCTATTAAAGCCTCGGCCTTGTCGCTCGAAGTGTTCACTGCAGCAGCAACAGCACGTCTTGTCCTCCTGGACCCTCGCCCGCCGACGGCCACGCTGACCGGACACTTTGGGCAGCGTCGCTTCCGCATCTCCTTGGAGGTCGGCGGCGGTATCGGCATAATCGTGCTCGTTAGACTCGGACGGAGCACAGGCTTCCTCGTCGTTCACCGCGGTGCATTTGGCTTCCTCGTTCGACATTGTAAACAGAAGCTCAGGACTCGTCAGAGAGTAAAACCTACGCTGGGTGCCATTTCTGCACACATAGCAGCAAGCGAGCTACCAGTACAAGCTAACTTTGTGACGCCTGCCACAAATGAGTCCCATTAACGTCACGCACCGAAGCCTAGCAGCCAATTGTAAAACATGCAGGATGTGATAAGGAACCGAATAATCACAAAAAGTATTGATGACTTCAGGCCTGTTTGGGAAAAAACTGTGGCCAACAGGAACTGGACTCACAGACAAACAAAATGACTTCCGTGTTTATGTGCGCCACTGTTGTTTTTACTGCCCCCACGCGGAGGGAGTTGGTACTACATGAGATATTTTATTTTCACAACCACATTAACACATTAACTTATCCATCTATATCAGGGGTCTCAAACTCAATTTACTTGGGGGCCACTGGAGCTAGGGTCTGGGTGAGACTGGGCCACATCAGGTTTTCCAAAAAAACAAACAAAAAAAAAATGCATTTATTAAAAACAGAAAAATGTACAAACTTTTTCAGTGCTTTGTTCAGATTTTCTACAATGAAAGCGCTGATAAAACATTCCACTGTTCTCAAATATCTTAATTTTTGTTTTTCTGCACAAAATAAGATGAAAAATAAACAAATCAAGAATAAAGAAAATCAATCAATCAGTAATAAATAAATATAATAATAATAATAAAACAGCAAATAATAAAAACTTAATAAACTACATATAGTTGGTGGGTAGACAAATTATTTTTTTCAGATTAAAATTAAAGCATTATTAGAGCCCTGTAGACATGACAAAACACGACTATAGTCACATTTATACTTTTTTTATACATAAATACTAATTTATACTTTTTATTTACAACATATTGCGCAACTGCAGGGTCTTGAGACACATGCTACCTCACAAACTAGAGCACTAGCGACCTAAACGGTAGCCTCCAAGTTATTTCCTTTAAACTTAAAAAAGCCAAAAACTTACCACTTCCACACGGATAGGGAGGATAACTATTAACAGTTATTTAACCTTTAACATGAACATGATCATTCATTCATTCATTTTCTACCGCTTATCCTCACGAGGGTCGCAGGGGTGCTAGAGCCTATCCCAGCTGTCTTCATGCGAGAGCCAGGGTACACCCTGGACTGGTGGCCAGCCAATCACAGGGCACATATAGACAAACAACCATTCACACTCACATTCATACCTATGGACAATTTGGAGTCGCTAAATTAACCTAGCATGTTTTTGGAATGTGGGAGGAAACCGGAGTACCCGGAGAAAACCCACGCATGCACAGGGAGAACATGCAAACTCCACACAGAGATGGCCGAGGGTGGAATTTAACTCGGGTCTCCCAGCTGTGAGGCCTGCGCGCTAACCGCTCATCCGCCGTGCAGCAATCGGCAAAATATCAAGTTAATTTTCATGTGTTTGATTAATTAATTCATTTATTATTGCTCCAGGTCTTGTGCCTACTTCTGAACGACTAAATAAAACTATAATATTCATGTCAAATTCTGAACAAAAGAAGTACCGAACCACCAGGACTCTTCCTAGAGCCGGCCGACCATCTAAAGTGAGCACTCAGGGGAGAAGCGCCTTCATCAGGGAACCAAGGACCCAGTGGTCATTTTGATAGCGCTCCGGTGTTCTTTTGTGGAAAGAAGAGAACCTTTCAGACGGACAATCATTCTGCAGCAATCCACCAATCAGGTCTGTATAGTCAAGTGGACAGATGGAAGCACTGAAGGACACAAGAAATAAAATTCGATGGTCAGATGAGACAAAGATTGAACTCTTCGGTATGATTGCCGAGCATCCATGCATTGTTCATCACCTGGCCAAGACCATTCCTACAGTGAAGTAGTGGCAGCATCATGCTATTAAGATGTGTTTCTGTAGCAGGAACTCAGGGACTAGACAGGCTGGAGGGAAATGAAAATGGCGCAGTGTACTGTTCCTTCCTGCTCTTTTAGCAGGGTGGAAACCACTCAGGGTCTTTAATTCTGTCAGCTATGAAATAAGCCTATGTTCCCGTGTTATAGTTATGCGATTTATTTTAACAGAAGTGAGTACAAGCTATTGTAATGCCAGCGCTGGAGAGAGTGATTAGCCGCCAACAAAGGTCTAGCCAAGTCCAATTGATCTCTCAAAAGAAACTTGTGCCCCCTTTAATGACTTATTTGGATTTTTTTTTCTTCTTTAATCATATAAAGTTTCATTAAAAAAGATTTTTGTGTTAAGTTGTGTTGTCATTGACTAATATTTACATTTGTTTGGTGATCTGAAACAATGAAGTGTAATCGTAAATGTTAGCTAGCCGATAAAAAGTAGTGGCTCTCAAAAGGAACTTTGTTCCCCTTTTAATAACTTCTTTGGATTTTTTTCTCCTTTAATAATAAAAAGTTTCATTAAAAAAAGATTTTTGTGTTAAGTTGTGTTATCATTGACTAATATTTACATTTGTTTGGTGATCTGAAACAATGAAGTGTAATCGTAAATGTTAGCTAGCCGATAAAAAGTAGTGGCTCTCAAAAGGAACTTTGTTCCCCCTTTAATGACTTCTTTGGATTTTTTTCTCCTTTAATAATAAAAAGTTTCATTAAAAAAAGATTTTTGTGTTAAGTTGTGTTATCATTGACTAATATTTACATTTGTTTGGTGATCTGAAACAATGAAGTGTAATCGTAAATGTTAGCTAGCCGATAAAAAGTAGTGGCTCTCAAAAGGAACTTTGTTCCCCTTTTAATAACTTCTTTGGATTTTTTTCTCCTTTAATAATAAAAAGTTTCATTAAAAAAAGATTTTTGTGTTAAGTTGTGTTATCATTGACTAATATTTACATTTGTTTGGTGATATGAAACAATGAAGTGTAATCGTAAATGTTAGCTAGCCGATAAAAAGTAGTGGCTCTAAAAAAGGAACTTTGTTCCCCCTTTAATGACTTCTTTGGATTTTTTTCTCCTTTAATAATAAAAAGTTTCATAAAAAAATATTTTTGTGTTAAGTTGTGTTATCATTGACTAATATTTACATTTGTTTGGTGATCTGAAACAATGAAGTGTAATGTTAAATGTTAGCTAGCCATTAAAAAAGTAGCGGCCAGACGGTGGACACCATTGCTGTAAGCAATGTTTCATTGTTAAAGTATTATTTTATATTTTATACATACATACGCATACAAATATATATATATACATAAATAATTAGGGTTTTCTTTTTCGGGGGTTTTCTGGGCGGCTACTAGCTACAAATACGAAAATAGCCATAAGCCCCACCCACCATACGTTACGTCACAGCCCAGCCGTGGTGTCAGCTTTCTAACTTTGCTCATTTGGTTTTTAGCTTTTTAGCGTTGACGTCCACTTGAGTTTGTTATTTTATTCACAGTGTTTGCTTTTACGGATGCAGGAGAGGATTTTGTAGCTTTTAGACATATTTTTTAGCCCTCTCGCCTGCTCCCCACCCCCACCGCTCGGCGGCCTCTTGTCCCGCCCCCTCTTCTTTCTCCCCGGCTGCCTCCGCCTCTCCCGCCCGCTCCGTCAGCCGCTCGGATCTCGTCGCAGCCATTTTACCGTGGAGCGTCAGCGCGGCTGCGACCGGAGGACGCCGAGACAGCGCTTAAAGAGGTAATTGGGCTTGTGGCCCTCTGCTTCTCCTTGTTTAGTTGACCCCCGCGTCTCCTGCACGCTGCGTCGGTCGTGTGAGCAGCAGCGGCGGCGAGCGGAAAGACGGGCTGGCTGGAGCCACAGTGGCCCGTCTCGGCTAACGTTGGCCGCTCAGACGGAGCAAATATTGCCGAGCGAAGCTTGACGCCACCAGCTTACAAGTCCGGAAAAAATGCGACGCCCTTCTCGTTTATCCGTTCAAAGTTGTTTTGAGGCTTTCGGCGTGGAGTGTCTGCGCTTATTTTCTTCTAGACTTTTGTGGCCGACGTTGAAAATAATAATGTGGAGGTTCGGTACCGCCCCCGAAAGGGGGCCCCCGAGAGCACTTTAATAGCAACTACTAGCTAGCCTTTGTGTTTGTATGCTGACAAACTAGCACAATTGGGTTATTGGTGTTCTATAAATGGTGAGTACTAGTGCCTTTGTGTTTTTAAAATATTTATCTTTATTTTTATTGTTAAGCGTAACAAAAAAAAAGAATTTAATAACAGTACTATCGCTTAACTCAAAATTGGTTTATGCGTGACCTAGCCGCGATTCCTAAGTACATCACTTTTCGCAACCATGCCCCCTAACGAGCTGCCTAGATTTTCCGCAAAACACGCCTACGAAATCTTCGGTGTGGATGGTTCAGATCGGAAAATCATGGCGGAGGTTAAAAAATAAGTAAATTATATTCTCCTTCGTCTTGTCGATTCTTGTTTAATGGGCGAGTTGACTATATCAATAATACATACAATAGAAGTTCTTCACGCTTGTGGCTAAGTTGTTAAAAACGATTTCTACAATGTTGTGTTGGACGCATGCTGTTGATGCTACACTATTGTCTCGGAAAATATGGGCTAACATCGAAGGCATGACGCACTGACTAAATGCTTGTTTCTGTCTGACATTACCCAAACAAAGCGAACGTGCATGGTCCAAAGGGATGAGTTGTTATTTTCTGGACTACAAACACTACTTGCGTATGTTACTATTGACGTTTTTTGTTTTTTAAATATGCTGCATAGACTCGTCCAATCAGAGTGTTCTGATTCATTGCTATACTGCTCATCATCACTAGGGGAGATATGTACCTAGCATCCTGGGGTTGCATTGCTACTGAACAGCATTATATTTGCCAATTGTGTCCATGGCCTTTCAGCATGGCAACTGCATAGTTTCATTAACATGCAAATTCAAGCAATTCTATCTGTCCACGAAAATCGTAACCGCTAGTTTTTTCCGAAACTTTTGTTCACTCGAACAGTAAAAGCTGCTGTATGTCAGAGAGTGGAAGCCTAGAGGACGCTAACTTTCGAATGTACTACCCCTGGCCTCTTCCTCCTTTGAATGCATAAGCCACGCCCTACGCAACATAACAATTCCATTTGTTATCTTTATCAGCTAACGATAGAGATTTGCCAAAGTTCTGCTATTAACGTTAGCTATTCATGGAATGTACCAGAGAATAGATGCAAAAAAATGTCTGTATTCTTCACAATTATGCAGAAATCTGAATGAGAATTGTCGTTTGACCCAAAAAGGGGGAGTAGAAGTCATGGCTGTCACTCACGCAATGTGCTCAAGCCCATAGTATGAGCACACATAAACACGCAGTCTCAAAGAAGCTATCAACAATTAGCAGTCATGGCCGATAACCTTCTCCCTATTCTGCCTTCACACAATGGGATGCCAAGAAAAACCTTACAAGAGAAAAGCAACCAACAAAAAAACGACTTTACAAACAACTGCTTACATTGTATGCATCATCGGCTCGGCGATATATCGATATTATTAATACATCGATATTTACTTTAACCAAGATATGAAAAACAATGGTCTTGATATATACTCAACAAAAATATAAATGCAACACTTTTGTTTTTGCTCCCATTTTCATGAAATGACCTAAAGATCTAAAGTTCATTCCAGTTACACAATATTGCAATTTTTTCTCAAATATTGTTCACAAATCTGTCTAAATGTGCGATTGTGGAAAAATAAAAATATATGTGCGATTGTGAACACTTCTGCTTTGCTAAAGCAGGAAGTGAACAAATGAAACAGTTACTGATTGTAAAAGTACCAGATGGAGGGGTAGGATTTAATAAGCTTTGCTTCTTCCTACTCCTTTTGGACATGTGGAACTGTGAACTGATTATGTGATGCATTCAATTGTAATCTGATGCATGTTCAAATGAAATTAAACCATTACCTAATCCATCCCATCTCACTGGTGTGCCACATCAAGATGCTCATCAGACACCATGATTAGTGTACAGGTGTGCCTTAGACTGTCCACAATAAAAGGCCACCTTGAAATTTGCATTTTTTGCTTTGTTGGGGGTCTGGGGACTCGGAACCAGTCAGTATCTGGTGTGACCACCATTTGCCTCATGCAGTGCAACACATCTTCTTCGCATAGAGTTTATCAGATTGTCAATTGTGGCCTGTGGAATGTTGGTCCACTTCTCTTCAATGGCTGTGCAAAGTTGCTGGATATCAGTGTGAACTGGTACACGCTGTCGTATACGCCGGCCAAGCACATCCCCAACGTGCTCAGTGGGTGACATATTCAGTGAGTATGCTGGCCATGCAAGAACCGGAATATTTTCAGCTTCCAAGAATTGTGTACGGATCCTTGCAACATGGGGCCATGCTTTATCTTGCTGAAATATGAGGTGATGTTCATGGATGTATGACACAACAATGGATCTCATCACGGTATCTCAAATGCCATCAATAAAAGCAGTGTTCTTCGTCCATCGGCTTATGGCGGAGAAATGAGCAACAGATCTGGTTGATGCCAGATCAGCATCTTGATGTGGCACACCAGTGAGGTGGGATGGATTATCTCCGCAAAGCAGAAGTACTCACTAGCAAACATTTAGAAAGAAGTGGTAATGTTCTTTATCTGGAAGGAATTTTAGATCTTTGAGTCCATCTCATGAAAAATGGGAGCTAAAACCAAAGTGTTGTGTTTATATTTTTGTTGAGTATATATCCTGGATTTTGGCGTCATATGTGTATGCGTATGGAAGAATTAGTCAGCAAGTAAAAAGCAGCAGCTCAAGACTGTGGCGTTACTTTGAATTAAAGCATTAAAATATTTTTTCACCACCTTAAAACTTAAACCACAACACAAAGCTCACCTTCTTGCTTCTTCTTCCTGTTGTGTTCCTCATGAAAGGAAAGGCAAAATGGTGTGCTACTATAAAGTGGTCTCCTATCACATTGCTTACGATATGGTTTCCATTGGAACAGTGGGGAATAAAAATATTTAGAAACCGGCAATGGCTTTACCACAAATGTACACGGATGTTGCCAAGCCTGATGCAGTTGACAGGTTGGTGTTCCTGGCACAAAATAGTAAAATGGAGGATACTTCAAATCCAGAGCATTAAAAAGTCATTTTCACCACCCTAAAACTTGGCACCAACCCCAATATGAGGAATGTGCGCGATGTCTGACGCGCTCCTGTTGCATTCCTCATGAAAGGAAAGGCAACGTATCACATTGCTAATAGAATATATGGTCCCCGTTGCAACACTGGGGATTTTAACGCTTTAAAAAACTGCTGAAAACGATGGAGTCACAATGTCCGGCAAGGTTTTAAAGTCATTTATTTTCACGACAAGCTCTACCACACATGTACAAGGAAGTTGGACCGCTGCTAAACCTGATGCACGTTGGTATTCCTGGCACGAAATAAGGACATGCTTGTTCATTCATTACCGCTTATCCACACGAGGGTCGCAAGGGTGCTGGAGCCTATCCCAGCTGTCATCGGGCGAGAGGCGGAGGACTGGTCGCCAGCCAATCACAGGGCACATCTAGACAAACAACCATTCACACTCACATTCATACCTATGGACAATTTGGAGTTGCTAATTAACCTAGCATGTTTTTGGAATGTGGGAGGAAACCGGAGTACCCGGAGAAAACCCACGCATGCAAGGAGGGAACATGCAAACTCCACACAGAGATGGCTGAGGGTCTCCTAGCTCTGAGGTCCGCACGCTAACCACTCGACCGCCGTGCAGCCGAGCACATGCTTGTGTCTTCTATAAATGTTTACTTAAAAAAGTATTTTTCAGTTGCTGACATTTTAAGTCCTCTTAAACCAGAACTTTAATGCTTTATATTTAATTTTTTGGTCATTAGTTGAGGATTTGAGCACAGCTAAAGATTTGTTACAAGATTTGCCTTTTTCTATATTTATTTAAAAAGGAATGGCCCACTTTATTTTGGCGGCTATTTTTAGGTACAATTTTATTTTAATGTTGGACCATGCTTAGCAGCAGCAACTGCACTCAAATATTTGCAATAACTTGCAATGGGTCTCTTGCAGCACTGCGGAGGAATTTTGGCCCACTCGTCTTTGCAGAGTCGTTGGCCACATTGGAGGGTTTTTGAGCATGAACCGCCCTTTTAAGGTCATGACACAGCATCTCAATAGGATTCAGGTCAGGGCTTTGACTAGGCCGCCCCCAAAGTCTTTGTTTTTCTTCAGCCATTCAGAGGTGGGCGTGCTGGTGTGTTTTGGATCATTGTCCTGCTCCAGAACCCAAGCTGGTTTCAGCTTGAGGTCATGAACAGATGGCAGGAAATTCTCCTTCAGGATTTTTTGGTAGACGGCAGAATTCATGGTTCCATTTATCACAGCAGGTCTTCCGGGTCCTGAAGCAATAAAACGGCCCCAGACCATCACACTACAACCATCATATTTTACTGTTGCAATGTTTTTTTCTGAAATGTAGCGTTACTTTTACGCTAGGTGAAATGGAACACACCTTCCAAAAAGGTCAGACAAGTTGTTTTCTGGCAAAATTGAGAAAAGCCGTAAATGTTTTTGGTCAGCGTTGGTTTTTGTCTTGGAATTCTGCAATGCAGGCCGTTTTTGTCCAGTGCCTTAATGTGGAGTCATGACCTTAACTAAGGACTAAGGTCATTGACCTTAACTAAGGCGAGCCAGGCCTTCAGTTTTTTGGATGATGTTTGGTCTTTTGAGACCTCTTGGCTGCGTCGTCGCTGCGGTCTCGGGGTCATTTCAGTCGACTGGCCACTCCTGGGAAGGTTCACTACTGTTCCATGTTTTCGCCATTTAATGGATAATGGCTCTCACTCTGGTTTGCTGGAGTCCTAAAGCTTTGTAAGCTTTTCCGGACAGATAGATTAATCTTAGTTAAGGTACGTTGCAACGGGTCCATTTTTACACAGGACAATGTAGGTTTGGATTTTCTTTTTTCCCTTAATAATTACAAAAACTGCCATTTCAAAACTGCATTCTGTGTTCAGTTGTGTTGTCATTCGTTGAATCTGAAACATTTCAGTGTGACAGATTTTATTAACTTTAGTCAAAAATTCAAACAGTCTGAAATAACTACCTGGATACTGGACAGTGCATGTGAAGTTTCCTGGATTCAATTTTTTCGGAAGGAAATTAGCTATAAATAAATTATGGCTATAAGTACACTGTGTTATGATTACCGCTTGTTAAAGCAAACAAAGGTTTTAGAATGCAGTGTGTGAGTGAAATAGGGACAAGAGGACGTTTATTCTTGCACCCAACTCATCTTAACTGTCAGACATTTTGAACAACACAACATACACTCTCGAATCGTTTAAACAAAATAAATATTTTAGTCATAGAAAATATTTTACATTAATAATCGAATTGGAATTGCAACAGTAAGAGTTGGGGATGTTCCTATCATGGTTTTACGGTGCCGATACCGATCCCGATGATCCATGAGTGAAATCGCCCGATGTTTTTTTACCAGAACATACACAAAATGCTAGTATCCACAACTCACATTTTGTATTTCACAATGCATTTGTTTCTCGTCTGGCCACATAAACTGAAAACCAGAATGAAAAGCCGGTTTGCCCGCCTGCGCTGTGACCCTCCAGCTCCATCCGCTGCCTTCTGAACAGATGCAGCCAAAATCCCGCCACTCTAGCTAGGCAGCTAGGCATCCATATTAATGCAGTACCCATCCCCAGATTTTGGCCGATGGATGATCACATCCCGAGCGCTGAAAACTCACACCCTGCCAAGCTTTTTCCACTTTTCTGACCTATAAATGTAGTTATATTGTTGTATTCTCGTGTTAAACAATACCAAAGTTTCAGATAATGAGGTTTGCTCATTTGGTTGTGAGTCCTGAAATAAGTTTGGGATGATTCTGAATGCTTGGTTTCAGAGGGCTTTCTAAGTCACAGATTACCGGGCTTCCTTATATGGGTGTGCTCTGTCGGCCAGATGCTCTCTGCTCCCCCCACCCTCCCCCAAGCTTCTTTGTTTACGCTGTTAGCAATGTCTCCCAGGAAGTGTTTCTTCGGGTGTAAGAGAAAGCTACATTTGTTTCCAATTCCTAACGAGGCAAACATCAGGCAGAAGTGGTTTGAATCTGTGATTCCCTACCAGAAAAAGAAAACTATTTTAATCCGTCAACGGCAATTCACACTGGGCTGTTTTGTGAATATGGGCCAGTATGGTGCTGGACTAGCCGACAAACGGTTGCTGAAGCCAGACGCCTTTCCAATGTTACTTGGTCTTGTCGAAGAGTCAGAAGAGCAAGCAGTAAGTAATAGTTTATCAGTGTTTATTTTGTGCAAGTCATGGAACAAAAGCTGTTGTCTGTGTAGCATTGTTGAGTGTTCATACAATACCGCTCAAAAGTTTGGGATCACTTGCAAAATTTTTTGTTTTCCAAAGGAAAACGCATTTTCATGCATTTCACAAACTATTTTTACCATTTCACAAACAATTAAAATTGATCAGATGATTTTCAAAGAAGGATGTACATCGTTGCATAGAGGCCAACTATCAACTGTCAGTCCTCTGCATCAATCTCCTGGTATGGCTGCTAATCCAAGTTCATCATTTTATAAGGTTAGTAGATTATTGGAAAAGCCATCTAAAAATGTAAAACTAAAACTAAAATCTCTTACCATGCCGTTAACTACTCCCTTCAGAGAGCAGCACAAACTGGGTCTAACAAGGACAGAAAAACGCTGCACAACTGTGCAAGAAGGCAAATATTTCCAAGTGATCCCAAACTTTTGAGCGGTGGTGTAAACGGAGCAGGGTGCAATTTACTGGAGTATAAGTATAAGTCACTACTTGACCGAAACAGACATTACGTCCTCTTGGAAGGCAAGTTCTAACAATAAAAGAATAGGGAACAGGCTGAATAGGTGTAAGATATGCTAACACAATGGTTATTCAGCTACACAAAAAATAAACATGAACACAAAAGGTGTCCACTTTTTTCATTTATAAATCACTCTGGAGTATAAGTCACAGGAACAGCCAACCTAGGAAAAAAAGTGCGACTTATAGTCCGGAAAATACGGTAATATACAGTAAAAATATACATTTCAAGCATAACTTTGACACAAATTTAGCCAAAATGTATAACTAACTATGACACAACATGAAAAAATGGTTGTTTTACATGAAAATAGCCATTACAGCCAGTATATAAGTTTTAAATCCAGTATAAAGCATACTGACATCACAGGCAGACTCAATCGAGTGCAGCATCCAAGATGTCGGTCATCTGGAGTCACTCTCTACAGGATGAAAACTCACAAACTTATGTTCTTTGGCGAGGATGCGTCTGCTCCAAAAAACTACACTGTAACTTTTGGAAACCGAAACAGTCGCCTTTACACGATGTCATCCGTGAATAATCCCGTTACGCCAACGTTTAACTGACGGTCGTCTTTGTTGTCCTGCACAGGAGTGCTAACATGGCTGCTGGCACACAAGGGCCTACGGTTGGCCGGCCGGTGAAGTTCGCCAACGAGGAGCTGAGGGCCGTTCACTCCTGGTCCAGGATTGCTTCCGCCGGCCACAGTGTCCTCCTGGACGCTCTGAAGATCCTCAGCCCGATGTCCCGGGACCTCTCGAGCACAGAAGAATTGGTTACATTCTTGCAGGAACTGAGCGAGGAGGGCCACAAACCCACCGTGCTGCGTAGCAAGGACGTGTACGGCTACCGCTCCACCACAAACCAGCTCCTGACCGAAGACATGCTCAAACCGCCCAACCGGAACGTCAGACCCACGGCCAAAAGGAGGCGGAGGGTTCGAGTCAAGAAAAGAGAGGTTCACCCTTCGTGGAATATCTTTGACAGGGGCAACCCCAGAATCCACGGGATCCCGCCCCCTGAGCTACTGATGGACCAACGCGCCGTCGTCTACAACTGGACGCCCGTTCGGACTTCCGACATAACGGAGCCGCCCCCCATGCAGTCGTGCCTCAGACTGACCAATATCAAAGGTCTCTCTGGCTGTCACACGGCCAGGCTCCAGATCCAAACCACGTGGGACTTACCCTGTCAGACGCCCCCGGCTGTGTTTTTGCCCAAGCAGCCCCCTCCAGCACTTTCAGGAATACCTTTGCAGCCTTCCCAGAACGGCGGTGGGGCCCCCACCGGAGCCGTGGCCTTGTTCAGCCAGAGGAGCCTGTCCTGTCCCGTCCGCCTGGATGGCGCCCTCATCGGAGACTCGGCGCCGGTGTTCTACGCTAACGGCCGAGCGTTCCCACAGACTCACACGGAGCTCGGCAGCAATGGCTGGAGAGGCAACGGCCTCCACCAGAATGGACTCGGCCCTAAAGAACTGACTAACCCGACCCGGCAAAGAAACCGTTGGAAAGATAAGAGGCGTTTGCGATCGAAAGTCATAAAGGTCGATGACTCTCGCTCGGTGGATGAAGCCCGATGGAAAGCTCAGAAAATTTTACAGGTCAACCTGTCCCCCGTCATCCAGATCCATCCCATCAACCACGTTCTCAGAGACTTCAGATACCAGAAGAACTGACGGTCCTTCAAGCACACCTTTTATTAGTTTAGTGTCTTACATCCTTCGGTTTCTGCCTGGATACCAGATGTCTTTTTGAAATGTCGCAGAGGAAGAAGCCCAGGTAGGTTTTGAAAGTTCTCTTTCCTGTTGGCCGCTTGAAAGGCTTTGGAAGTCCGGATTTGGTTTTCCTAGCTGGCTGGGAAATCACTTTTCAATTTCTGCATTCTGCTTTCATTTGACAAAGATGTTGGCCAATGTTTTCTCTTCCGTTTTCACTCTGACTGCCAGGTTGACGGCAGTTTTCCGATGGTCTTAAAAGTTTTCTCAGAATTTTCTTCTGAGCACCTTTTTTTTTTTCCTTTAGTATTCAAAATTCCATTGAAGAAGCACCGTTTTGGTTTAAAGATGAAAGTATTTTTTTTGTGTGTGTGCAATGTCTTGCAGCAGTGAGGCCGGTGTGCTTCCTAAAGACCGGGTCTCCAATAAACCAAGATCCTAAATTATTGGAGAGAATGAGTTTGTCTTCCTTGATTTGTTTCGCTGTTAAAGTCTCGGCCTTCATTTTGGCAGGCGACTTCAAAGTCCTTCACAAAGTGTTCCTTTTTTTGTTCATGGGAACGCTAGTATTGTGGACTCGTAGTCGTGGTCCACAGCGGATGAAAGGGGGGGCCAAACTGGCCATCAGATTCTGGTCTAAATTGTTCAATTGTTTTGTGTTTTCAATTTCACAAATGCTTAAAATTTTTTGCAAATCTTCCACTTCCCCGTTTTTTTTGCGCCTCAAGGCTACTCAACAGTTCAGTTCTTTTGTTAATGTTGAATGTGGCGTTTGTGTGAATGCCTGCTGTTTTTTTGTTTTTTTTGAGAAGGTGGTGCTCAAAAATTAAATATTTAAAAAAAAATTAAATATTTAGAAACTTCCCTTTGGCCTTTTTCCGTAGAACTGAAAAGTTTGGCAGTAGCATGTGCTTCAAAAAGGTTTACAGTGTAGCGGAGTACCCAGCAGTGGGGGGAAAAAATGTATTTATGGCGAACCAAAAGATAGTAAATCTGCTTCCCAAATAACTGAGACCAAGAGGTCTAAAATTGTATTATGTGCATAAAATGTACATGAAATATACGCCAATGTCTCGGAGAACATGGGATGGTTTTACCAAAAGCTCCAAACATGCTCCTGGAGTTAGTTCCAAGCAGCAGAAAAAATGATTTTGAAATCCAAACACTAATATATTAGCAACATTTTATGTCAGCATTTCTTAGTGTGTGTGTGTTTATTTTTTTTAAAGGGATCATCAAATCAAAATTTTGGTTGAGTTTTGTTTTTGGAAGAGTCACTGTGTCCTGCTGCCTGTCTTCTAGCTTTGCAGAACCCACCCAGAATTCTGTTTTTTTTTTTAATTTTTATATATCTTTGTTCATCTTGTTGGTGACACACTTGTAAATTTTTCCTACATGAGCTTTGGAAAAGTTTCTTTGTTGAATAAACTGATTTGAAAAGTAGTGGGGTTTTTTTTTTTTACGGTTCCCAACATTTGTAAAATAGCAATATCAGGAAGTTTTTTGTGTACTTGAGTAAAGTAAAAGTCAGACTCCTGGTACAATGTTTGATTTCGTGACCAGCGCCTTAGTACCAATGGGCAAATCATTCATAGGATTTTGTGTCCCGACTCCTGAACTTTTAACACTGGCATCCCTCAGGGCTCTCTACTAGACACATTTTCTTCTTCACTTATTTTCTTCAAACACTACAGTAAGAGTAGGGCACATTTTTTTCAGTTTTAAATAATTTTGAATCTTTTTTTTGTTATCATTTACACTTATTTTACCAGCATAGATTTTGTTATTGAATATGTCTGTTAATTAACAATCAATCGTTACATTTACTGCAATTTTGCCAATTGAGAAACGGATACAGCCTGGCTAACAGGGATGTTCAGATCAGGGTTTTAAGCTGATGATATCGATCCCGATAATCCATGAGTGAAATTGACCGATGCATTTATTTCTTGTCAAATTGTTAACCGGATACCTGAATCAAAATCAGGTTTATCCACCTCTGCTGGGTCCCTCCAGCCACATCCGCTGCCTTCTGAAGTGCAGATGCAGCCATCTCCCTCTTCTGTGTCCATAAAGATCAAATATGAGTGTGATATCAGTGTGCACAATTGGGCAAATGCTCACTCGTCACACATCATCTGGAATAAGACGCAGCCTGGCACACAACAAAAGTTCCTCCTGCACTAAAAGCGCTACTTTTTTTTTTATTATGATAAATATTACAAATTCATACAAGTTGTACAATCTGTACCGATATTTAAAGTCCTTGCCTCTCACTGTGACCCCCAGGGGTTCGACATAAATGGGATGGTGTCATAAGCGGGACTGGCTTAAGCGTTTTTTTTTTTTTTCTCCACTGCAGTACTGGTCTGACTGGTACTAATCTTTTCTTACCTGAAGTCGAAAAAAACCACGACTACCCCAAATTATTCATTTATGCTTGTTTGTTTCGACACAAGGCTTTTGATGAATTTCTGTAAATATGCAGATACAATTTCAGGTATTTTATTAATCCCAAAGTAAATTTTTTGAAACACTCCCAATTTCTGAACTGCATTCTTGTGTAAATGTGTTCGATTTCATTTCTCTCGGCAATTGCATCATCCATGATTGGTTGAAAAACATGGCTGCCATCAAGCTAAACATCTTTGCAGGGGCACGGGTGGAATTTTAAGATTATTTTTATTACTTAATTATTTGTATAGTTATTATTTTTAATATAATTTTTTATTATAATTTTCTTATATTATTATTACTTAAGATTATAGACTATTTATGGCCTTCAAAATTAGACATGAATAAGACATAGCATAGACTCACGTTAGCAATGTGAGAATTCCTTGCTATTTTTTTCTTTTTTCTGCACTTCCTGCAGTGGCTATTGTCTCATTAATGTAATGTAATGGCACCACATCAGGATGGCTGTAAATTAATCAGAAATAGACACAAAAATATGTAGCACGAACAGTTCAACATTTCCTAGTTCTCAGCTAGCTGTAGCCCAGCATGCTGAACATCACTGCCCCCTATCGCCCACACTGTAAAACTGCACCTCGGAAGTACACAATACACTAGTCACTACAGTAACATTACTGACATCTGATGACCAGAATGGAATACTACATATCACGTCTTTAAATGTGTCTTCTGAATGTCTTATATTTTTATTTTTTATTGGTCATTTTGCCATTTCGGCCAAAAAAAGTCAAATTTGAGTGGAACCATAAAATTGGAACTGTAAAATGGCGAGCCACGATGTATGCTAGCATGTCTTGGAACGCATAGGGTTGCCACAAATGTCAGTCATATGAAAACATTACAAAATATAGTACATGTATTTTTAGTAATAACGTTAAAGAATCGTTTTTGAAGCACAGGGAACGAAACTATACACAACTGGGCCAACAACTTTATATGGAAATGGTGTAACTGTTCACGGTTAGCTAATGGCCGACCGTCTTTCAGGATGTTTGATTTGTATCTACGTCATCGGGACTGAACTTTCCAGTCTTCAGGGAGCCAACATGCGGCAGAGAAGGTTAGCGTCTTCCGTCTTCACTTCCTTCCTCGCCCCCCCCCCCAGGCAAAACCAATTGCAATGGCTGCGCGCGCTCGGCTCTTTGTGTCGTAGGGGGGGAAGGGAAGAAGGGAAGCCAGCCGGCCGAGAAGCCGCCGGAGCGACGTCACGCACGTTTAAATCAAAACAAAACGCGGCGCTCCACGCTGCTTTGTTGTTGCTCTTCTACACAAAACAACACACACACACTTGTTCATTGGCGTCTCCGATGCGAGCGGCATACATCACAGAGGAAGATCACACGGCCAGCCGCACCACCGAAGAAGAAGAGGAAACGATGGGTCGTAAACAACATGGCTGCTCTGCTCACATCCAACGTGTTGATTGTCACCCCAAGCAGATGCCACACATGAGCTCAGCGCAAGATAGAATAGCAAACGAGAATGTCCACACGGAACCAGAGCTTCAGGGGCTCGCTTTTGTTTTCTAAACTAAGCTACATAAGCTAAGCTTATCAGCAGTCATGTTATCAAGACTGAAAAGAATGAACACATCAGAGGCTGAATTTACACACAAGCTAATAAACGTTGCTTTTCCTCCAAACAACGAAACTGTAATGTGCATGCCAGACCACTAGTTGGCAGTGTCGATGTGGTGCAGGGACCATCTGTGGAACGTGGCTGATGGATAAAATGAAATAAACAACCTTATCATTATAAGGGGTGTCCATTGCGTCAATGGGGTGAATAAAATAAACAACCTCATCATTATAAGGGGTGCTCATTACATCAATGGCGGAAATGTCACTTTGTAGATCAGTCAGCTGACATGAACCCTCCCCTCCTGATTAGCTCCTGCACGTTTGAAGCTACACACGGAAATGCAACTTTCATCTTTATTAGTCCGATTAATAAATAAATAGATAAATTAACTCAAAGGTAAGATGTCCAAATCTCTAACTAATGTTACCCTTTCACGTGTAGCGGCTCGTTATGTAGAAAAAAAGTACATTGTCTGATGCCTTTGCTTTGTGTCATGAACTCCACTATAGAAATCAATCAATCAATCAATCAATCAATCAAACATACATACATACAATTTCTGTGATAAACTGGTGTCCTTCCCGTATCTTGGCTTCCCGACTTCCTAAATACATTTTGCGTTTTTAGGCATGGAGCAAACATGCTTGTGTGTGTTGGGGGTGGCAGCCCATGTCAACGGTTGCATAATCGGGTAGACGTCTTGGTGTCTCGTGTCATGGACGTCAGTTGAACAGCGTTAGAGACGCAGAGGGAACAGTGGCGCCTCTCTCTTGTGCCGACGTTCTAATCTACACCATCAATGATTCAGCATGAGCACACATACGGGTAATTTCACATTGTTTGGGAAAAGAAAATGTGGCTGCTAGAAGAAAAGGTCTGAGAGGAAAGTGGAACATGTGGAGAAGGAGCTGCTGGACAACAACATTGAAGCCATAAAGCCTTCCTGAGATCCTCATGGAATGTTTTTTCTTTGCCCTTTCATAACAACCCCACATTCATACACAGTTGCAAAAAAACATCAAATGGGGGGAGACAAGTTGACAAATAGCAGTCATATGATGCATGGATGGTTTAAAAAAAAAGATTAGTGCAACTTTATTGACAATCACTTTGTCCTGGCTTGATTTGAAGCTTGTAGGAACGTATGATTAAAGTCACCACACAAACAGTTGCTTTTATTAGTCCAGGTCCAGAATCTTTGGTGGTTCCTCTGGTTCTGCTGGTTCTGCCGCTTGACCCACGTCCTGCAAGGAGGAGGATTAGGAATGGGTTTGAAGATGTATCCATCATTTAAACAACATCTTAAAGTGGATTTATTATACTTCCTACGAATAAATACATGACTCTGAACGCTTGGTTTCAGAGAGTTTTTTTTCTCACACTGGCTTACTGTGACATCACAAGGAGTCGAGCTCCCTTATATGGGCATGTGATGTAGGCCAGATACGCTCTAGGACTGCCCTCCACACAGCTCTGCTTCGCCCTGTTTACGATTGTTAGCTATGGTTCCCAGGAAATCTTTCAAAGAGGCAAGTTCAGGCAGAAGTGGTTGGAGTTGGTGATTCCCTGCAAGAGGCATGTCACATGGGAACGTGTTTTTGTGAACGTGAAACATGAACGTGAAATATCAGCCAAACTGTTGCTGAAGCCAGAAGCGGCGCGCTCTCCCCGGGAAAGGTGGATTAATGATTTGTTTACCCCACCCCCAACAAGAAGAGTTCAGTTGCTTCAATTCAGCCTTTGTGGATTAGCATGACCTGGATGGCTTTAATAGTTAGCGTCTGCCCCGGTTAGTGTTTTTTTTTTGGTTAACAAAAGGTTTGTGGTGCATTTTCTGGTTAGCATATGTCGAAAAATCATAATTCCCATACTCTGTATGTCCTTGATATATGGTGAATTGACAATAAAGACTCAAACATGAACTATTAGCTTTCCACTAGATGGAAACAGGAACAAAGAGTCAGCTATGTCACCCGTTTATGATGTCATCAGCCACTGACTCTCAAATGTTAACAAATTGTATTTTTATAGTTTTATAATTAGGACGTAATTGTTCTCAAAGTCACCACCTGAATTGAGAAACACTACTAAATTCAAGAAATAACTCATAGCAAAACAAGAAGGTGCCATCTTACTGTTTTTGGGAACAGTCCCATCAAGAATTACATCTTCAATGAAGGTAAAGGTAACCATTTTGGAACAGATTAATTCGGGCTACATTATTTCTTTATGGGAACCATTTTGGTTCAAGTCAGAAACTTCTGGAACAAATTAATGATGCAAAAGGTTCTACTGTATTTAATTTATGATGCTAATTCTAAACCGCGCAGCGACATTCAGTGTTTTTTTTCCCCTTTACTATTTTTGTGTTGAATGAAAATGAACATAACGGCTTCCTGCTGCGATTGACACCAGCGTGCACTGAAATGTGTTTATTCACGCTCCTTACGCTGTTCACTGTTACGCAACTGCCTGGAGGGCACTAACGTTCCACGGTGCTTCAAGCGTTATGTCCTACCCGCTTCCTGCTTTGAGCACTTAAGCCATGCCCCACGTAACACACACACACCAATTATTTTATTGTCAGCTAATGATAGCGATTTGGCAGCGTTTAGCTACTAAAAGTGAGCAATCATTGAATGTATAGCCTATCTTATAGCAGAATGACTGCCTGAAGCAGTTTCATATTCTAACTTTCGACTTTGGAGATACGTGGGTTCACGATGTATGTTGTGTGTATGCATGGTGTGTGTGTGGGGGGGGGAGGGTTTAGCAAGGATGTAAAAAACAAAACAAGACGCAGAAGTAGCCACAGCTCCGGGAGAGTGCGTACAGGAAATACACGTAGAAAACAGCGGTGGGTTTCAGCATCCCGCTGTAAAAGATGATGATGATGCCCGTGTGGATCATTTTGATGAGCTTGTTGGGTATCGTGGAGACAAAATGGTGACCATTTCTGAGCCTGGTGACGTCATAATGCAATTTCATATCTTTTTTGGTTGAAAGAAATGTCATCTTGAGGCGGTTATAAACTTATTCATCCATTTTCTATGCCGTTTAACCTCATTGGGGCTGTGGCGGTATGCTGGAGCCTATCCCAGCTGTCTTCAGGCGAGAGGCGGGGTACACCCTGGACCGGTGGCCAGCCAATCACAGGGCACATATAGACAAACAACCATTCACACTCACATTCATACCTATGGACAATTTGGAGTCGCCAATTAACCTAGCATGTTTTTGGAATGTGGGAGGAAACCGGAGTACCCGGAGAAAACCCACGCATGCACGGGGAGAACATGCAAACTCCACACAGAGATGGCCGAGGGTGGAATTGAACTCGGGTCTCGTAGCTGTGAGGTCTGCGCGCTAACCACTAGATCGCCATGCAGCCAAAAGACAAAACAAAAAAGCCAAAAACTTACCACTTCCACACGCAATAGGAGGATAACTTCTTTTCACTCTATCATGTTGGACATGCTGGAGCCTATCCCAGCTGTTTTCAGGCGAGAGGCGGGGTACACCCTGGACTGGTGGCCAGCCAATCACAGGGCACATATAGACAAACAACCATTCACACTCACATTCATACCTATGGACAATTTGGAGTCGCTAATTAACCTAGCATGTTTTTGGAATGTGGGAGGAAACCGGAGTACCCGGAGAAAACCCACGCATGCACGGGGAGAACATGCAAACTCCACACAGAGATGGCCGAGGGTTGGGATTGAACTCGGGTCTCCTAGACCACTCAACCCGCCCAAATAGATTGTACAATCCAGGCGTGAAGGAGTCAACTAGTCAGGCTGTGATTGGTCAACTCACCCCAAAGGGTTCGGCAAAGGCCCTAGATCCGCTGTACAAAGGGTTGGGGATGGAGACGAGGGCGGGTTTGGTTGAGCCACCAGCTGGATTGTCCTCATCATCGTTCTATCACACAGGACATGTTAGCAGTTAGAACGATCATAACAGACGATGAAAAGCACACAGCGTCCAGAGCATGTCTCTCACTTTGAAGTACTGGAAGCGGAAGGCATCTGTCTTGTGCTTGAAGACGTAATAGCCGAGCGCCGCCATCACGCCAGCCAGCAGCAACGACACCAAGATGGCCGAGACGGTGCCGCTTGAATGGACATGGCCACGAGACGCATGATGGGAAACCTGAAGATGAATGACTACATCACTTTAATGCACCGGGTAACTATGGCAACCAGAGGAAGACTTAAAATTAGATCACTTAAAAATGAATGAAAGGTGTCCTATGGTTGATAGGGCTATAGGATAGGATACCTAAAGGGCTCCTATGATTGGTCTATGTGCACAAAAAAACAAACGTACAAAAAACAACGGTGCATGTGTGACATGCTGATTTCCAAGATCACGGTTCTTTGTCATACGTAATTAAAGCGGCCGATGCACGTTCATCTTACTCCTTCATGGTCACCACAACTACGTTCTCCATGAACAAAGAAAACCCACCAGTGACCTAGGCTTTACATCAAACCAGTGGCGTAATTAGTCCTATTTTAGGGGGCGCTTCAAATAATAATAAATAATTTGATATTTTTTATTGATTTTTTTTTTCTTTTACAAAAAAAATCTCATATATAAAAAATCTCAATATAAATTTCATATAATAGAGCAAAAGCAGACTAATAAGCAAGCCAATAAGGGGGGCTGAAGCCCCACTAAAATGTTCTTAAGCCCCCCTAAATAATTTGATATTTTTTTGATTTTTTAAAACATTTTATTGATTTTTTTTTTTTTTTTTACAAAAAAATCTCTGACAAATTTCATGTAGTAGGGCAAAAGCAGGCTAATAAGCAAGCCAATAAGGAGGGCTGAAGCCCCACTAGAATGTTCTTAAGCCCCCCTAAATAATTAGATTTTTTTTTGATTTTTTAAAACTTTTTACTGATTTTTTTTTTACAAAAAAATCTCTGACAAATTTCATATAATAGGGCAAAAGCAGGCTAATAAGCAAGCCAATAAGCAGGCTAATACTAGCCTACTACTACGACTACTCGTAGTAGTAATAATCAGAAGAATAATGATGATAGTAATAATACTAGGCTAATGAATAATATAATAATGATTATGATATCATTGATCACTGTCCACTGGACAGAATGGTTCATTCATATCCTGTGCATCTCCAAGGTGCTAAGCCCCCCCCCGTCCTCATAACCTAGTGACACCCCTGCATCAAACACTATAAGAACCAAAGTAGTGGACAGTTTGAACCCTCACCAGAGGGGGCGGTGCTGTGAGCGGCGACTCAATGATGTGGATGATGCCGTTGACGGCGGGAATGTCCCACACCAGCAAGAGGCGCCGGTTGACCAGTTTAAGACTCTGTGGGGGTGAAGGAAGGTTTAAAAAGAGCATTCAAGTAAAGTTTAAAATTCATTGCAGCGTGTTGATGGTGTGTGTTTCTTGCGCATTTGACCTCATTGTTGCCATGGGTAACAGACAGGTTGAAGCCCAGCCTGGATGGGATGACTTCCTGGTGTCTCAGATCCTTAAATGGTCGTCTGATGTGATTGATCGAAATGTGATACTCAACATCTCGACCTGAGAGTACCTACAAACACGCATGGTAGGTGACAACTTGAGTCATTTATTACTTATTCCAAAATAAGTAACACTTATGTACACTTATATGATAGGACCATGTTAAAAAACCATAGCATTTCAGTATGTGGAATCAAAATATGGAATGGATTGAGTAAGGAACTCAAACAATGCACAACGATGAGCCAATTCAAGAAACAATACAAGCAGTTGATGTTTGCTAAATACAAGGATGAAGAGTCTTGAACCAGTCATGATGTGCTATATATATCACTATATTGATACTTAGTATGGTACCCATTATGTCATTGGATGCTCATATCACCTTGTAATTCGGTACGAGGTGCATTATTTAAAAAAAAATTAAATAAAATAATAAAAAAAAACTTAACTGTATTATGGAAAGCAGGAAGTGAACAAATGTTGCTGATTGTAAAAGTACCAGATGAAGGGGTAGGATTTAATAAGCTTTGCTTCTTCCTACTCCTTTTGGACATGTGGAACTGTGAACTGATTATGGGATGCACTCAATTGTAATCTGATGCAAATGAAATAAAACCATTACCATTACAACGACTGTCGTTGGCTCGCTCCACTGTATCTTAATGACAGTCGTTTTGCATCCCAAAAGAATAAACAATTTTAGGTTGTGGCATGCTTGATTTTGTATAAATACTTAAAATTATGCACCACCTCTCTTCAACTAGAGCTGTCCTAAGGAAGCCTGCTTGGATTAGGGGAGAAACATCAACGACAGTCCTATCGTGATGAATACAATGCTTTAAGAACACAAACACAGGGGTCCTAAGCCAGGGGTCTCCTAAGTCCATTCCAAGGGCCATTTGTGGCCAATATCTTGTTTTATGTTGACCCACTTTGGGAAGAAAAACATTTTCTGAGCACTATTAAGTGAGTCAAAAGTACAGGTTACCTGGCTGGGGCTGAAGCCAGCGTCATGTGGAACAAATAACGTTACATCTGACTTCCTGTGAGATAAAAACTCAACAAGTCGTTTGCCTTCTCCAGAAAATTCGCTGTAGTCCAACAAGAACTGCAAAAAAAAAAAAAAACAAAGTCAAGACTTGAAGATCCTCTCAACATTGACTGTTGAAGAAGCTCAACCTTGTAGAATATAGAGAAGTTGCTATGAGCTGCCAGGACGTCAGTCAGGACGCCATTACAGAAGCTGCCATCTCCCACGTAGCCAGCAGGACACGTGCAGGTCACATCTGCACATCGTGAACATTATCGAAACACGCCACTGCCTGAACAACAAGGAGCATCTTTTAACGGCATGCTACCTCTGAGTCTGTAGCAGTAGGCATCATACTGGCTTTGCTGGTCGACAGGTTCTTTGTAGAGGACCACACCCACATGGTTGTCGCCACACTTCACGGTGGGGAAGCGTGTCGGGTATCCCACTTTTCCTCCTTCCATCCAGCCGGCCACACACAGATGCATTCCCAGCTGGAAAAACAGCAGCAATTCCATTCCGAAGTCTAAACGATCAGCCACTTCATTAAGTACACCGGCACTATTTCTACTGCGCCGTACTGAGAGACGTTTCGAATATTTTCACTCTCAAATCTAGCTAAATAAAACAACCACAATAAAATCATTGAACTCTATTCTAGAAACAGCTGTTCCAGCTGTAATGGAAGTTGTGTCGGGTGTATTGAAGTGTCTGTGTCGCCATGGAAACCACACTGTGGGCCGGTATACCTGCTGTGCATCACCCAGCTGTTTGAGGTTGGCCAGCATGGCGCCCTCAGCCTGGCAAGCGGCATCCGCCTGACTGAAGTTCATCTTGTATTTCCCGTCTGGAGAGCGCAGATGGAACACTCCCGCTGTGTTGGCTGGACCACAGCAGCGAAACACATTAGCAATTTAACCAATCATGACCTATTGCCCCCTTTTCCACCGCACAGTACCTGGCTGGGTTGTAGCGGCTCTACCTGCTATTGATGCTTTTACATCAGGTCGCTCGTTGATTGAGCAGCTAACAGTAGCTTACGCTAGGTCTGCAGCATTAAACAGTGGGTCCTTTTGATGTCGATGCTGAAACTAACCAGCAGCAGGGAAAGATACAGAAATTTGGAGTACTAATGGTAAAATCTACATCTAGCTAAATGGAGGTCCAAGCTAGGTGTCAAATACATCAACAATCTGGACATATAGTTAGGATAATATTACTATAACAATACGGATAATGGGAGAATGTCATCGTGCAAGGGCTTGCTCAACTAAGTACTAAAATGAGGAATCTACATTCAAGGACACTAATCTAAATTCTAGCATAGTAACAGTACAACATCAAAGATGGCAGGATGTGGATCCACATATCAACGGGGAGAACAGAAAATAAAAAAGAGAAAAAGGAAAAAACATTTTTTTAATACAAATATAACTGTGGGGCTGCATGGCGATATAGTGGTTAGCGCGCAGACCTCACAGCTAGGAGACCTGAGTTCAATTCCCACCTCGGCCATCTCTGTGTGGAGTTTGCATGTTCTCCCCATGCATGCGTGGGTTTTCTCCGGGTACTCCGGTTTCCTCCCACATTCCAAAAACATGCTAGGTTAATTAGCGACTCCAAATTGTCCATATGTATGAATGTGAGTGTGAATGGTTGTTTGTCTATATGTGCCCTGTGATTGGCTGGCCACCAGTCCAGGGTGTACCCCGCCTCTCGAATGAATGAATGAATGAAAATGAATATAACTGTGTATGTATATGTTTTAGAAATTGATGGGCTATGGAGATGGTGTCGGATTAAATAAACTCCGCTTCTTCCTGCTCGGAACTGTGCATTGTAACATACACAGCAGAATTCAATGTAATCATATGGATGTCCGAAATAAATTAAACCACAAACCATTCCCTGCACATTTACGTATAATATTAGCCAGAAGCATAAGTCTGTTTTCATATGATATTGTATCCTCTTAAGAATAGTTTCTGTGGTAGAATCCAGGTTAATACTGTTTAATGCTGTGGAACTAGACACTAGCTCTACTGCTGTTTAGCAATAACAAGGACGTTGACAATACTACACACGGACCCGGTTTCAAAATTTTATGTTGACAAAAACAGCCAACCACTTTTTTAGTAATAAGACCACATTGGTAAGCAGATTGGACTGTACTCCACAGTCTCCACTTTTTGTTTTCTCCCTGCCCTCAGTGTCCTTACCCTGGCCTTTACGTAAATACAGACTATTGTTCGCCTCCATTGTTAGCGTGTCTCATTATGACTGTAATGTCTAAAAGGGACCCCCAAAACAGCATCGAGTAGGGCTTAACCGAGCCGGTACTTCAGTGGAAAAGCGACATGAGTATTAACGCGCTGCTCTAAGCATCACGTATCACATGACCACTGTCTGCTGCAGAGTCATCAGTTACCATAGCAACAGGATGATTTTTCTGAGTATCACCGTTACAAGATGGACTCAATCCGCCGGGTTACCATGGTTACTCTGCTACATCACTATAAATTCCTGGCCCGGTACAGATTTGTTGCCATGGTAATTACAGTCATGACAGTAACAGTGGTAATGGCAGTCAGGGTAGATGTGTTACCATGGTAACATACAGACTGTTCTGTTTCCTGAATACAGTATTCTTGTGTATATATGTTTCTATGGAAACAGATGTGTTAAGGTGTTAAGGTGGTGAAGAGCATGCATATACAATAGGTATATAAAGGTACTGTTACCATGGTAACAGGCAGTAGCCATGATTAGCAGATCATACTATGGTAACTAATAATTTTAAAAAAATATTTGAAGGATATAAAGCTCTGTTTTCTATAAAATGTTTGTCACAACCGTAAAAGACGTAGCGGAGGTGTTACCATGATAATGCAAGTCCTTGCAGGAGGCCACGCCATCACACCCTCCATTGTCTTCCAGGCAGCGGTCAACAGGTGGCACCACTTTCTCCAGACACTGTATTCCGTTACCCACGTAACCCGGGGAGCACTCACACTCGCGCTCGTTCTGCAGGGACACAGTCAGCGCAATCACTTTGAAAGCAGGAGACCACGGTGTGGATACTGGATGTTAAATAAACGCGTGAAATAGGAATTAAACATAAATTACCCGACAAAGTGTTTACTCACCGGACCTGTGAACTTGCAGGAAGCAAAGTCACTGCAGCCGCCGTTTGTCTCCGCCACACATCTGGAAGACAGACGGATACATCTCAGGTTGTTATATCTGATCTTGCAAAAACCAAAACAAATGAACCATGAATGCCAGGTCACCTGTTAATGGGCTCGCAGGACAACCCATCGCCTTGGTAACCGCTGCGACAGGTGCAGTTGACCTGCAGCGCCGTCTGGTTGCAGTCTGCTTCCTGGTGACAGCCGCCGTTATACTCGGAGCAGAGATCTGGAGCTGCAAAGTTTTTAATAAATCTGTCATCACTTCCTGTTAACAGGAGGTAAAATGAGCTATCTTCTCATGAGGCGCTGGAGCCTAGCCTGCTGCTTATTGCTTACTTGCCACTTCTCCAGTGTGGGAAGTGGAGCAAAAATAAATCTTTCTCTGATTTGTCTAATTCATCATATACAGTTATACTATGCTACTTTGTGCTACGGATTTTGCAGCTTCGCTCTTTCATGGGTTTTCAAAAATACATCGATAAATCATGCTGTTTCATGTTTGAATACTACCTATTATTAGTTTTTAAAAATGCATATTTAAGCAAATATTATGTATTTCTTTTGCCCAAATTAAGCATTGTCAAGCATAAGAATGACTAGGCTGAATAAACTAAAATAAATATACAAGGTATTTACAAGAAGCATTCTTAGCTGTTGTGACTATGTGTAGTATTCCACACTGGTGGTATCAGTAATGTTACTGTAATGTTCGGTGAGACACACAAGCACCAGACGTGGTCGTCGGGAACAACAGCAGTGGTGCTATAATCTGGCATATTTACATTTGTATTGCTTGCAGATGTTCATCAGTATGCATTGTCCCTAATGAATAAATAAATACATAAAGACTTATATTATATTTATTTATTATATATTTATTCCATATATTATTATATTTTTATTTTATTATATTTTATATTTATATTTTCTCAGGCACAATAATCCCTAACATTGTTGCGGCCATAACCCAGCCACGCTAAAACTCAATTCTGAACCCCAACACATACGAGAATGATTCTTATATTTTGTCTACTATACTGGGTAATACAAGTGTAAAGGTAAATAGGTGTTACGTCATGTCTGGCAGGCTTTAATCATGTTAAATGTATTCAGAAGATCGTAAACATGTTTTCTATGTTGTAATGAACAAAATTCCTTTTATAAATACGGAATCATACTTCATAGAAATGGTGCCATCTGCTGGTTCTGGAGAGGCACTGGCCCACATGCCCCCCATGAGACTCACTATCACCTCTTTGGGGGTCTTAGTGCTACCAAAACACACATACTCACATGAATATGCAACAAAAGCTACCACTTGGTAGCAGCATAATACAATTGAAGCCATCTGAGGCCAAGGTAGCAAGATGCCCCTCCCCCAGCCCAACCAATTGTGTCATTGTGTCATAAACCGTAAAAATTCTAGCTTCACTCTCTCAGACTATTCGGATCCCAGTATTTCATGTTAAATTCTCTAGTTCGGATGCTCTCCAAACAAAAAACATGGATTAGCTAACAAAGACGTAAAAAAAATGCAGAACACTCACGTGGCTCAGCACTACAGAAGGTGCCGTTTCCCTGAAAACCGGATTTACACAGACATCCCACACCCGGCAAGCAGTCAGCCCGAGGGTGGCACTGCCGACACTCCTCCGGGATGGAGCCTGCACACATGCACATACAGCACTCATTAGCCTCGGTTGTAAGATCATCATCACAACGGTCCTCTTTGCCAGACCTGTACACTGTACAGTCTAGCTATTCTACAGTAGCAGTTACACCCATTACTAATTGTAATTGCATCGTAAGCAACACTCACCTAAGTCAATCTGACAGCGGTCACCCTTCCAGCCCGGCGTACACACACACTGGCCAGATCCTTCAATGCCGTCGTCACATGATCCCTGATTCCCACAGTCACAGGCTGACACACAGACAAACACACATTAAGTTAACTTCTCATTCATTCCTTCATTTTTTGTACCGTGTATCCTATTAAGGAAAACTGGAGCCTAACCCAGTGGACTGGAAAGTGGTGATGTACATAGTTATTACTAATGTACTCTATATACAAAGGTAATACATCTTAGATACTTATACAAAGCTAAACTGCTTTTCCATTCATTATTTCGGCAGCAATACAGTTCCATTGTACGGACAAGGTGCTGATTAGCGAGCATTTAGCAACTGGAGGTGGCAACTGCATGACGTCTGCACAGCACAACTAGGTGTGTGATGGTGAGTGTGCAGCGTTGCTATGGTGACAGCCTGCTGTAGCGCTCACAGGGGCAAGGATCTAAGCTGCATTGTGATTGGGTGGGCAATTTAGACACAATGGCCTCAAAAAATTGGAATGGGAATCTCAGCCTGTTGTGATAATTCTTTGTAATGAAAATACACCCACAATAGGTCGTGAGATGATGATTTTGTTGTGAATAATCCTGTGAAAAAAAGCAAAACATGCAACACCCCAACATTCGCCATTAACATTCCTCACCCGCAGGGTGCAGCTTATTATTAAAGGAACAAAAATGCCTCTTTCTGGCGCCTTGAAGGAAAGATACGCTATTTCGTTCTTTCGGTCAGGACCCAAAGTTCATGACCATTAGTGAGGGTGAGAATACACGAAGATCGCCCGGTAAATTGAGAGCTTCGCCTTCCAGCTCAGTTCTCTCTTCACCAGTCCTGTAAAGGGATGGCATTGCTGCAAATGCTGAGCCTATCTGCCTATTGACCTCACGCTCCAACCTTCCCTCGCTCGTAAATAAGACCCCAAGATACTTGAACTCCTCCACCTGGGCCAAGACCTCATTCCCAACCCGGAGGGTGAAATACACCCTTTTACAACTCAGAACCATGGCCTCGGATTTGGAGGTGCTGAGTCTCATCCCAGAAGCTTTACACTCAGCTGCAAACCGCCCCAGTAAACGCTGAAGGTCAAAATCTGATGAGGCTATCAGGACGACAACGTCTGCAAATAGCAGAGAAGAGCACCTAAGGCCCCCAAACTAGAATCCACTGATGCCTTGGCTGTGACTAGAACAGAATCAGTGACACAGGGCAGCCTTGGCGGAGGCCAACGAGGCTCGACCGTTGCAAGGGTGTAGAGCGTGTTCCGCGACCAGGATGAAGACCACATTGCAGCTCCTGTAGCCGAGGTTCGACTAATGGTCACACCCTGGAATAGACTTTCCCAAGGAGGCTGAGGAGAGTGACTACCCGATACCTCAGCAACAGCGATGGAACTATCCGCGTTCGTGTCGTCAGACTCTGTAATTTCAGTTTTTTAATCTTCTGAAAAAAATATGCTTCTGAGTCTGGTTACCCATCATGCTATTAAATATGCTATTTAAAGCAATGTGCTTTTAAAATTTAAATAAAAAGTAGCAGCAGTGTTGGTAGAATTCAAGCATTTAATTTCTTCCTTCTGGGGAGCAGAATATAGGTTAGATTTATTTCTATATTAAGCAAACGACATGCATACACATTTATTACTATATAAGAAAAGCCAGAAAAAGTATTGTTATTGTTATGTGCAGACATACACTGTTTCAGTGTAGGTATCAGACATGTTTGTTGCATAATTTTGGGACGAACACCACCAACCTGTGCAGTTAGGACCATAACGTCCTGCCGTACACATTTCACATGCCGTTCCTTGGAAGCTCGACAGACAGTTACACCTTCCTGAACCACTCATGCCGTCATCGCAAGCCCCATGCCTGCCACAAGGTGACTCCACGCCACCTGGACACACTGAGAGTGGACAAGTGAGCATTTGATGATTGTTCAACATATTTAATATCTGTATAAAGTAGAATGTTTGACTTGTAAGATCTGTTTTCGAGTAATAATGGACTGTGTGGCCTAAGAAAATAGAAACACCTTATCTTAAATGTGGGATGGTATAATATTTTTTAAAGTCGTCTCATAACAGTAATGCACACATGAATATTATATTCATCTTTGACTTATATTAACATTTCAACAATCATCCTTAAAGATACAACTACAATCTAATCTGTGTGCACAAAAGCTTCTTACCTTGACAGTCTGGGCCGTAGTGGTTTTTGCAGCACTTCTGGACCCAAGTGGGAAACTTACATATTCTCTTACAGCCGATTCTTCCCATTGCGTCCAGGTCACCTGACCAGCGCAAGTAACCCAGCGAATACCTGGCACGAGGTCTCACGCAACTGTCTACCTGTCCCTGTGAAACAGCACCAACTGTGTTCACTTTATCAGCGTTTTAAGTCGTTAGTTTGGAGCTAAGTGGAAAGTCTTACTGTGTACTCATGTCTGATGGGGCAAGGTGGAGGGGAGAGGCAGCGACCACAGCGTCCCTGAGGCATTTGGAGACACAAAGGAGTTACTGAGCGCTGATAAAGGAACAAACAATGTATTTCATGTAAATCTATTTCAATTGTGCATGCACACATGGAATAGAAATGATTGTATTGGTGCCACTGACATAAGTGGTTCTGTTCTCAATGCTGTTGCAGTACGCTCCCAAGCCAGGCGGCTCCAGTAACTGGTCGATGCCGTAGGCCACGCCTTCTTTGAAGGTCAAGTAGCGCTCCACTAATCTGGCGGCATTTTCATTGATCAGTATGTCCCCCTGAATCAGCACACATACACAAACAGTTTCCAAAAAAAGGTTTTGTCAATCAGACTAAAAGAAAAGCAGAATAATAAGGCTTTAGAATTTTACTGTTCAAAATACCATCATCATGGCAAGGCCAGACAACAGTGGTTGCTATAGCAACAGACTACTGAAGTGTGTGTGTGTGTGTGTGCGTGAGTGTGTGTTCTCACCACCAGAGCCTTGTCACAGGTGTACTTGATTTTTGATCCATGCATGGTGCGGAACCACGTGTTTGTACCCGGCCGACTGACATCCAGAACCTACACACACACACACAGGGGATAAAGCGTGATTGGAATGTGAGCATTATGGCATCCTAGAGGACATTCTGGATTCACTGCAATTCCATCAGTGATCAACAGAGGTCACTGTTGAAAGGATGACGTGTCTATCAAATTAGATAGACAAAATTAGTTCATATTTCCAGATGTACTGAAGAAGAAAGCCATTCAATAAATAAGGTATATCCATGAATGAATGCTTCCCACCTTGGAATTACGTATAATGTGGGCTTTGATGGTGGCAGCCAGCTGCTCTTGGTTGTCCGGACTGGAGAGCCAGCGCTGCCTTTCGGGCGGCAGGGATTTGAGGGCCTGGTCTGTGGGCCAGAACATGGTGAAGGGCTGGTGGATGGACGACTGGAGCATCGGGAGCAATCCTGAACTCTGCACATTGATCACACAGCCCAGTGTTGACAAAGAGACATCAATGACTGTCATGGGTAACTTCAACTGTAAAAGTGTATGCATGGCCAGATAGAGGGGGGTGGATGGATGGCTGGATGAATGAATGGATGCTTTCATGAATGAGTGGATAATCTATGGAAGGAATGCATAATAATTAAAACTACGAATGATAAACGAATAGATGGTTGGAAGCATAAAGGATGGATGTATCCAATATGGATGTATAATTGACAGGTGATGAATGTACAGAGATACATAGATGCATAACATAGATTGGATGGATAAATGATGTACGGCTGATGGATGGATACTAGATGAATGCATAATGGCCAGGTGCCTCATCTATAAAACTGTGCGTGGAAATCTGACTAGAAGTCTGCATATACCAGAAACCTCAAATGTGCGTACGGACAAAAATATTCAGACCTAAAATATAGCAGCTTCAAATGTGCGTAGCCTTTTTGTCATATCTCCAACTACAAAGATGGCGTAGCGGTGCGCACATTCTGAAGTTGTTGTTCCATACTTGATGTGGGGAAACTGTGTACACTTTATAGATGAGGCCCCAGATGATGGATGCATGAAAGATAGCCGGATATAAAAAAGTGTGTGTTTAACCTCCATTAGCTTGTAGAAGGCGCTGTAGCCATAAAAGTGAGCTGCCGCAGTCAAGTTCATCTATATAAAAAGAGACGGACACGTCACATCAATGTTCCTCATTAGCAATTGAATGAATAGCATGTTAACAAATGCAGCCCACCTGCTCCAGGCGACCCTTGCCCTGCAGCTTGTATGGCGTCAGTAGAGTGTCTATGTAGTGGATGACTCCGTTTGATGTGGTGTAGTCACTAGTTACGATCCTGGTACTGTTGTTGATCCACACCGAGCCCTGCAGAGACACACACAGATTCAGGTCATTTTGATCCATCATAGCATTCCCTCCATTGACAACTCTCTCATCATCTCTGGTTCTATGGCTATCATCATACAATTTCTCTTTACCATCACTGGTAATACTGTATTCTCTAGTGGCATCACAAAAAACAAGTCCAATAAAAAGAGCTAAAGTCTCATTCATTCATTCATTTTCTTCCGCTTTTCCTCACGAGGGTCGCAGGGGGTTGCTGGAGCCTATCCCAGCTGTTTTATTCACACTCACATTCATACCTATGAACAATTAGGAGTCGCCAATTAACCTAGCATGTTTTTGGAATGTGGGAGGAAACCGGAGTACCCGGAGAAAACCCACGCATGCACGGGGGCAACACGCAAACTCCGCACAGAGATGGCCGAGGGTGGAATTGAACCCTGGTCTCCTAGCTGTGAGGTCTGCGCGCTAACTACTCGACCGCTACGCAGCCCAGCTAAAGTCTCATAATTTTTTTTTTTTTAAATCCCGCACCAAAGATTGGGCAAGACTGGGAGAGAAGCCCATCTTAACAAACACACAACTATCCTGTCCTTTTGACATTTATTGCCATTTCAGTTGCACCTATTTGCAGTAATAACATTTTCTATGGTGTCATGTCAGCACCATCTTTGTGTCTGTGTGTGTGTGTGAGTATATTCCTGACCTGTTGGAAGCTGAAGTGCAGTTCGTGTCCCGATGTGGAGATGGCACGCTCCGTGGTTTGGAGGTCATTGAAAGTCAGAGTCTCACATGAAACAATGTGATAACGAATCATATCATTTAGACGACCGGATGCCTGCCATTCGTCAATCTACATGGTGACACACATACACAGGCATTAACGGTGTCAGTCATCATTTCAATGACATACAAAGTTGTTATACACACAGAGGAATAGGTGTTGTTGACGACAGGGACAAAGAGGGTGAACGGTCCACTGCCATAAAGACTTCGAGTGTCTGACTTCTGAAAACAAGAAAACAACAAAAAGTCAAACTATGTGCACTTTGAAGGTAGAAACAGAAGATAACTCACTGAGAGCAATTGACGGAAGACGGAATTATCTGGATTTCGGAGCACCTCCTGTTGGAGAAAAATATTATGATGATGGCAGGATGGGGGAGTGGTGGTGTTTGATCGGAAGTCGTGCCACTCACAGAGTAGGTGTTTCCACGGCAATCGAAGCCATCTCCCACGTGCCCTCTGTGACAGGAGCAGTTCCTCTGACCCAGACCCAAGTAGTCACAGCGAGCATGTTTGCTGCAGCCGCCATTGTTCTGCACATGCATTTTATTAATGGTAAATGACAGGACTTCACCTATGAATTCAGTTGATGTTTCTGGCTGCGTGACTTAAAAGTGTCAGCATTTATCACTGATAGCAATTTGACAGTTTCCTTCTTTGATTAATCACAATTAACTATGTTTGAATAATCATTTCCACATAAGCAAATTAAACTGTTCAACTGGTCAATAAACAGCAGACGTACGGTCTTGCAAGGATTGACTGGATAACAGAACCTGCCGGATCCTTGGAATCCCACTTGACACCTGCAGGCCACCTGGAAAGCAGCAAGAAGAAACCCTTTAGCTTTTTTGGTAACCACTGACGACCATTTAGAGACTTCATTCAACACAACATACAGTATATTTGACAAAGTAGTATTTGAACATTCAGGACGATTTAGAATCTTCAAAACTGCTAAACTTTGTCCAACCCCTCATTGATGAATTCATTGATTGTAAAGTTGTGGCTGAGTGTGCTCTCACAGTGTTGGGGCCTGTCCTGATGCACTCCGCTGACTTGTGGCAGCCTCCATTGTTGATCAGACAACCGTCGACCTCTGAGTACACACACACACACACACACACACACACAAACCGTTGAGACGTGTTCTGTGTGTGTGTGTGTGTGTGTGTGTACATGTCAATCAGACAAAGTGGTGCAAAGCATTTACCCAGGCAGACCACCCCGTCACCCGTGTAGCCCTCCTTGCAGGTGCAGGTGCGCTCCCCGGCTGAGACTGTAGAACAGGTGGCAAACCGCGAGCAACCCCCGTTAGACCTGCTGCACACGTCCACCTCTGAGAGAGACACACAGTGATCATGTCACATCCATGCAGCGTGGAGCAGAAGTAGAAAAAGAAGAAGAGTGTGTCTTGGAGTGTGACTGTTACCTTTGCAGAAGGTGCCATTGCCTTCGTAGCCGGCGACACACACGCAGGCTGCAGCGGTCCCCTGCGGCCCAGTGATGCAGCTGTAATACACCACAATATGCAATGTAATAACAAATCAGTCCTACAATTACTTTGTTATGAATTAGTTCAGAATATTAGATTTTTATATATTTGCATGTATAAAAAATGTGCCCCACCAAGCAAGGTGAGTTCAAGAATAACAGCGTACTGATACATCAATAGAACCTACTTGGCGTTCTCGTCACACACTCCTCCACAGGCGTCGTCCTTGATCTCTGACACACACACACACACACACAGGTGATGTCAGGTTACAGAAGATGCTGACTCTGTGTGAGAATGTGTGTGTGTGTACGGGCATACCTATGGAACAGGAAGCTCCCTTCCAGCCTTTGTGACAATCGCACTTGCCTCTTCCCGCCAAACCATCGTCACACTTTCCGTGGTCACATGCACACTCTGCAATACGCGCATGCAAAATCCATCATTAATGGCCTGGAATATTCTTTTTTTTTAACAATCAGCTTACCTCACACTCTAGTTGTTTTTACACAACTGACAGCACTCATTTGTAGCTTTAGGAACCAACAAGTCTGGTAAATCCGCTTTAGCTTTAGCATTCTGTTAGCTTTCTGGCCACCACACACTGTACTTGTAGTTTTCGGTGGCCTACAACGATACTGGATCATACTTAGAGCTAAAATATTTGTGTTTTAATGTTTTGACCTTCAAATGTAGCAATAGTAGCAATAATAATCATAATAATTGTTAAATGAATACTTCATTGCCAGTTTCAATTAAAAGTGAACAATATTATCTTTGTAAATCCAGGATGTTTGTCTACCTAATATTGGTAACACTTTTCAGTAAGGTACACAAAATTACAATTGTTAATGAGGAACGAACCCAACTAACCCTAACCGCTAGTCATTAGTTCCTCATTAGTTCCTCACTAACCACTTCATTAGTTCCATAGTAACTACTGTATGTTTGTGTACCTTATCAGAAAATGTTCAGTGTATGACTACAACTCCCATGCGTGTTTCTCACTGGAAGAGCAGTTGACGCCATAACGTCCTGGCTCGCAGTCCTCACATGCAGTGCCATGGAAACCCTCGTAGCAACGGCACTCCCCGTTGCCAAGGAGACCGTCCTGACACGCCCCGTGATTGGAGCACCAGCTGCCTACATCTCCGGGACATTTGTAGCACTCAGCGCCGTAGTACCCGGAGCAACAGGTGTGATGCTTCAGGAGAGATTATTGTGTCAGTGTTGGCACGTGGTTATGTGACAGTGTGAGATGGTTACCTCGGTGACCTGAAGACATTTGATGATACAGCCTGGCACCGACTTTCGCCTGGAGCCGATCCGTTTCCTGTACCGACAGTTGGGTTTCATATTCTCCGGAAACTGGGTTTTAATCTGAAGTGGTGCACATTGGAAAAATGGTAGGAACCAAAAGAAGACACAACATGACTGAACATTTACACTGACTTACTGGCTTGTATCTGTACAGACAGCGAGGAGGTCCATCACATGCTGTACACCGTCCCTAATAATGTGCAACAAAAGGATAAAAACATATAAATAGACTAGAAATACACAGAAGTAATCCATCCATATTCTACTCTCACTAGAGTCGCAGAGTATGCCGGAGCCTATCCCAGCTGACTTTGGCCGAAAGCCAGAGTACACCCTGGACTGGTGGCCAGCCAATCACAGGGCACATATAGACAAACAACCATTCACACTCACATTCATACGTATGGACAATTTGGAGTCTCCAATTAACATGTTTTCGGAATGTGCAAGGAAATACTTCCTGTATCCTGTATACTTGTATCCTGTGTACTTCCTGTATCCCTACATTGACTTGCAGCGTGACCTCTTGACTGCATCTGTTTCGACGGATTTTGAGGACTTGAGGGAGGACCAAGATGACGCCATACTGCGTCTCTGTGAAAGTGCCGTCCAGCGGGACATCATTCACCATTGTCTGAAGAAGTGGAATGAGCAGGTGAGTAAATATCATCACATAATCAGATCACACAAAAATATCATGGATGTCATGCACAATTATACTGCAGATACAGCACTTACATAAAAAGGGCTCTACCTAGTGGGGAAGTTGGTACAATGCAGTTTTGTTACCTGGTTGTTATTGTTCAGGTGGAACTGGACCTGATAGTCACCACCCAGGATGGTGCTCTTTAGTATCCCATCGAATAGTCGGTCTGGGAAGAGCAGCTCATTGACAATGAGGTGGTATTTGACCACATCATGGTCCTGGACATAAAGACGGACACATTAGGAATTGTGTTGAAATTCACAGATCAATCAGCCTTTGATTTAGTTTTTCCACTTTAATTTTCAATCCAGTTCTGACGATCGTATAATGACACACAAGTGTAGAATTTGGGCACAATACCATACAACTATACTGTCGAACTTCTGAATCACAGGACGCCGTGTGAAGGTTTGGACCTACCAGGTGGGTGGAGTTAGTCTCACTGAGGTACTGGCGGATGGCCGTGTCTGTTGGCAGCAGCAGGGTGAAATCTGTCGTGTTCAAATCCTCTGACAGGTTGTACATCTGAGAGAGTTGCGACTTGAGTAAATTAAGATGGCCGCCCTGCGATTGGCATGTATTCTGATACTTTTCTCACCAGAGCATACTGTCGGAAAAGACTGAAGCCGGGGGAGGAGCTCAAGAAGGCCATCAGGGTGGGAGGCTCGGGTGGGAGGCCAGATCGGGAAGGTAGCAGAATCTGAAAAGAGAGAAAGTTCAGATGACTACAGCAATGTATCACTTTTTTACAACCTCTTGTTAGGTACCAACTACAGCTATGGGGGTACCTAAACCAAGATAACCAAAAACAATAAAGATGTCCTTCGTTTGCCGTGTAGCCTTCATCTTCTTTGCTGAATCCACTGGCATCTTAGACTGTGTCAGTAACTATCACGTTCATGTAGATGATTTACCCTTCCAAACTGTAAAATGGTGAATGAAACTGAACAATACCGCTATAAATTATAAACACAAAACAATAAAATGTCAGTTTCAGTGCTACTACCGTTATTGCCGCAGGGGGTTATCTTTGTGTTTCAGCGGGTATCATGTGCTGTTGCAACGAGAACATGGTCACATGCAATCAGGTCCACCTACCCGGTCGATGATGTGGATGTAGCCATTGATTGCAGGCAGGTTGTGGGCGATGATGGAGGCGTTTCCAATGAGAATTCCCTACAACAACAATTAGTACATAATCTTTGTGCTCGTTATCAAGTTTGCAACTGTTTTTAATAGGACAATCAAATTATTACATTTTTAAAATCAGGTTAATCCATTTTTTAATTAAATAATCATGATTAATCACCAAATATGTGTGAACTCTTCACATTTTACTGTCAATTACATATGGTAACTATATGTATTAACGACTCCAAATGAACTGAAAATTTAAATCAAGCCATGAGGGGTTGTGTTCAAAGATACCATGTAATTTTGACCTTTGTGAGTAGGAGAAACATATAATAGAATTGGAATTGCACTGCTGTCGATGTGTTCAGGTCAGAATAACATTATAAAAGAGCAGCAGACTTTCTGAGACTGTGTGTTTCAATAATTAATGCTATAAATTACTTAGCATTAAGTGCTATTTTGGACAGCTCTAGTTTTTATACATGCAAATCTGTAGTAGATCAGGTCCAAAAAGTGAGAAAATACAATAATACCTTGCTACTATTCCTGATCTCCCATTGTGTGGGTGAGTTCAAGGAGGCAAGCTTTTGGCCCAACATTCCCCCCATGTCTTCTACTGAGTAGATTCCTTGCAGGAAATGAGCCCTGAAGTCAGCAAGAGAAACAGGAAGTAGTCAGAGAATGGGAGCGTTTGGGTAGCCGTGAGAGTGCCAGTCACCCCACCGAAGGAAGTGAGGTAGACGGTGTCGGCTGGTCCAGAACCAATTATCAACAGAGCTCATGTTCCTTATGGCTTGTCGAGTCGGAACCAGCACTGTAAGGTTGCCACTCAGGTCCTCGGAGGCATGACTGTACCTCTGGAAGAACACATGTCATGTCAAAAGTTAGGATGATGTCATTGAGTACTGTGAGTGTGTGGCTATAGTTCTTACATACATGGATCATGTAGTAGAGGCTGTAAAGCTTTGGGTTCATGTCCAACTCCTAAACACAAACACAATCAGTTTTGGCTGTGAAGTCTCATCTAGACTAGATAAGAAAACAAAATATCAAGAGAATGTTGACTGGGGTGAGTTATGCTAGTCGAAGTATTCAGCTATTATGTTGCCGTGTTGGCAGCGCTCATTGTGGTCATGTGACAGCGATGGGTCAGTGCTGTCATAATTTTAGAAAAGAAGCAGGTTGCTTGTCTACACGTAAACAACAAGCCAGCGTTTTCAGATTTTCAAACTCCGGCAGCCATTTTCAAATAATACAATTTCACAGAGAACGCAGCTTCCGTGTGGATGAAAAGCAATACTTTGTTGTTTTGACCTGATAATGTTTCAATGTGGGTAGCCTGTGAAAAATAATATTCTCCCATTTGATGGTGTAGCACGTTGATAAACATCCAGACGGAGTGTACCATTTCCGTTCAGTTTGGGGGTTTCCACTTATTTTACTTATGTAGGTAGTTGTATAAATATTCATGCTAACACCACTGAGTCCATGTATGAATAATCAATAACAAATGTACTATCATCAGGTATATGTTACATAAATTAGGGTGTTACCTCCATTAACGTTCCATAGCAGATGATTCCGTCTCCAGCGTAGCCATCAGGACACGTGCATGTGTTGTTCCCGTCCTCCTTCTGCTCACACTTTGCCTGACGGACACAAAAACGTTCAGCAGCTAAGGATGACATACACTGTTACTTGATTCGTGACATCAAAAAGATAAAACACAATAAAAGTACTGAATGAATCAAGAACACCAACTCCATGTTTCTTGTGTGTGTGTTTTTACCAGATCATGGCAGCCTCCGTTGTTGTGGTAGCAAGAGTTAACAAAGTCACACACAACGCCATTCCCCATGTAACCTGTTTTACAGACACATTCGCTCTGTAGACACACAAACAAACAATCGGTCACAATCAGCTGTATGTTTTCAGCATATGTGTGCAGTAGGGGTGCAACAGTAAAGGTGAACCCGCTGTATGGTCCATACCTCGGTATTTGGGCTACGGTTTCAATCTGGTTTTGGTACATTTTGTGTACAGTAAGAGTTTGGGAGATGATTATTTAATTTAGTAATGTACAACTATTAGGTACTTCCACAGTCTGTGTGTGCTGCATCTTGGGAAAATACATATATATATAAGTGCGCTCACACAAAAACAGTCTCAGAGAGGTAATCAACAATTTGGCATTCACTGTGTGTTCCGGCCAGAAGCATATGAGGTCGTCATTAACCGGAGCACACTAGCGACCCCTGATGCAACAAGACGGCCGACGCAAAGGTGCAGCAGGAAACATATCATTAGCATTCTGACTATATTGTGCACTGACCTGGCCAGGTCCGATATGGTTGCAGTCAGCTTTGGGGCTGCAGCCTCCTCGACTCTCCAGCTGGCAGTTGTTGATCTCCACACATACTCGTCCATCACCTGTCCAACCCTCCACACACACACAGGACACGTTGCCTGGAGCCACGTACACACACTCGGCCTGGAGAGAAAAACGGGAATGTTGAAATGTTCTTCTTCTGCAGTGTAAGCGCTGCTACTTACATTGGTGTCGCAACCTCCCCTGTTGGTCTTCAGACAACGGTTGATGGCAGTACACGAGTGACCATCCCCTTCATAGCCATCACGACACACACACCTGGTGGGACAAGCAAAAGAATAGCTGTAATGAGGGAATACATGAATGGACATATGGTATCGGTACTTTGTGTTGTATGATGACAAGATCAGGGGACTCAAGGGGGAGCCTTGTGGACTACCAGGCATATTTATGTGGCTTTTGAATGAATGGAGTATATAGGTTCTGTTCTAGTTCTGCCACAGCAATCCCCTCCAATTCATTTATAGCGTTTGCTCTGTGTGTACCGAGAACAGAAAAGGGCCGCCCACAATGTTGGAAGCATAATGTATAGAAAAATGATTACAATTAAAAATGATGCGTTCAGGTCTTACGTGCTTTGCAGTCCTGTGTGCGTGCAGTAGGCGTGGATGTGACAGTGTTCAAACAGTCCATCAGAGTTGCAGGGTGTGGCTTTTTTATCACACATCTCTCCCGAGTATCCCTCCAAACAGGATCCAATCCGACATGCACCTCTGCTGCCGGGACGGTTGTCACACACGCCATGCAAACAGTGACATTCTGAGCACGCACACATGCAGACACACACACACGAGGTGACAGTGTCAGGTAAAGATCTTTGTTGACCTTTCAGTTAGTGCTTCCTTCCTTAGGCAGCGTGTGTCACCTTCGTCACAGTTGTCTCCATGTTTGGACGAGTCTGTGCAGATGTGGCAGGCGATGCCTTCAAAGCCTGGTTGACAGCTGCATGAGCCGTTGCCATGGATACCATCGAAGCACTGCGTGTGGGGAAGACGATAATAAATAAATATGTTAAGTTGATGGCTCCAGTGACAGTTGTCGGGAATGTTGTTGCTCTTCCTCACCGTTCCTCGGTCGTAACACGGATGCTGGAAGCCACCAATGCACGGTTTACAGTCTGGCCCATAGAAACCTTTGCAGCACTCTGGAGTCTGATATACATACATAATTAATACATGTATGGGTGAAATATATGTGGTCATTTCTGGGCATGCTCAGCTCCTGTCAGGCCATTTCCACACAACACAAAAAGCCTTTAAAAATGTTTTGTGTATGAATGGCAACTCCATTTTGAAAATGCTGTATGTGCAGACCAGATCATCGTTCCTGATATGTGCCATTGTACATCATCTATGTATCTATGTATCTCTGCAAACAGCAACACGATATTACAAGTAAAAGTTTTTGTTATTGAAAATACTGAAAAAATAGTATGACATACTTGAGCATAGTCTTGCTACTGTTTGTCCGTTACTTCTGCTTCTGGACAAATGTGTGAGAATCAAATGCAGTGGAAACTTATATAATACTATGACAACTATATATGGAAAAAAATGCAGCATACTGATGGGTAAATAAAAGATACAAAGTGATCGCAGCACTTTTGCGAGAGAACACGATATGTGAAGTTACAGGACATAACGTGCCTCCACATAGCAAAAAATCATGTGGAAATGCATCACTTAATTTCCATCTTCAGCATTTACGCATCCCATCCAATCCCTTTTCTATGCTGCTTATCTTCCTGAGGGTCGCGGGCGTATGCTGGAGCCTATGCCAGCTGACTTAAGGTTTAGAGTATCCAATTAACCTAGATGCACATTTTTGGAACGTGCAAGAGAACCTGAGTACCCGGAGAAAACTCACAAATGCAAACATCCGCTGCTTGCTGATCTTGACACAGCAGCAAATGCTTGCCAAACGTCGTCGTGAAGGGGTTAAAATATCTAATGTAATTCCTGAACAAAGTGTTAAAAATTGGGAAAACCTATTGCGAGATCTTGCAAATGTTACTGCACTCTCGCAAAATGTTATCTTTTTTTGTTTTACCCATCTTTTTTTCTTTCCATAAACTATAACTCAAATGTGGCCTTTAATGAAAATGTGTTACCATTACTTCCTGTATATATTACAAAACACAAATGCTGTTTTTTGTAACATTTTGTACTTTGATAATAATGCTTGTCTCACCTGCTTGGTGACGTTGCAGTACTTAGCGCAACCTTTACTCCCAAACAGCCTCCGATGAGAAATCGTGTAATCACAGCCTATCTGGTGACTGCTCTGGAGAGAGAGCAACAATGAACACATTATTAACAAAATAAACATTTATTATCGTATAATGAAAGTACATTTTACCAATTCAGTGCTGCCTTCAGGACAGGACGTCTCGTAGAGGTAACTGCAGTGAGTACACGGACCCTGAAAGCACACACGTGTCACAGTAGCGCACACAAAGTATCTTTATTAATTATCTTCAGTATTAACGTGTTTGTGCACACCATAGTGATCTTGCTCTCTGTGATGTCACAGCGATGAGGCAAAATGGGAAGGATGGAGGGCGGGTACAGCAGACCGTCGATCAGATGGATGAGACCGTTGAACGCCCTGTTGTCGTTGCTGATCACGCGGACGCCCTTGTCACCCAACACAATGTCACCCTGAGGGGAGAAGAGGGTGACGTCACGCTTGTGTACACTCGCAGACCATGCCGGGATCCAATCAGAGAGACTTACATCAGGAGACGTGGAAATTTTCAACATCTGATTGGCCATCGTCTCAATGCGAGGAAGAGCTACCAGGTCGTCAGATGTCAGCTGTGGACACAGAATAAAATAAAATATCTACTATTTGTAGGTCCAAGCTAGAGCTGATAAGCTCCACTTCCCCGTGGGCAGCCGACCCTTCTGAGGAAGATCATAGTTGAAACCTGTCACGGTAAATCCCCCCCCAATAACCTTCAAAATATTATCTGAATATAAGAAAGCTGTACATATATTCAATAAAAAGACAAAACAAACCTATTCAAGCTACTCAGAGGAAACAAAATATCAATGTTTTAACATAATTTTAGGTTTTAACATCCATCCATTTTCTGTACCGCTTAGCCTCACGAGGGTCACAGGTATGCTGGAGCCTATCCCAGCTGTATTCAGGGGAGAGGCAGGGTACACCCTGTACTGGTGGCCAGCCAATCACAGGGCACATATAGATAAACAACCATTCACACTCACATTCATACCTATGGACAATTTGGAGTCGCCAATTAACCTAGCATGTTTTTGGAATGTGGGAGAAAACCGGAGAACCCGGAGAAAACCCACGCACGCACGGGGAGAACATGCAAACTCCACACAGAGATGCCCAAGCGGGGAAGTTTTAACATAATTAATTAAATATTTTAGTACCACCTTTAACATTTATTTTAGCCATCCCTACAATAACCATAACATTTAATTAAATAGTCTTATATTAGTGTATTACTAAATATCATTACCTTTAGCTCCCAACAGAAAAGAAAATAATGTATTTACAACCCCAAAGGGGTACTTACTATAGCCTTGGAGAAAATGTGGTGTTTGAGAAGTTCTTGAAGTTTATGTTTGGCCTAAGAAACCAAAAAAAAAGAGAAGAATGAAAGAGAAGCTAAATGACAGCTAACAAGTCTAATGAATGTGTGATGATGTCATAGCATCAAAAAAGTTTTTTTTTTACGTGATTGAGCATGAAGAGAATGCTCCCATCTCGGGCTTTGTCCACGGCCTCATTGGAGGGGATGAACACCGTCAAAGGTCCTGGTCCACTCAGAGGGAGCAGAGCCCCACAGTTCTGCACACAAGATTACAAACACCACATCCCACATCGTTAGTTATCTTTATTTCTTTACTAAGGTGTACCTTTCCCCATGTGGGAAGGACAAGAAGCCTCCCAATGAGACACTCACATCAACGAGAGACAGGAAGCGATTGAACATTGGTTCCTTTCTAACAATCTCACCGATGGTCATGTCTGCATTCTGCACAAAAGAACCATGACATTAAGTAGCCTCAGATGGAAGAATGTGAATTATTATTTACGTATATGCGGTGGCCTCACAATGACTCTTGAGGTAGGCTTTGCAGGAGGCAGGCTCTTGATTGGCAGGTCAATGATGTGGATGATCCCATTGGCTGCTGGCAAGTCCGCCTGGATGACCGTGTACAGCTGCTTGGGATCATCTAGCAGAATAAACCTCTACATAGAAGCCAAAAATAGCAACATTATCAATGGAACAAGCAGTAAACAGGCTCATTTGACAATATATTTAGTAGTGTAGAAAAGTAGACAATATATCTATCACATTGGGAATGCACTAATAAATTATAATATTTTTCTGTGCAGCATTATAGCCTTCTAACAGTACACCAGAGTCCATACCTTGTTGTCTTTGCTCCTCATCCTGGCCCCTCCGTACATGTTGAAATCTCGGCCCTCCATGTCCTTGAGGATGTGCTGACCCATAATGAGGTAGTTGTGACACATCTCTTCACTGACAGACTAGACAAAGTGAAAGTAGGAGTACTATTAAGACTTGTAAAAGCGGTAGCGGTTTAAGAGAGCAAAGAGCAACCGCTTACAGTCAGTGGAGTTTTGAGCAGGGGGACAAAAACAGTGAATGGTCCATTGTGACTTAGCAGCTGTGAGCAGCCTTTCTCTGAAACACAAACACATATGATAAACACAAAACTGGATCACTAGAAATAGAAATATTTTTTTTTAGATGACTTTACCAAACAGGTTGACGGCTCCTGTGAGCTTTCCTCTGTGGTTTCCGCTTCTGTCCAACTCCCACAGCTGCTCCATCAGGGTGCCATAGCAACGGCGGCCATCGCTGATCTCACCTGGCTGGCACACACACCTGAGAAGAGCAGGAGAAGCAAACTAAACACAAGTGACACAATTTTGAGATGCAGTCTTTGTTTTGTTTTGACTGTTAAAGGCTAAAGCCATCAAAAGCGGCATTTTTTTGTCCTGAAATTTGCTGCAGCAATATGTCTCATTTGTTTATTTATTTATGGCACACTTGAAAAGCGGTAAACTAGTTTGTGTTCTGTTTACACATAAATTACACACTTGGCATGCAATCCATGATTGAAAAAGGTACGCATTGGCACAAAATGACCACACTCCCGCACGACTTACAGTATTTACACCTCAAGTACTGTTTACGTCTAGTACAGGACAATACTACGTCATGATGCTACCAAAATTACTGGAGAATTCAACCAAATTCTGGTGGAAAATTAACCCATTTATGGCGCAGAGGCATCGTCTGCATTGTTTGCACATTGGGTGCAGACCGTTCACATTGCATTCATGACTATAGTTCACAGAAACACAAATTTAAAATATTTCAAAATTTGTTCATGAACAATTTACTAATTGGCACGCAAAAATATGTTCCACTGTGGGGATCAAGTGCATGCAAGTGCAAAAGAGGCTTAACAATAGTTGTATGTGGTGTGTTTTTATGAAATACTTTGTTCTAAACCAGTTTTTGTACACCATATTGAGAGGAATATCAGACATTTCTATTTTTTTTTTATCTTGTTTTGATATCAGTGATATAACTGTCATGTTACAATATTTTTTTCAAATTACTTCAACTGCATTTTTTACTTCAACTGCTACCCTTCCTGGTCAAGGAAGGGTAGCAAACCTCCCAGACCCAATTCAGAATGGCAGAAAACACCACTTTTTCCCGTAAGGTCAATTTTCTGCATTTTTGATGTTACTTGGCGTCTCGCATGTGTAAATCTCAAAATATCAAATATTTTTGTCTAACAATTTGGGTGTACATGGTTGTTATTGGACACGGACAACATGTTTCTTGTGCTTGAGATGACAACAAAAAAGAAGGTGCCTAGAGAAGTGTATATGTGTCTGACCTGGCTTTTCCATCCAGTTCAGTTTGACAGATTGCTGAAGAGTGACAGGTGTCCGCTGAGCATGCCGAGACCAGCTGGCAACCTGACCGAGTGTCACCCCCTACTGGAGACATGCCGGACATGCACTCGCATTGAGCCTAAAAGAGACAGGAAATGATTTGCCTTTTTGTCGTCAACATCCTGTGAAGCGCCCTCACCTTGTTGGGTCCTTTAAAGACGCAGACAGTGGAGTTGAAGGGACACCCTCCATTGTTAACTGAGCAAGGGTTCTTGGGTACGCAGATTCTGCCGTCACCCTCAAAGCCTGGCTTACATGCACAGCTGACCTTTGACCCCTGGGAGGAGCATTGCGCATTCACATCGCAGCTGCTGGAGACGCACACACCTGAGGAGAAAGCATGCACTTTCATTTTGGTTTGAATTTAGTATGAACAATGTTTGATGTACCTGCGGTGTTGGATCTCATTAGATGTTAGATGCTAATGTTTTATAAAACAGAAACGTAAAAAGATTGCAAAAATCCAAAGTTACAGTTTTGAGTCGTGAGTTTACTTGCGCATTTGTTCTGTTGTGTCTTCTTGTATCCCGGCAAGCATTCGCAGGTGGCGGCGTCTCCCTCACCTTTACAGTACGAGTAAGGACTGCAAGAACTGCACCTGTTACTCACTGAACGCAACATAAAAAAACACAATTAATAAAATGCCTTTTTTTCCATGTGTTAATTTTGTTATACTCCTGCAATACAAACACTTGAATTTGATGACTGAGTCCCTCAGTAGTATTGCTCCTGAATACTCTTACAACACGGGGCTGTGGTTACAGTGTGAAAGTTTGAGGGTAAATTATCACCAAAACAAATATGTCTAGATTAGAAAATTGATTCACTGTATTTTTTTATCATTCATTATCTATACTGCTTATCCTCACAAGGGTTGCGGGCGTGCTGGAGCCTATCCCAGCTGTCTTCGGGCGAGAGGCGGGGTACACCCTGGACTGGTGGCCAGCCAATCACAGGGCACATATAGACAAACAACCATTCACACTCACATTCATACCTATGGACAATTTGGAGTCGCCAATTAACCTAGCATGTGGGAGGAAACGCGAGCAGGGAATCTAACCCGGGTCTCCTAGATGTGCGGCTTAACCACCAAATTCTAATCAGAAACAAAAGAACTGAAATGCTCACCTTGGTTACAACGCTTCCCCGTGTATGGCGGCTGACACAAGCATTGTCCACTGCCATCTGGACCTTGGTCACACAATCCGTGGACACAGTCACACACTGCAGTAGACAGCACCAACATGAGTGGAAAATATTCTCTCGACACCATTTATTCCCCAACATGCAGCATGGTGTTACCTTGATCGCACTTTTTCCCAAAAGTATTATCTATGCTGCACTCCTGGCAGGCAAAGCCACTGAATCCATCCTGAAGAGAAAAGATTATCGATTAAGACAAGATATCCCACACACGTCAGATGTGACTTTGGAAAACAGTGGTCAACATTTTTGCCCCGATGATTGCATGAAGGGCTAAAACTCAAACCCAACTTTAGGTTGTGGGCCGAAATGGACATTACCCCCCACCCACATGGATATAGTTTTTTACATTGGAGTAGGGAAAATGTGCATTTTTTTGTTTCCATTCGTTCTTGCTTGAAATGTATTATTTCGAACAATCCACAGATATGACTATGGTTGTTGGTTTCAATAAAGTGATTGTTGATCTACCACCTCTTTATCATTCAAACTCCATTATTTTATTCATTCATTCATTTTCTACCCCTTTTCCTCACGAGGGTCGCAGGGGGTGCTGGAGCCTATCCCAGCTGTCTTTGGGCGAGAGGCAGGGCACACTCTGGACTGGTGGCCAGCCAATCACAGGGCACATATAGACAAACAACCATTCACACTAACATTCATACCTATGGACAATTTGGAGTCGACAATAAACCTAGCATGTTTTTGGAATGTGGGAGGAAACCGGAGAAACCGGAGAAAACCCACGCATGCAAACTCCACACAGAGATGGCCGAGGGTGGAATTGAACCCTGGTCTCCTGGCTGTGAGGTCTGCGCGCTAACCACTCGACCGCCGTGCCACCTCCATTATTTTATATCAACACAAAAACATCACAATCTGTGAGAATAGTTTGCATCTTTAGAACCGGCAAAATATGCTTTGCTGTAGTTAAAATGATCACTTATGCCTCTTTAAAAGGGCAACTGCACTGTTTTTGGAATTTTTGCCCATCATTCATAACACTTATGTGAAACATAACATGTTTCTTTCCATTTTCTGTGCAGTATAGTGCGAGAAAACAAGTTTATCTGATGGGAAATACCTATTTTGACGCTAAAAACAGTGTTACATTTACATACCTGATGTGTATATTAATCAAGCTACAGCGATATTATTATTGTAGCAGCTAACGTGAAAAACTATTTTTATCACGCGGACTAACACGACGTGAAATTAACCGCTAGACTCGGCGTCATTCACAGAAGGAATAGTAGATACCTAAGTCTCCATTTCGCTACAAAGACTAAAAAAGATGCTGGTTTTCTGTCTGCATTTTTTTTTACCTGAGGACTGAAGCACACGTCTTCATCTGCATCGTAAGTGTTGTTGTAGCTGTTGTTGACAGAGCTAGCATAAATGTGTGTTTCAATGCGCCTTATTAAAGTCACTGTTAAAATCAGTGAACTGTATAGGAACTATATATAAGTACCTTTTTTGTTTTGTTTTATATAAGTGCCTTTAAAAAACTCATTCAGTTTTAACACCTCATTTCAGGTCATATTAGGTATTCTGAGTATTCTAGCGTTTGGTTAGATGTCGTATGTCGTTTGTTGACAGAGCTAGCATAAATATGTGTATCAATGCGCCTCAAAAAAAAGTTTTGGTGGTTTTAAATCATCAAAAGATGAACAAATAGAATCATCATTCTAACTTATAAAGAGGTACAAGTGAAATTATAATGTACTGTGATGTTTTAAGTAATATTGTAGCATTAAGTACAACAATAAGTTATTAAAGTAACTGTTAAAAACCAGTGAACTGTGTAGGAAACATATGTAAGTGCCTTAAAAAAAACCCTCCTCATTTTAGGTCATATTCGGTATTCTGAGTATTCTAATGTTTGGTTAGATGTCCTATGGGTAAACAATACAGATACAGTATGACAATACAGTATACTGACATCACAAACACAGGTCCCGTTGCCGAGGTCTCCATCCATGCATGTTCCATGGAAGTTACAGGTCTTCCCTGACCAGCTAGGACATGCTAAGGACAGAGAGATACGTAGGTGATCATCAGCTCAGACAGTAGCTACACTTATTTCAAATGTAAGTTCATTTCTTACAGAGGCAAAGCGGTCCCCAGTGCTGTGGACAACACTGCGGTTGCATGGAACTCTTCACACAAAGTTGCTGACATCCTTCTAGCACCATCTCCCTTCCGCCGATCTGCACCACATAGCTGCAGAGAGAACCGGGTGAAGGAGACACTGTTTCAGTCACACCGTTGTGGCAAACACCGGCTCTCCTTGAAGACTCATACCTGCAGTTGGTGGTGCTACTCTTACTGAAGCCACGCGGGCAGCCGCTGGAGGCCAAGGCGCAGGACGTACAGGAAGTGTGCATGTTGACCGTGTGTGAGATGTCGCAGCGACCAGGAGGAGTCTGAACCAGGAGGAGGTTGTTAAAATGACAATATGATGCAGGAGCAAGAACATGACAAGACACCCAGAACAGCATTGTCACCACAGGAGAACAGACAACAATGGACACAGTCACACACTACAGTAGACAGTACCAGCATGAGTGGAAATATTCTAATATTCCAATAATAAAACAAAATTACGAGATAAGAAAGCTGAAATTATGAGATAAAAAGTCAAAATTACGAGATAGAAAGTGGAAGAAAGTCAAAATTACGAGATAGAAAGTCGAAATCACGAGATAAAAAGTCGAAATTACAAGATAAATAGTAAAAATTTTGAGATAAAAAGTCAAAATTACGAGATAAAAAGTCGAAATTACGAGATAGAAAGTCGAAATTACGAGATAGAAAGTTGAAATTACTAGTTAAGAAAGGTGAAATTACGAGATAAAAAGTCAAAATTACGAGATTAAAAGTCAAAATTTTGAGATAAGAAAGTCTTATCTCAAAATTTTGTAATTTTGACTTTCTTATTTCGTAATTTTGACTTTTTATCTCGTAATTTCTACTTTTTATCTCGTAATTTCAACTTTCTATCTCGTAATTTTGACTTACCATTGGGATAATTTTTTTTTCAGTGGCAAATTATTGGAGGAATCGTTGCATTTGTTTCATCTCACTGTTTATCTATGAGAGTAGTATGACAAAAATGTTTTATGAAAGACTACTTTCATTTTCTTATTGTTTTTTCTAACTTTTTTTGATGTCTTAAAGAAAATTTGAAGACGATAAGACTATACGTATATCTTATGCTTATAATTCCACATGGAATTTTATCTGTAAAAGTGTTTTACAAATTACAAATTTGACAAATTTAAGACACCCAGAATGTACATGAATAACGGTGATATACAATATGTTGACTTGTGTTTGCTTGGCATCATGGGAGTTCTCTGGATCACGGCATGTGAAAACGTCCGAATGGTCACCGTTGAGTGATGGGTCTGTCTCTTAATATAAGAAGTTATTTCTATTTAGTTTTTTCCTGTTAAAAATCAAAGAAGTCCGAGTAATAATGTCATTATTATGATAATGTAGTGTGTAAGCGTGTTGTTTGGTGTGTGTTACCTGTTGTAGTGAAGTCTCCAGGCAGACAAGCAGCAGTAGTAGTAGCAGCATGGTTCACTGTCACATCCAGAGGACAAATGAAAACACAAAGCCTCCTCAGCACAAATCAGTCAGAAGACAAGCTGATTCATTTAGCTAGGAGGGTTGAACACAAAAAACAACTATGTTAGTAAAAAAAAACAAAAAACAATGAAGTTGTTTGGCTATATTGCGATAAAAGTGCCAAAGTGTGAGAGCAGTGCAGCGAGGCAGAGAGAAGCTGCTGCCGTCATGCCCTTTCCTTTCTAATCAAGGAAGAGAGGAAAAAAAGCACAACAACAGAGTGTGGCAGCATAAAGAACCTCCCAGCAGAGATCTTCTCCTCCTCTTCCTCTGGCCGCTGCCCTGCACCGGGACCACCACTGACCCCCACGGCTCTTAGGCCTTTTCTGACATTAAGACATTACAAAGCAGACAACAATACTAGCAGCATATGTCGTCATTAGCGTTGTGAATAATATTGCATTAATGTTGAAAAGCTACTGAAATAACAATAAAATTGAATCAAAACATGATTACAAACAGGACATCATAGGGGCTAAGATAGCAAAAATGTGTATAATAACTTTGATGATGATATTGAGCCTCGTGTTCCTGTTAGCTTGGGCTAGCTAATGTGGCTAAAACACTGACCTTGCTGACCAAGTTAGTGAAATTGACCCGAATGGTTTAAAAACTTACAAAGTAATTAGTATTTTACTTTTTTTGGTGACGTTTTTTAGCAAATAAATGGAATAGATAAATAGAAATAAATGGAATATGAACTGAAACGATTGTGTCATGTTCCATTTAGCTAGGGCTAGCTAATGTGGCTAAAACACTGACCTGGCTGACCAAGTTAGTGAAATTGACCCGAAAGGTTTAAAAACTTACTAAGTAATAAGTATTTTACATTTTTGGCGATGTTTGTAGCAAATAAATTGAATAGATAAATAGAAATAAATGGAATATGAACTGAAACAATTGTGTCATGTTCCATTTAGCTAGGGCTAGCTAATGTGGCTAAAACACTGACCTGGCTGACCAAGTTAGTGACATTGACTTTACAGGTTTAAAAACTTACTAAGTAATTAGTACTTACATTTTTTGGTGACAGTTGTAGCAAATAAATGGAATAGATGAATAGAGATTAATAGAATATGAACTGAAATGATTGTGTCATGTTCCACTTAGCTAGGGCTAGCTAATGTGGCTAACAGTGACCTGGCTAAAGTTAGCTGTCATCAGTCATCACAGTCTTGTTTCATGGATTTGTCTAAAATGTTATTAAATTACATAACATTCCCAGTCATAAGTTTGGACACGAGAAAATGTATACTTATTGTTTGTTATACTTAAATGTTTCAGATCATCAAACAAATTAAAATGTTAGTCAATGACAACACAACTGAACATGAAATTGAGTTTTTAAATGAAACCTTTTAAGGTAGAAAAAAAAAAAAAACTTACATGGCCCTGTGTGAAACAGTCATCGCCCCCTGTGTTGCCCACCCCCAGAAAGAAAGACTAGAAATTTTTTTACAGCCATTTCTAAAGCATCGGGACTCCTGCAAACCACAGTGAGAGCTATTATCCACAAATGGCAAAAATGAGGAACATTGGTGAACCTCCCAAGTGCAGTGACGACTCATCCAAAAGGTCACAAAAGAGGTCACAACAACACAAAAGAACCGCAAGCCTTGCTTCCCTCAGTTAAGGTCAGTGTCCATGACTCAACCGTAAAGACACTGCGCAAAAACGAGAGTTCCAAGACAAAAACCACAACTGAAGAAAAATAACGTTAAGTCTGGTCTCAATTTTGCCAGAAAACATCTTGATGATCCCCAATAACTTTGGGAAAATACTGATGTTGAACATCATACCAGCATTAAAATATGGTGGTGGTAGTGTGATGGTCAAGCAAGTCCATCTCTAAATGGCTGAAAAACAAAACTAGATAAACTTAGCCATCATTTGCTTCTTATTGTCTTTGAATAGACCTTGTGATGTTATAGCCCAATTGAACAGAAGAACGTAATAATGGATGGAATACAAACATGTAATTTAATAACGCTCACATGTGAGCATAGAAGGTAAGGCGAAAAGAGGTGAAAAGAGAGATTGTGAGAAAAACTTCTTTTCCTGTCAGGAAGTTTAGGGCGGATTTCCCTTCACGGTGGTCCCAGCGGGCCGCTGAAATTGGGACGGATTTCCTCGTCAGCTGACACAACTGGAACTCCTGTTTCGGCTAAGCAAAAAAGAAACAAGTGTGGAAGCACTTTCTCGTCTGTTTTAAAGGAGTTTTAACTTCACCAGCAGCAGTGACAGAGAGGGGGGGTCAAAGGTCACACGGGACAATGGCAGGAAGCAGGCAAGTGCTGACAGTAAATAGTTGAAATACCTTCCTACCTTACTGAGCTTCATAACAAGTAGTATCATATAGTGTCATCACTTTGGACCAATTGTGGACGTGTTGCTGATCATAGGTCATCAATAATTCCTAATCAGGATTTTTGGAAGACCAGCTTCCTAGAGAAGACTTAAGACTAAAAGACTAAAAGACTAAAAGACTAAAAGACTTAAGACTAAATCTTATTGGTTGAGGAATCAAACCTTTCAACCTTACAACCTTAACATTTGTCTGACCTGAACACATCAACATCATATATGTATCTCCAACTCACAAACACGTCTCTAGTCAGTGACATTACATTAGTGAAAAAATTCTCCTCCCATTCCATGTGGAAGTGGTAAGTTTTATGGCTTCTGTAGTTTAAAAAAAAAACAAGGTTAAACTGGTTAGTTCACAGGCTCGCTAGCTGGCAGCCGTCTGGAGCAATGTGGACTAAACGATAAATAACAGGTGTTCGTATGTGACTATAGGGGTGTTATTTCCCGTCTACAGGGCTCTAATGTTTCAAAACATATTAAGAAAGTCATAAACAGGTTTTCTATGCGCTAACTTTGCTAACATTTAATGTTTTATTTCTTAACATTGAATCCTACATTGCAGATATTTATTTTACGTGGCCGGGTCTTTTATACTGTACACTCAAAAGTGAATTAAAAGACGTGATGTCTTCGAACACAACCCCTCATTGGTCAAAGTGGAATACATACTTTGTCTCAATAGATTTGAGACCAAAGGTGGCTGTCAATATTTTTGAATTTCCATTTATGATCTTTGACCGTTCTAGTCTAGTTACTTAGTAATCTAGTTACTGATGTAGTCCTGTTGTCCCCCCCCCCCGACTTCCCCCTCCTCCCTCTTGTCTTCTTTTCTATCCCCTCCTGCTCCGGTCAGGTTGCTCGAGACCCAAGTTCAATGCCACCCTTGGCCATCTCTGTGTTTGCATGTTCTCCCCGTGCATGCGTGGGTTTTCTCCGGGTACTCCGGTTTCCTCCCACATTCCAAAAACATGCTAGGTTAATTAGCGACTCCAAATTGTCCATAGGTATGAATGTGAGTGTGAATGGTTGTTTGTCTATATGTGCCCTGTGATTGGCTGGCCACCAGTCCAGGGTGAAAAACCACCTCTCGCCCAAAGACAGCTGGGATAGAATGAATGATGGCCACAGTTTGACCCTGGAACAGATGATTACTATTTTCATTATTTCATATGGGGAAATTGTATCTTAAATCCCAACAAATCTGGGGTTTACAAGCTAATGTATTTTTGTATTAAAACATTACTTGGGCGGTGTGGGGCTAACGCTGCCTCTCAGCAGGCTTCTGGAGGTTATAAGGAGACGTTGACCATTCACTGAAGACAACACCACCTCTAATGTATGGCTTTCTGGTGTCCCAGAAAGATGGTCTCTGGGTGAATCTTTTGTTTTGAGTGTCAGCCTTCATCAAACGTGTCATTATGCCTTATCTGACCCTGCAGGCGACCGTTGGTGTGATAAAAGTTCTATCAGAGGTTCGTGGTGCCTTGAGGCTGCCTGATCAACCACAAGAAACGCAAGTACAGCGATACACGCTTGACACCTCGATAACGTATCACTGGCCTGTTGCATAACGGTATCCACATACAAAGACCATGAAAAAGTTATGAAAACATGAATTAGAGGGGGCTGAAGGTAGCAAGGGGGCCCCGGTTACCATTTTACCCTCACAAATGGTTCCATCAGCACTCTGAGCTCATAAACAGCCGAAGTGACAGGAAAAAGCAAAAGGAAAAGAGGATTTACAACCATTAGTGTTTTCTACCCTCCAATCAAAAAGTACATCACACAATCATGACTCGGCACAATCTCTGACTTAGAAAAGTGAATGTTCAAAACCAACATGAACACATGACCTACTGGAAGCCACCAAGCGACTATCACAGACCATAAAGGCCATTTTGCTGAGCAGACACTTCCTGTACAGTATCTAAATCCTCGGTCTGTGCAAAGTGTCCGTCAAACGGAAACGCACCAAAGCTTGATGGCCCGGCCACCGCTGCCGACAGGAAGAGGAGGAAGCGAGAAAGAGTTTAAAGGTGGCTATGTCGCTGCCCGACTGCAGAGTCATCAAGAGAGCAAGTGCTGATGAGAACTTTTTGTCGTGGATGTGAATTTTCTTTCTTTGGGATGTTTTTGGTCCTCAGAGAAAGACAGCTCAGCATTTTATAGACGGATACATTAACTGGCACGTGGAAACTGAACACTGGCATGGAAGTAGGAGTTCAGGACAATTCCTCTCATTCTGTAAAAAAAAAAAAATATACAAAAATAAAAATTCCATGACTGAAAATTATGACAATGGCCATAAAGTTGGGTCATAATAAAACAACTTCAGATACTTTAATTTAGTGGTATTTTCCTTGGGACAAGAGGTAGAGACGGGACAGGGGAGAAAGAGAGAAGGGCATCAGGGGGTTTCTTTTGCTGTACAAAATACACCATATGATATAAAAACAGACATTCAAAAATACTCAAATGACAATATAACACTGTCATTTTGTGAAAAATAATAAGACAACAGAGCACAATTACTACAAAACTTTCCTCAGATTCAAACACGAAGCAGCCACATCATTAGGAACACTGACTCCCGACACAATACTATTCTAATTATGTTCAGTTTTGACAAATTATTATTTAAGAGCTGTACAACTGTGCAAGCACAATAATAAAAACACAGTTAAAATATGAGCATTAATATCCTCGTTAAGACAATTTTTTGGTACGACTTATGAGATAGTGTACCTAATGACATGGCTATTGAGTGTACGTAGTTAGAATATCAATAAAAAGTTCATTTTCTTCAAGAAATACTTCATTTCTCAGAATGTGCAAAGAATCCATTGCTCTGGGCCGCACGCTGTGTGTGTGTGTGTTAAAATAGTGGTCTGACCAATACTGCACAAAAGTAATTTTTGGTTCTAACTTTACTGTAATGTAAATAAAGCAGCCCACTTATGCAGACTGAATGTACGCTCCTAGCTATAGGCTAACTAGCATATTTTCAATTCCACTAAAAACAGACTAAATATACATCTTTAGATAAAGATCACTAGTTAACTTAACTATTAAAAAAAACAGTCCATTTGTGTGAATGACCTAAAAATGACATAAGCGCCCATCCGAGTGAAAGAAGCTGTGCACTAAATTCAGTCTGTCTGGTGCTGTGCTGCAATAGTGCCAAGTCTGACTCTGCTGCATGCAAGTCCCTTTTTCCCCCTCCTAAGGGCACTTGCCAAATAGTGGGTGGGCGGCGCACAATGTCTTTTAAAAAAGCACAACTTGCCACCTGCATGCATGGCTTGATTGGCTTTGCAGACAATTTCCCTTTTCTTTTAAAAGTCTCTCTCATGCTCAGTGAAAGATTAAAAAAAAAAGACTGAAAGCGTGTTTGTGGTCACGCACCCGTGAAAAGCGAAAGTGAGGTGGACAATATTGTCTAAATACAAGAAAACACTGATGTTGGTTCTCCTAGCAAATGTGCACATGGATGCTATTGTTGTGTTCCTGATGCCAACTAAGCCAACTCCGACAAGGAGGTGATCAACACAAAAGGAAAACCACCTTTCCAAACTCGGCATCAGTGTGCGGGTAATTCATTCAAAGCATTCTCCTTTCTTCAAATTGTTCCATCACGTTTGAGGAGAATGCTGAATGCTGCTCTTTCTTTGCGTTACATCTCCATGGCAACCAGCTCCTCGCCGGACCATTCAGTGAAGTTGTTTGTGAGCAGCAAGAAGTTGATTTCCGTAATAATCTGGATGAAACCGGTCCCGCCCCCCCACTAGAGGTTGAGGTCACTGCCTGGTTGCGATCACCCAGTGAGCTCCACAGGAAGCTCTCGGCTGCACAACGCCTCCCACTGGCGAGCCAGGAGCGAGATGAGTCTCTCTCTGCTCTCGGCTCCCGGGACGAAGACGCACCATTGCACCTCACCCTCGGCTCCCCCGCCGACGCCCCCGCAAGGCAGCGTCTCCTCCCCCTTAACAGCAAAGTGGTCCATGGTGAGGTGGCAGAGCAGGTCCGGGCCTGGCAGGTCGTCAAACACCAAGGTCAGAGCCTGAGGGTACGTTTGGTAACCGAGCAGGATCCGGTCCAAGTCCCGGATCCTTCGAGCTTCACGCAGCTGATACCGTTCTCTGCGGAAGAGCATGAGGAGGGTGATCAGTTTACTACCACTGTTCAGTTAATTCTTCTGCGTGGTTTCCTGCATAGTCACCTGGAAGGAGGCTCTTTGGCAAAGTCAGGAAGAGGATAGCTGACATAGTCTTCATCCAACAGGAAGACATCCGTACTGGTCAGGATGAGAGTCCGAGGCTGGAGGATGGGTGAGTGGGCGGAGCCAAGTAATGAGGAGGATCCTGTGAGGGAAGCAGCCTGGTCGTTAGGCATCTGGACCTGCAAGGAGAGAACGTCAACAAAAGGTGAAACTAAAGGAAAAGAACATTGGAACTTCCTCAGTCAGGCAAAAGCGCTTGGCAGTGAAGTGAACCCAGTATTCATTCACACACTGGCAGTGGTACGCTCCATTACCCATATTAAACATGTATCATTTCCCAATTATGAAATAAACAGGAGAAGATGATAAGGATATAGTAAGGATACAGAGAACATACTAACTCCTTATTTCTAAAATGACAAATACTTCAACTTGCTGATATAGTTCATCTTCAAACAGCTAAAATAATGCATAAGGCTAAAAATAACCAATTAGCTAAAAATGTCATCCAATACTTCTCTACAAGAGAGGAGAAATATGATCTCAGGGAAGAACTACATTTGAAACACTTCTATGCTAGGACTACGTGAAAAAGCCATAGCATTTCAGTATGTGGAATCAAACCATGGAATGGATTGAGTAAGGAAATCAAACAATGCACAACGATGAGCCAATTCAAGAAACAATACAAGCAGTTGATGTTTGCTAAATACAAGGATGAAGAGTCTTGAACCAGTCATGATGTGCTATATATATCACTATATTGACACTTACTATGGTACACATTATGGCATTGGATGCTCATATCACCTCGTACTTCGTTACGTGATTAAAAAATTAAATTAATAAAATTTATTATTATTATTATTAATTATTATTATTAATAATAATAAATAAAATGAAAATGAAAATTACAAACTTAAATTATATTAGGATAAACATTAAAATTAGAAAAAAATTATTGTGAAACTATATTATGAAAGCAGGAAGTGAACAAATATAATAATATAATAATATATATCACTATATTGACACTTACTATGGTACCCATTATGTCATTGGATGGTCATATCACCTCATACTTCGGTACATGATAAAAAAACATTTTTTAACTATATTAGGAAAGCAGGAAGTGAACAAATGTAACAGTTACTGATTGTAAAAGTACCAGATGGAGGGGTAGGATTTAATAAGCTTTGCTTCTTCCTACTCCTTTTGGACATGTGGAACTGTGAACTGATTATGGGATGCATTCAATTGTAATCTGATGCATGTTCAAATGAAATAAAACCATTACCATGATGAGGCAGTAGGTTCATGTTTGCTTTGTGTATAATTTTAGTTGTTTACCAGATCAACAATTGTCATTTTAGGAATTTGTATGTTCTCTATAACTGGCACCACTTGCTAAGTGAAGAGTACTTTTGTAGTTATGTCCCCATATCAAGACACAGTAACTTAGATATGGTAACACTAGAGAACAATAGCGAGTTTTTGGTCCAGAATGAATTTTGCTTTGTTCAGCATTACAAAACCGCCACATGTGGCAAGTCATAAAACTCACCTGAAAGACCAGCAGGTACAGCAGCACATTGAAGGAGCGTGACGATGAGGATGCCGTACTCGCTGGGGTCTTCCTCTCGGCCACGATGAAGGTCAAGTCTCCCATCTCTTCCTCACTGGGATAGACGAATTTCACCCTGCTGCAGTGGACCAACTCGTAGTTGTGCATCTTACCTGCATGGGGCAGACATATTGACATCAGGGGGAAAAACTAGCAAAGCAATCCTCAGCTTTGGAGTGGACAATCATTACCTGTGCTTATGTTGGTAAACTGGGAGTAGAAGTCCTGCTCTGAGGGCTCTGGAGCGGGGAGCTGCTGCTGCTGCAGACTGAGAGCAGACATCAGTTCCTGCAAAAAGACGCCGGTCCCGTAAATGTCCCTGCTCAGACAGCACACTATGTGCTCGGCTGAACGACCTGCAGAGACACCAATAAAGAGAAAGGATCCATGACGGTGGTGTTGTGCAGACCTCTATACAGATACTGGAGACCAAGTGTGCGTAGACTTGCTGACCTACGAGCCTGAAGTACTGATCAAACAATCCCACATTGACAGAAAGCAGCTCAGAGAGTCTGATGGTGAGACAGCAGCAAAGACAGACGCTCGTGTCTGGATCTGTCACATCCATGGCTGGAAGACAAAAACAGAAGTGAGATTCAATCTACGACACTAAAGACTTCCTAAACATGTCCGTCGGACGTGTTCTTTTGACAGCTTGAGTCCTTGTAGGTGGTGATAATGTCAAGCTTTTTTCCCCAAATGCTGGCGCTGGTGGGTCGCTGCTCAACTTGGCCAAAAGTGAAATTACATTCCTCAACACACACTCCTTTATCTGAATAAGCACTAATATTTAAATCTCCAATGCTTCTATGCAGTTTCATGAAACCTGCTTTATGGAACATAACTTCTCACCTAGCTTAGTGCCACAAATGTTAGCATAGATTATTAAAATGTACAAAATATTATGAGTCGTGACATATCAATTGAATTGTCGGCACTGATTCATTTGCCACATGAATTTGCTGGAAAAAAGGTGGATAATTTTCAGATCAATTAAATAAAATTTGAATGAGCTCGGCTGCACGGTGCTCGAGTGGTTAGCGCGCAGACCTCACAGCTAGGAGACCCAGATTCAATCCCACCCTCGGCCCATCTCTGTGTGGAGTTTGCATGTTCTCCCCGTGCATGCGTGGGTTTTCTTTTAGTTTTAGTTTCCTCCCACATTCCAAAAACATGCTAGGTTAATTGGCGACTCCAAATTGTCCATAGGTATGAATGTGAGTGTGAATGGTTGTTTGTCTATATGTGTCCTGTGATTGGCTGGCCACCAGTCCAGGGTGTACCCTGCCTCTCGCCTGAAGACAGCTGGGATAGGCTCCAGCACCCCCTGCGACCTTCGTGAGGATAAGAATGAGGAGAACTATGAAAGATACACATTTCTACCTGGGAGGCAGTGTGTGGCCGCAGAGTCTTCCAACAGGAAGTAGATGCTATCAGTGGAGAGCAACAGGCAGCAGGTGAGTTCAGCCTCAGGAGACGTATAAAGGACCACGGACAGCCACAAGACCTGTCTCAGCTCCTCCCCCTCAGACTGGAGAGGCACAGAAAACCAGTATCAAGTCTGGACTTTAGTTTTAGTCATTCGTCATTTAGTGTATTCTACCAATGCTATATATTTGTGGAAGTAAGTCAGTAGCTGATCCCCATCAAGCCCAGCCAGGAGCTTCAACCCTGGAGAAAGACCCGGCGTGAGGTGGGGGGATGGTTGGGTCTCTTCCAGTGGGAGACGAGAGGAGCTGCAAGAATGAAGTCGTTAGGAAGGAATATGAGAAAGGAGCACCACATTTTTTATACATGGCGGCCTAGTTTTAGCATCTTGGCCACGTTTAGTGGATCTGGGTTCAAATCGGCGTTGGGCATCTGTGTGGAGTTTGCATATTCTCCCTGAATTTGTGGGTTTTCTCCGGGTACTCCGGTTTGTTCCCACATTCCAAAAACATGCTAGGTTAATTGGCGACTCTAAGTTGTATACAGTTATGAATGTGAGTGTGAATGGTTGTCTATATGTGTCCTGGTGACTAGTCCAGGGTGCACCCCGCCTCTTGCCCAAAGTAAGCTGGGATAGGTTCCAGCATGGGGATTAAGTGAATGAACAGACTTACCTCTTGGTGCTGTGTGATTTTCTGCTACATGTACAACAGAACTGCTTACTGGTTCTACAGGGACCTGATGGAATACGGAGGAGTCAACGTCAATGAAAAGGATAACAATTCATTCAAAATACCTATGGAAAATTCTGTTTTGTTCTAGGTCTGAGTCTGTGTTCACCTCCACTTCCTTGATGTGGCAAACATTTGAAGGAAAGTGGCAGAGCAACCATTTTCAGCCCCTCCAGAGTTCCCCTCTGCTGGCTCAGTTCTCCCAGAAAGGCGCTCTTGTCTTGGGCCAGGGGGAAAAGTAGCAGCACCCTCTGACCACCCAACAGCAGCTCCACTAAATGACTCCACCTAAGCACATTGTTGACAAGTGTCTTTGGAATTTGACCTTGAAGTTTTCACTGTCCACCCCTCACTCTCTGTACCTGTAGTGGTGGTTTGGGTCCTGGCAGAACTCGACATCTGCTTGAGGAGCTCTCTCACTGGGGTGAAGCACCACTGAGCCAAGAGGCACACGGACCAGCCTGTAACCAGAGGAGGAGGTAGCGAGCTCTCTGAAGTCTATCTTCAGTACCCAGAGGTGTCGGGGAGTGAGGAAGAGGAGCGACGGGCAGGTCGGCCCATTCGTGCTGGGTAAAATGTCCAACAGGAGTGGGTGTGAGGTGGTCATGGAAGAGGAGGATAGGAAAAGAGTCAGGTAGCCTCTCTGGGCTCCCCGACTCTCTTCCAGCTCCCAGGAGTTCAGGAGGGAGTGAGGGAAAAGCTGGGGGGCGATGTGCATCTCTAAGTCAGGCTGACACTCCGCTACCTGTTAAACGAGTGACAAGTGGAGAAGTTTAGAGTTTACAGCGATGTAACTCAGACAAGTGCAGTTACAGGTCGCATATCTGACCAGCATCAGTCGTTTCAGCTCAGCTGTGGTTCGCTGGAGCTCCTGGACCTCGGAGAAGAGGTAGTAGCGAGCGGGACTGGACTGGAGCCCGAAGGCCAGACATGAGCCAGGAAGCTCGGCATGGAGTTGGAGCTGGAGTTGAGAGAAACGCAGCAGTAGGTCCACCTGGAGACTGGACAATACCTCCTCGGTCCAAGGACTTGGGTCTTCATTTGCAAACACAAAGCAAAATTAAGATGTGACATGCATATCACATTTCACAATTAACAGCAATTTGTTAGGTTCGTTAGTTTAGGTTTATTAATGAGTGACTTACCTGCATCTTGATTGGGGTCTTTGATATCGTTTGATAAGTGCAGCAATCCCAGTAGCTTCGCCGTCAGCACCAAGCACACTATCTTCTGCTCCACCGCCTCCTCTTCCACCTTGAGACAGTAGCACCACAGAACACTGTTGACTTGGACTTCCTGTTCCAGCTCATCTTCATCACAGGGGTTCAACTGAGGCCCACTTGGCCCTGTCGGAGGAGTAGCGATCGGTGTGGACGAGAGCGAGTCAGACTCCTGAACCGAATCATCCAGTCCCATCTCAAAGTAGCCATCCCTGGAGTTTGGACTGCAATGAGGGAGTATTTTGTATTTGGGTATACGTGACAAAAAAGGTAAAAGGTACAAAACAAATATCCCAGAAATACAAAATGGAATTAATATTTTAAAAGTTCAAGTCCTGGTAATTACCTTGGGGAGCCCACTTCTGTTCTTTCCACATGGGAAGAACTCTCTGTGGATTGACATCCCTCTTCCTTACTCTCCGTATCCATCTTTGCCTTACGCTCCTCCTTCAAAGCAGCGCGGAGACGCTTAGAGAGCAAAGTGATGAAGCGCTGGTTGGTGGAAGTCAGGGAGAGGAGGTGAGGAGCAAGCAGAGGACACCAGGTGGCGCTGCAGCCGGAGCAAGTGGCTTCAACTGGTCTGGAGGAAGGAAGGGAGCATGTGCAACTGGAAGACAAACGGAGGGGGGGTAAGGTGAACATGGATTTTATTTTTGCTACACTACGACGGCATCACACTTATTGGATACTGACCTGTCAGTGGCTGTTGTGCTAACAGTTGCAGTGGAATCACAGTGCGAGTGTTCAGAGAGGAAGCCAGCAGAATCTCTGTCCTGCACACAGACAAATACAAACCCCAAACGTTGCTGCTCATGAACATTCAGTGTTGTGCATCCACAGCTTTGCCTTGGTTAACAATGCTCTATTATTAAGAACTTCAAATGCAAGGCTGCAATGTATTAAACTGAGCACACACTAAATACGACAAAGCCGAATTAGTTGTCATGATAATGAGTTGTCTAACCTGGGTGATGACAGCAGATGTGAGGTGTGCGCCGGTACAGAGTGCAGGTGGGAGGATACTTGGCAGAGTGGCGATTTCTTCTCTGTCAGTCATTTCTTCATCAACAGCAAGAGTTGCAGATGGGAAGTGCAAATGTGAGCTAAATTCATTCTTAGCGATGTCGTCATTTATTGTGTCTTTACATGAAAATGCACAAAAATAAGACGATTAAAATCTATACTATGTTCAGAACAAACCCACACCACAGATAAAAGGATAAGGAGCAGCTGACTGGGAATATGAAGAACTGATTGTTCTTCAAGTTACCCCAAATTAAGGAGTTTAGATTTAGACATTGTGTCTTCTACATTAATCAAAAAAAGAAAGAACACTCCTCCATCCGCCAATCCTGCACAGCCTGATACATACATGATTACCTTGGCTGGCGCAGGCAGCCTGGCGGGCCTGACAGGAAAAGGAGGGTATGGAGGAGGTAAAAGAGGGAGGGGCGACAACAGAGGTACAGGAAGAGGAAGAGGAGGGGGGAGAGAGGCCAGGAGGTGCAGCAGCAGACAGCCTGGTCTCCTCACTGATCTGACAAGAGGACAGAAAGGAGGAAGCCTTCAGAGAGCAAGCCACCATCCGCATCATCAATCAGAAGCTCCGTTAGTCTTCCTTTTAGTCTTAAAAATCCCACTGAGATGGTGCATCGGGGACATAACAGTAGATCCAGTCTTTATTCACCTGTCTTTCGCGCTTAACCCAGTGAAGCAGGGCATTTTTTTCCCCTCCAGAAAACCCCAAGCAGCTCATCGGCTGTGTGATAGATGTGTTTCTCTGGTTGGTGGTGTGAGGTTGGAGCAGCTAATCTAAAAGTTACAACTGTAACAAACACTTAAAGGTAAACTGCACTTTTTTTTAAATTTTGTTTTGCCCATCATCCACAATTCTTATGCAAGACATGAACACGTGTTCTCTTTTCTGTGAGTTCTAAAGATATAAAAACAGATAAAAAGAAACCTCATTACTGCACATAATGGGACACACCATGCCGCTATAGTACTACATACTGTAACCATGTAGTAACGAGTACATTCATGATAACATGTAATACTTAACAGTATTTTGGTCCTTTTAAGCATCAAGTGACAACAAACGGCAACATTAACTTTTCCAAACTCAACAATAAGAACACAACAGCAGCAGAACCAATATAAAGTATTATGTTTTGGTAGTGGCCTGACGCACTGTGAGCATGGTGCTGACGAGTGTGTGGTGAAGCTAGTAGCTAGCCGGTGTGGCGTGGCAAGGTGTCAATATGCCTGTAACGTAGTTCGATCAGTGAAACGATGATAATAATAAATACAATGTTGCTGTAGCTTGGTTAATATGCAAGTCACATTATATGTGAATGGAGTGCATCTTAGCTAAGTCTTTTTTTTAATATCTCTTTTTATATCTTTAGAATGCACATTCAAACACACATGTTCATGTCTCTCATAAGGATTGTGGATGATGGGCACAATTCCAGAAATGTGAAGTTTTTCCTTTAATCGGGTTTGTCACACAGTATGACGGTGGTAGAAACACAAACAGAAGATTCCATAGTAATTCACCTGCCACATGAATCAGTGTTAGATGTCAGAATGGCAAAACTACTAGACATGTGTGATTAGTAAATGAGGATCGTAGCACGAAATCAAGACAGCAAAATAAAGCCACTAACAGGACACATCAAAATTCCCTGGGTTAGTACTTACACAACTAATTTGTTTCTAATCCTATCAAATATCAAATAATGATGCATGTTGCATGACCAACATTACCTTCTTGTCACTGCTGCTCATACGGTCTTTGACTTGTTTGGCTTTTTGAATGGCCTTTAACACTTCCACTGTGTCCAACTCCTTCTCTGTTGTCACCTTACTATCCAGACAGACCTGACATAGAGATGCAGGATGATTAAACAATGCATTAATGAGGTCACAAATAATGGCAGTGCAGTGAAGAGGTGGTCCTGTACCTCTGCTGCACGGTCGCCAAACTGGGCCAAAACTTTTGTTCTGTAGTCGGGGATGATGCACATGGGGTTAGAGGATAGGTTGAGTTTCTCCAGACATGGCAGAGCACCAATGTTTTTGATTTCCTCCAACTGCACAAACACACACACAAACACAAATTCTGCATAAACAATCCAAATATATGAACTCTACATTAAAATCTTGTGTTGTTGTGTTTAGTTGACAACTTTTGTCCACTGTTTGTCTACTTATTTGTAGTAGAAGTTTTTGGGCAACCTGCGAGGGCAGCGTGGGGGACTACCTGGGCCAGCTGGTTGTGGCTGAGGTCCAGGTTGACCAACGAGTAGAGTTTGCTGAGGCCTGTCAGTTGGTCCAGCTGGTTGCCAGACAAGCTAAGAGTTTTGATGTTGCCCAGACGGGTGTGAGCCGCCTCCAGTATGCGCAGCTTGTTGTAGGACAGATCCACATGCACCAGGTTGTACAGGTGCTGCAACCACAGAACAGGTTGTTGATGAGTTGATGTGGTTTTCATTCTAGCACTCCATCAGAGCCAGTTTGCGTGAAATCAAGACTCAGTTGTTCATTATTTCTTCCATCCCGACAAGTACCTGAAGGTTTTCCACTGAAGAAAGCTGGTTGTGGCTCAGATCGAGAAACTCCACCTTTGGGATAAGTTTCTACATATTGTGAGATATTGAAGAAAATTAGAGACAAGACACGAAAAGCATGTAGCGATTGAATATGGAGGCTGTGTCTCACCACTGACTCGTCGATGGTGCTGATGGCGTTGTGGCTCATGTCCAGCGTGGTTAGGTTTCCCCACAGGGGAACAACAGCGGTCACGGGGCATCCAGACTCCGCCCCCTCTGCTTCCCACTGTGAGAATTCACTTGCTTCCGGGACGAGGATCAGCTGAGGAACATGGCCAACAGACATTATTAATACCTAAGCTACATCATGCTATACTGTATGTACATTGTAACTATACCATCATGGTTTCTGTGGAGTGGTGGATATTCAGTGTGGACAGACTTGACCTCAGAGAGGACAAACCTCCAATTTGCTCAGAATTGCAATTGCTGATCTGAGGACAAGCAGACAGAGACAGATGACAGACTACACTTCACCGTAGGCATGAATTGTGAACTTGAGAAGTGGTTACCTCGATCTGCAGCAGTGACTTGAAGAAAGACAGATCAAAGGGGAGACTGTTCTCCAAGATGTTACTGGTTCCTACTGGACCTCTAGTGCCGGAGATCTGATCAACAGATATAAAACAGTGAAAACACAAAACCACTCTGCTGGTGTGGGGATACAGGAGCATGACGTTTAGGATCAGGTCGGACCTTGAGGTAGCGCAGCCTGCAGGTGAAGTCCAAGATGTGTCCCAGGTCGGTCTTGGCGTCCCCGTTGCAGCATGTCGGTTTGGCCTGGCGGAGCTGCTGGGAAACAGCGTGAAGCTGCAGCGGCCGCAGCAAAAACACCTCACCAGCCTGCAGCAACTGCTCACCTACGCCACAGAGATATGAGATTAATACATTTTAATCTTAGCTACAAAAACAAAACAATCACGCCTTGTGGATAAACTGCCATTGATATTTCTGGTTCCTACATTATTGTCTAGTTCCCAGTCAAAACCCGTGGAGAACAACTGGGAGTGTGTGTGCATCATCTTAAGCTATCACCCAATTACATGCTGTAATTAACAAATCTGGTGACTTAAGACAAGCCAATTAAGCAAATTACAAACGGTGATGGTTCGAGTTTGAATCTCCCATAAATGCAATATTTCAAATTATTTCCCCAATTTCTCTTATGCTATGTAAACATAGTGATAGTCAGAACCAGCTGAACTAAACAAAACCGCCAAAAAGGAAGCACTCGGCTGCAGGACCTTGATTAATTATTGACAAGGTCGCAGAAACTTTAGACAAGAAGAACGGAAACCTTGATGAAACAACTCCTCAGCCAGTGCCGCCGTGATGCCGTTGATCTCCTGAAAAAGGAAAAGCAGCCTAGTGATGCTGTCTTTGCGATAAATGAATCATCTTAGTTGTAGCTGAACATAAAAAAGGAATGCCTGTAAAGAACTAAAGCGGGGTACACACTGTCGCCAGTCACATTGTAAAATCTAAAATCCTTTTTTTCTAGTTTTATACATAATTGTATTCTAAAAATGTGTACAGTAATGTCAAACTAAGGGACCTCTCCTGGACCCCTGTTTAGCTTGATGTAGATTTTGCCTTACGTGAGCCTAGTGCATTGTATCTTTCGCTTCCTCAAGAGTGGTGTGCAAGGCAGCATTATCCTCCAATAATGCCTTAATATCATCCTGTAGAACCTTGATATCATTGCGTAATGCTCTGATTTTCTCCATAGGGTTTTTAACATCCTTGAGAGCAGCGTGTAAGGCAGCATTATATTCCAGTAGTGCCTTGATATCATGCTGTAGAACCCTGTTATCCTCGTATAATGCTCTATTTTCCTCCATAGGGTTTATAAGCCTACTGAAGCGCAGCATGCAAGGCAGCATTGTCTTCCAATGATGCCTTGATATCAACCTGCAGAACTGTAACATCCTTGCAAAATTCTCTATTTTCTTCCATATGATTTTAACCTCCACTAGAGCAGTGCAAAAAGGGTCAGTGTTTCAGGCTTGAATTCTCAATCATGTTCACATGTTGCATAGCAGAGATCACATGAGGATGATTATTTACTGCCTTGAGGACTTTGGCAACAGTGGCCAACTGTTGTACTGACATGGTCATGAGATAAACTAGTGGTATCACAACAACCTAGATTAGACACCGCTACAAGGAAAATAAGCACAATTCACTTAATACAGTAAAATGCAATTATTTCCTATGCGGTGCCTTACTATCAGAGAACATGTGTTTTTGTTTAAAAGAATGATAAAACCAAACAGTCTATGATATACTGTAAACTGTGTCTTGTGTCCAATCAGTATAGGCTGAAGTTGAATGCCGCAGAGCACTCACGTAAAGGTTAAAGTGGAGGAAAGTGGCGAGTGCAGTGGGCGTGGCTTGTGGGAACTGCTGCAGTAGCGTCTGCAGGTAGAGCTCCAGATCTTTCTGACGACGCTCCACAAGACTCTTAGAGTTCTTGCCCAGCATCTTCTTGGGAGGGAGCAGACGTCGGTCTACTTTGTTCTCTGCTGTCAACTAGAAGGAACATATAATGGTCATAATATGAGTACAATAACCTGGATGAATGAGAATATTCAAAGCTATGATGATAGCAGTTCCAACACTTGGCACATGGCAGTGAATAGTAACATTATTAACTGTTATAACTGTTTGGGTGTTGTTTTGGAAGACATTTTTCTAAAGTGCCCTGCTCCCAGACAGCTAAACGTAACTTTAGCATGAGTGATACACCTTTCTAACATGCTTACCTTCTCGTGGAGGTCGTGGAAGTCACTGTAGCGATGCTTCACCGTCCATTTATGCTCTCCAACCATCACCTCGATGATGTAGACCTGAAGCACCAAATACACCTAACCTGAAGCTGGTGATAATGTTCAGCAGGGCTAAAACATTGTTGCATGTTGACGAGGTTCACTCTGAAAAAAGTCAATTTTCACTATGTAAAGCATGTTTCTCTCAGTCGTGTTGTTTTGTTTATTGTGTAGCAGTCGGCTAGTTAGCAGTTAGCTTGTGTCTTCCTGTCCGATTCATGTCGCGTGTCGGTGACAAGAAGTTTAACGCAGGAATAATAACTGGAAGATTTCAACATGAGCTAATTAACTTATAATATCTCGCCGACAAATTAAAGCAGCAAGCGACGAGCTCGGCAACCGGGCGGAAGCAGAGCTGAAACCGAGCCTTGTTTACCGTATAGTTTTCCACCAACTCCGAGCCGACAACACACAAATTTCTCTCCGGAAGCTCATCTGCGAACGACACAGGCTCCATGGTCGTATCGGGACACGGAATATGATTTGTCAGAGTTTAAAAAGCAGCATTTAAAACGGCTTTCTGTGGTGGAGGGTGTCTTTCCGTTGGCCGTCTGCCGCCATTTAATTTGTTGTCACGCCAAGCAGCTGACTGTTTGAACTGAAAAACTTTATTAGCACACATCGCTTGACAATTTTACACAGCCCTGTGCTCCGTTTCATTGCCGTCTGTTCACTAAAGCAGTGATTCCCATCCACTAAATTATTATATTTTACTTAATTGGTCCGAAAATTATTATTTATTTCAAGTAATGTATATGTGTTCGGCTACCTGTGTCAGCGACGTGTAGTGACAATGAAATGTTCAACCACAAGATGGCAGAATGTACACAGTTGCGGCCTGTGTAGCCACCTGTTATTAATTCAACAGACTAAAACACTTTTTGAGACAGTTTTGTTTGGTATGCCATGACAGTTTTGTAGCCTTAGATCAATAACATTTGGGAAACAACTGCATATTGCAATAATAATTCCAATTTATAGTTGTAAGCTTTAAAGTAAAACTGTTCGTTTTGGGAAACGTGCCCATTATCCGCAACCCATAGTTTCTAACTGTTTTTCTCTCTTAAGAACGCGCAGGAAAAAGACTTGGTGATAGATTCACTCACTTCTGTTCTGTATTTTTGGAACAATATGAACAGTGGCGTCTTTTCCTCAAACAAAAAACATGTAATGGCCAAAACCAAAATGAGTGCTCAGTGAGCAAGTGAAACTGACCTAGTCGGTATTCTGGATCTCAGCCACATGGGGTCACTACGACCACAAGTGTTTCTCAACAAAAAATGAGGTTAAAGTAACATTTAATGACGTTTTGATTGACGTTGACAGAGGTAATAATATAACAATATGTTTAGTATTGTGTTTGCTGTGGTGAACACCTGCACACCATCATACTAAAAGGTGTAGTCATCGTATTCTATCCATATAATATACAATCATTAGCACGTTGTTAAATTAATATACCAAAAAGAGAATTATTGTGGAAGTGTACCTAATGTGTTAGCCAGTTCTTCTGCTGCTGGTGTCAATCATCACAGGGGGCGGGACTAACACGATTTGGATCAAGTTACATCTGCTGACAGAAGCAGGGCGAACCATTTGCCTCGCAGGGGACAACACCTCCTTGGTCGCAAATCCAGTATACGTAAAACGTGCATAAGCGTGCTAATGTATCACACTGTGTCGTAGTTACGCGATAACAAACGAGAACGTGTAAAAAGTCGTTGTATTAGAATGTATTTTAAAAGCAGGGGCGGTCGCTCCTGTATACGCAAACCCCATATTGTACCACAAAATGGATCCTCCCAACCATTTATATATTCTCTGAAGCAGAAGCTGTGTTACAGTTCCTGCTGACCGACGTATCAGTGTGCCACAACGCTTAAACAAACAAAAGAAAAACAGGCTCTGAAATTAAGCTGGACAACACCAAAAGCTCCGCAGCTCACTTTAAACTACTAGACTAAGCTGCGAGGAGCTCTTTTGAAGTCAGGCGAGGCGAAGACAGGCGAGGCCGAGGAGGGCGTGTCAGGGAGCCACCAGGCGAGCAGGCAAGCTGCCGCTGCGAGGAGAGGAAGAGCAGGCTATGCACCAGCCCAAGCCAGAGGTCAAGAAAAAAAGCTCCAAACTAGTAAAAAGGTAGACTGTGGGAAGGAGCGACAGAGCTCATTTGAGATCTCAATCCCCCTCTTAAAAAAAAAAAAAAGAGAGCACCCTGTCTTTGTTGTCTCTGGGGAGGAGGAGGATGTAAAGGGGTGCATCATCACAGGGAGAGAGGAAGACCAGAACATGCTCTCACAGGTGATGTGCAGGACGGCCTGCAAGCTGCAGGCTGATTCCACAGAAGCCCCCCGGAGGGACGCCGTCATCCGCTCGAAGCGAGTGCTCCATCGGAGGACAACAGAGGGGGGAGGGTACCAGAGAGGGCCCAAGCATCATCCGCTCAAGAGGTCTGCCATGATATGCCTCCGGCCCGTCAACATCAAAGGGAGCCGAGCGAGGGGCATGCGGGCCCCTCAGAACACCAACCAGTTCCTCATGCATGAGAAGTACCAGATGATGCACATGCGCTCTGATTCCGTGGGCAGCGACAGTGGAAGCTGCTCAGACACAGACTCTGAGCTCACTGACATGGACTCGTACCTGGGTGCTCTGGAGAACGCCAGAGGAGCCCTCCTGGACAATCCAGAAGCAAGGGACGAGCAGGACCCGCAGAAGACAAGCCATGTCGTCCATGAAGACAGCATGCAGTACTTTCCTTCTGAGGACGACCTGATGCAGAGTCAGAACTTCATGCAGAGGGACTTTGCAGAGTTCTGTGACTTCTTGACTTTTTGAGAACCAAACTTGAAAATTCAAGGTCAGGTTTTAAGTCCATCCTTTTTTTTTCCAAGGTTGGTTTGTGGACTTGGGAAGTGACGTTGTATTCTCCGAACTGTCAGTGACACTGATGTTTGTTTTTTTTTTTGCTACAATGTTAAAAGTGATTTATGTAAATAGCAGTAATGGATGAAGACAATGTTGTTATTGCTTGTACACAAAGGATGGTGGGCGTGAGCTCAAGCAGCCAATCAGCATCCGGTTGCCTCTTTGTGGCTGTTCCTGTATGGCTGATGCTGCCTGTCATTAAAACTTGTAAATACTTAAATAAAATGTTTATGTGTTGATTGCTTTTGCTTTAGCTTAGTGATTCAATTCGATAATTGACTTGCTTGACAATGTAGTTGCAGAGTTTATGATGCCATAACAACTAGATTTATTTAAAGCAATCTGGGTCAACGTATACTGCTGCTGCTCTTACATATCCATAATGCAAAATTAAAACCGAGTTATCATCACAAAACTATGGGATCAGCTGACAAGCGACTTAATCTGAATGCCAGTCACATTTGCTTTTTTTCTATTCAGAGACACGTCTGGGCACAGAATGGAGAGTGGATTATATAAAGTGGAATAGGCTGGTTGGCCACACCCACTCAGGACAGGCTTTTTAAGCCTCTTTGTGTGTCATAAACCAATCAAGACTGATCTGGGCATTTTTTTTTAAAGGGAATAGAGTTTAAATTGAGTATATGACATGTAGGTGTAGATCTTTATAGCGTGAGCAGGAACCATGTTTGGTCGCTGGAGTGGGTGTTCAGGAAGGAGTTAACTTTTTCGATAATATCCCTTTTTTGGTCCCACATGGCTTCAAAAGCTGGGCTAGGTGTGGAATAAAGTGAATTCAGTAAATCCCGCTTTTTGTAAGGGTTACGTACCGACCCTACCAGACTCTAGAAATATAGAGTGCATAAAAATGGCCATTTTTGATGCATAACTCCTCCAAACCTTGAATTTACAATTCAATTTTGCATAATTTGCAGTTGAAAGTGACTGTTGGAATTATTAGATTCAGTTCCGGTGACGTCTCGTTTCTATTGCCATTGTTCACCAACGACAGAAGCAAATATTAACACATTTGACATAATGAAAAGTATAGGTACTTATCACTAATTAAAAATAATGATAAGCAACAGAAAATAGGACTCAAATTACGGGCTAATGGGCCGCTAGCATTACTCTGGAGCGGGTATAGGTTCCAAAAAAAACTCAATTTTCTGTTGGATATATGAGAACCGGAGCAGACTTACAGACCACAAATGCCAGATTTTCAATGTCCAGTTCCGCAAACTGACTTTAGCGTCCCCCTGCAACCCTAGTGAGGATAAGCGGTATAGAAAATGGATGAAGGGATGGATAATGTTATATTAACTGCATATTAATTGGATAGTCTTATTAAATCACTGTATATAAATGAACTAATAATGAATTTTATTTGTAAGCAGCTTTCAAGAACGCTGCACATAGACCAGGTTAAAAGCGATGTTGCGTGGAAGTATGCAGATCGGGTAATTGATGCGGGAATGGAATGAAAGCAAGCTATGATGGATGACACAAAGACTCATAACCTGAGAGGGGAGGGGAGACTATGGCGTTTTCGATGCTGAGGGAGAAACCGGCAACTTTGGATACTGTAGGTTCTGTCTGTTGAGTTTAAGGAAATTTGAGGTGAGCCAGGATTTGATTTGAGCTAAGCGGGGGGCGAGGGAGGCAGGGAGGGTGGACTTTAGTTTGCTGGAGAGATAGAGCTGGGTGTCAATCTGCAAAGCAATGAAAATGTTGTATTTACAGAAGATTTTGCAGAGAGGGAGAAGGTAGATGATGAAAAGTAGTGGTCCCAAGATAGAGCTTTGAGGCCTGAAGTAACGTGAGGACTGGGATCTGTGGGACTTGAGCTGAATGAACTGAGTGCGGCCTGAGAGATAAGAATGAAAACATCTGAGGGGGTGTGGCTGATGCCGATTGGAGGACTGTCTATGTTGGAGGATGGAGCTTGTGTCAAAGGTCGCACTCAGATCGAGGAGGATGAGGATGGCGAGTAGATCGGAATCCGCTGTCATGAGTAGGTTCCAGTATGTAAATATGTTGCACTGCTGATCTACACGCCATTTCTGAGGTTACATGAATATGCTATTTAATCAATAATTCAACTTCAACAAAGATGTTATTTGGTACTTCAACTCCTTAAAAATCTTTAGAGATGACATCATTACTGTATGAACTCGCACAAACTTGTTGAACTATTTAACTAGTACAAACCAGTTTACTCTCATTGAGCCCGGAGCTTTCAGCACCTCAATCAAATGCTCATTAACATCCTGTATGTAGTACATGTAAGAAATCAATACAAACAACAATAAATAAATAAATAATAAAAATAAGGAGAAGAGCGAGCCGCCTGAGCCTACTCCAAAGACCTTTTCACCTCTGGATCAGCTGATGTACTCAGTGAGTAGGGTGAAATTCTCCCTGAGGTGGTTTTAGCTAACACACACACACACACACACACACAGGGTCACACTAACTTGCGCTGTGTTTGCACAGTTTCTTATCAAGCACAACATTTCCACATTTCCAATGTGTCCCACCTGCACCTGTGGCTACTAACTCTACTGGTCCTGCTGGTTCTGTTGGTCTGCACAGCAGCCTGATGAAGGTCTCATTCAGAGTGGGTCACCTGCCAAAAAGAAACACACGGTACAGTCATGGCCAAAAGCTTTGAGAATACCACAAATATTAATTTCCACACTGTTTGCTGGCTCGGTTTTATAGCGGCTATTAGCATATGTTCCAGAATGCTATGAAGAGGGATAAGATGAATGGCAATAAATTGCAAAGTCCTTCTTCGTAATGAAAATGAACTTAATCCCCAAAACAAAATTTCCAGTGCATTTCAGCCCTGCCACAAAAGGACCATATAGACAAACAACCATTCACACTCACATTCATGACCATGGGTGAAAAAAGACATTTGACTGGCTCTGAAAAAAGTCTGTTAGAGAGATGCAGGAGCAAATGAAATAGATAAGGTATTGGCAAGTCAGCAATGTACCAATAAAATGTGTTCTTATAAATAGTCAAGAAGTAATATTTCTATATGTAGTTGCATTATATTTGTGCAAAAGCTGACTTTTACTTTCTTGAGCTCAGTTTGAGCTTTATTGATTGGATTGACCCAGAGCACTGAATAACAACACTCAGCCATGCATTACAATTCCCCTAATTATGGTGTACACGGGGTTAGAGTTACACAACAAATTTCCACAAAACTTTCCATTTATTCTAATTACGAGTAAGTTTTGACTATTTAAAAATGGCTACCTTTAAAAAGGTGGCTTTTGCACAAAGTGTTTTTCCACTGAGAGGAAGTTGTCGTCAAGGAGTCAGTCAGCTCAGGTTTCCACCACAAGTGAACCGGCTGTGTGTGTGTGTGTTCATGGACCCTCCCACCATTGAGGGTCCTGGGGCAGTTGCTGACTTCCAAAAACTATTTTCAACCACTCACAACTCCAAAAATGACACAGGTACTTTCACAACAAAAATAGGTTTTATCATGTATTATTTAAGTAAGCCAATATGCTTATAGTTGATCTTGTGATGCATGCGATGGTGAATCATACATTTATAGGTGGGAAAAGTGGAAAAAGCATAATAAGGTCCCCTTTAAGATGTAAGACATGGAGATGAAGACTAGTCGCCTTCAAAAAACAATTACTCTGGAGTTGCTTATCCTTCAATTATTGTTTAAAATATGCTTTTTCCACTTTTCTGACCAATAAATGTAGTTTAGAAAGTTCTATTCTCCTATTAAACGACGCCAATGTTTCAGATAATGAGGTTTGTGAGCCCTGAAAGAAGTTTGGGATGGCTCAAAATGCTTGTTTTCAAAGGGCGTTCTAACACTGGCGGCTTGTGATGTCACAGATTGCCAAGCTTCCTTATATGGGCATACACAAGCTCTGCTTCTCTGTTTATGGTGTTAGCAATGTCTCCCAGGAAGTATTGGTGTAAGGAAGACATCAGACATGAGTGGTTAGAGTTCCTGATTCCCTACCAGCAAAAAAGTGGTTAGCGCGCAGGCGTCACAGCTAGGAGACCCGAGTTCAATTCCACCCTCGGCCATCTCTGTGCGGAGTTTGCATGTTCTCCCCGTGTATGCGTGGGTTTTCTCCGGGTACTCCGGTTTCCTCCCACATTCCAAAAACATGCTAGGTTAATTGGCGACTCCAAATTGTCCATAGGTATGAATGTGAGTGTGAATGGTTGTTTGTCTATATGTGCCTTGTGATTGGCTGGCAACCTCGCCTTTCGCCCGAAGACAGCTGGGATAGGCTCCAGCACCCCCACAACTCTTGTGAGGATAAGCAGTAGGAAATTAATGTCTTTTTTTTTTTTCTTGTGTATCAGCAGAATGGCATCCATTTTCGAAATGCGTTTAGAACTTTCAAGCCAAATACTTCTTCTCAAGTAGTTCCTTCAAAGCAGTCATCAGTGAAATGATCACTGCAAAGAACAGAACTCGAAAGGTGTGTTCATCTGCGTCTAATTATTAAATCTTAGTGTTTTGGAAATGAGAAAAATTCACAATCCCACTTGGATACTGTGAACATCCAGCAGCAACAACATTTTGACGTGACTACTATTTTGATGAAAAATGTACTGAACCAAGCATTTGTTTACTCTGCTTTAGCTGAAAGGCATTACTTTGAGAAGTTCACTTCTGGTAATGAGGCTGAGCTGCAAGCTAGTTTTTTTTTTTAAGCAAAGTGGATTAATCTTGACAGGGACCCTTTTTGGGTCTGCAAGACATCATAACACTTTGCTGCGGAACAAAAAATTTAGAAAGTGTGGATTTGGACACACAAGACTGTTCAGACTCGCATGCTGGGCATTTTACCGACTTGTAGAAAATAAAAAGTGGACTTGCCAAGACAAGTTTTGTTTAAAATAGACAAAGTTAACATTATTTACTTTCAGCACAAATCAAGAATACTGGATATTTTTTTTTGTTGTTCATTCATTCATCACTCCATCAGACCTTAAAAACCAACCTTAGGTTGTCTGCAGGAGGGGAGGAGGGAGAGTAGGAGAGGATTGACTTGGAGACACACTTTGGAGTGGAAAAGTACAGCGGCCCTCTCAGGGGGCGGAGACTCGTGTGTGGTATACACAGCACAACCAATCAGAGCGCAGACAAACAAAAGCGATTGACAGCAGTGGCATGCAGCTGACAAGTCTTTGTATGAACTTTTAAGATTGTGTCATGGAGGAGAGGCGTTTACTACTTCTTATAGTGAATGAGTTGTGTTGATGAAGTAAACGCAACATGATGAACGTGACAAGTGAAAGGGGATCAGTTAGTTGCTGAGTAACTTTCCTCCATGACGGTGATGAAAGCCAGTCTACTCACACATACACCAATATAAAAGTGACATGAACCTTGACTCCAGTCCCTTACAACTGCTACCTCAAGCATCCAGTCTGACACTATATTGAATTTCAGTTCAAAAGCACTAGCAAGAAACATCACCTCTATCGATATGAACTTTCACCTTTGACACATCCAGTGAAAGGCATATTAATATCCAATTATCTTAAAATCTTCAAGTTTAAACGGCCATCTTGTAGGAAACATTTTAAAGATGAACTTTTCTGCAACACTTATTACACGTATTAACCGCTTAATTTCTTTTCACACTCACTAAAGAATAAAATGTATAACCTTTGCATTACAGTGTTGTTATGGTTTAGGATGTTTTGTGTTCATCTACATATTAACGGTGGTTATCTTCTTTTTCCACTCCTGTGACAGTTAAGAATGTTACATTAATGTTAATGCTAGTCTCACAAACCCCACCCTCATGTCCTGAGATACTAAAAGCAAAAAAAAAAAAAAAGTCATGCTGGTATAGTTAATCCATGTCTCTGCTGTGCAAGTACTAACACAAGGACACTTGTTTTTGTTCTGGCAGCCTCCATAACGCCTTCAGCACACACACACACGCAAATTAGGTTACGTTGCAAGTCACAGCGCACCCTACTGTATAGAGAGGGGCCATTTTTGTCTGTTAAGTTTGTTAATTGTAATATTAAACGACGAAAATAAAGGAATAACACTTTATATTCCAACATAGCGAGTGCAGTATGGCATGTTCAGAGCAAGTGGCTATTGACATTCTGCACGTTGCTGTATAAACGTATGTACTCTGGTCGTACTACAATATCAATAAAGTTATTTTCAATCCATTGTTATTTCACAGAAATTTCACAGAACTGTATATTTTTCTAGCTGACAAGTGAAAGACATACATAGTGTCCACGTTGACGTGAACAGTATTGATAAATGAAATATGACTAAAAAGGCTGTTTTTAAACTATAAAATGACGACGGAGATTGTCACACGTCAGGCACGTACTGCCAGGACCCAAACACGGAAGTGAAACAGGAAACCGAAGCATCCGATTGGCCCTCAGTTGTTTCTTCACGCTCTCTTTACATTATTCAACCGACTGTCTTTAGACGGTGTTTATGACCCGTACGTAGACGCAGTGACACGTTTGGTTTGGTTTATTAATGAGTCTTTTGAGCAAAGTAACGTCAACAAAGCGCTGCTTTTCAATTAGACACAAACATTAACTATTGGCATGCAGCTCGCAAAACGGCTTCCACGATAGTTTAAGCCAGGAAACTATGAGGAACTCTTGACTTTGAAGCAGGAAATATTGTGACATAAACACAGCTAGCAGGGACTGGCTTGACCGCTGGCGCCATCTGCTGGCAAACTGCATGACGTCACAAGGCAGTCACCTCAAATTACCAGAAGAAAAGTAATTTCTCCTTTCATTTAAAAATTCCCTATAGGTGAAGCGTATGCATTTATGATGGTGCCACTTTTAAATATGTACCAAAATCTAGATTATAAATGCCACCTCCATAAAATGTTTGATACTATTTCAAATGTTTATAATTGCCAAAAAGGACAAACTAATTGTAGCATCATCGCCCTGTTCATTGTACACCGTGTGCTGTCATATCGACATGAATCTGCAGTTTAAATATGAAATATTGACATATCATCTTGCATCAGTCCTGCCTGGTTTCCGTCCCCTCCTCATTGACGTCACCGTCCTCGTGTCTTTGTCTCTTGTCCTCCTTGCTCTCCAGCTCCTGTTGCTCCTTGGCATCGGCCTCCTTCAGCTTCTCCTCCACATGGTCAGGAATCTCCACCTCCATCAGGTTCTCCATGCCGTGCTCAGGCTCATCTCCTATTAGCACCTGCACGAGGAGGAGAGACAGGGGGCATGGGTTTGTTTCTTTGTTTTGTTTGGACGCAATGTCCATTCTACAGTTTTGGACATAGTATTACAAATTTGAAGGTCAAATATTCTTCCTACCTGGACTAGTTTTTCACAGGCTGCTGTGACCTTTGTGTCCGTTTCCCAGCAGTGGAACTCCCGCATGATGGGGTAGACGTTTTTGTCTTTGAGAGTCTTCCGGCCAGCCTGGGTCGCAGTCAGCTGTAACATGACAGGACTAGCGGTTAAAGTTATGAGTAAGACGAGCATGATAGGCTCACTGGTGTGTTTGTTTTCTACCAGCAGGAGAGTCTCCAACAGCATTTTCCTGATATCGGGGTCGTCTTCTCTCTTCTTGTCTTCTGGGAGGTACTGAAGGTCTACTGGCAGACCTGCACGTCATCGTCGTACGTCAGTGAACTCACACATCTCAACAACCACATAACAAAAACACACACCTTCATTTTCTTCCTCACTCAGCTCCTCTGGACCAGCCAGTGGCAGCAGAAGGAAGGGCAGGATGTCCACTGCATCGCTTAGCAACCACTCGTGATTGGCTGGGGGACATAAAGGAGACAGGGGACATGAGGACAATGACAAAGTTACAAAGTCAACAGTGCTTTGAAGCAACCTTTCCCCATAATCAAAAACGCAGATGTTGGTGTCTTACCGTAATCAAAACAGCAGTTTCGTAGGACACCGATGACTCCACCCCTCCTCACCACTGATGTTTGAAACTGTGTGAAGGGCAACAACCGCTGGATGACACACCTGCAACACACATTACATAAAAAAACAGTGCAGGACTTTGGTGTAATGGTGTCGTCAACATTCAGTATTATACGGGGCGAGTGATTGTCTTTGAAAAGAATCATTACCAAACTTGTGCTGTCAATCACCTGTCTTTGTCCATCAAAAAGAGTCTGGCCTCAGGCAGCTGCGTGAGGTTGGACAGCAGAGGAGCCAGATAGTGGAAGTTGGCGTTCTTGTTGTAGCCTTCAGTACAGAAGATGTCCACCAGCTGAGCAAGTCCAACACCCTCCTGGAGCAGCTGGAACAGAAACATTTTGTGAATATCTTTTTAGGTGGTCCATGCAGGTCTGGATGGTCTACCTGAAACAGAGACTTGCATGTCTTTTGGTGGCGCGTTAGGTTGGACAGGATGCTGCAGATCTGATCAGAAAAGGGGAAGTCTGGATCCATGACGTTCTTAAGCAGCACAGGAACAACGTTAACATCGTTCATGAGGACCTGAACGGAGAAGACATTGAAGACTCAAACAATGACCGATAGAGATTGAACAAAACTTTTGGAGCGTTGCAGTGGAACAACAAAGAAATTCAATATCAATCAGCACAGGTCACCTGGTGCAGAGTCTCATCGGCCGACAGGTTGATCAGGATGTGGTAGCAATCCTTCACTATAGCAATGGACGGGTCAGAGGTCAGTGCAAAAAGCGCACTAATTAAGTCGGGTTTAGAGCGCAGAAAGCGGCAACCATCCCTGAACAAAAACAAATAAATGAAGTAATAATGTGAAGGCACTATCAGTAACGCCATCCGCCTCTCACCTGTGTCCTGACAGTCCCAGAATGTAGTCGGTGGTGTGACCTTTGACATCAGGCCGGGTTCCAGGCGCCAGGAAGGAAAGAAGCTCTGTAGCCTCAGAATCACTCAGCATCTTCAACACTGTTCAATAAACAACAAGTAAACATTTTACATTTGGTCCAAATCTGTAAAATACCATCATCTGGGTTTGAAAAACACCAGGAAATGGAGAACTGTTAACAGCTTTATTAACAAATTCAGTATTTCTGAAATAATAAGTTTGGTTGGATGAACGTTAGCTTAATACACAACAGAGCTGTCATTTGGCCTCACCTTACACCGCTTAAAACACTGAAATAACGTTTGCGTCCGTGAGTAAAGTATTTAAATATTTAGAATATAAATAAAGTCCCACCTTTAGCTTGCTAGAGGGCAGCTGGTTTCATTCCGAGTAGTATTCTTCGATAAAAACTAACAGTCATGAGTGTTAAAAGACCCGCACGTGTCGGAAAAAACAGCGGCAGAACCAATACGCCTTTTCCGGGTTCTTCTTCTTTAGTTGTTTTAGTTGCGCTTTGCTGTCACCTAGTGGTCAATGCGTGACACTGACGTTTTTCGCTGAAATTCATATTAAGGCGAGACTGAATATAAACCTCTCTAAACCTAAAATAATCCATTATAACCCATTGATATTTTGACATAATGACTTATTCCGTTGCCTTTGGTAGTCAGACTACTTAATTTCTAAATGGATGCGCACAAGTTCTCAATAAAGTTGTAATTTGACAGGACAATATACAGTAGTCTCCTATAATGCACAACACTACAAAAATGTTATATTCACCTTTCAAACTACTTTATTGATTTATTGAACACAAACACAAAAAGACATTCACACTGTTAAGTCCCATTAGCAACAGCTCACCCCCAGTGTTGAAATTTCATATAAAATGTTAACACACAGCAGAGTTTTTGAAATAATTCATGACTGATCAGGCACTTTTTCAGTCAAGTGACCATATTTTTAACTCTTAACCAGCATTTTGAAATCGATTGTACACAACAAAATATTTCAACAAGAATGTCGTTCGGGAAAAGTCCATTTCAGGTGAGTGTGTAGATATATGTTTGTTTTTATACAAACGAGTTATTCTGACACAAGGCTTTTTTTGTTGCGTAAAAGGTCCGACTGAGAGTGGAGGCTGAAACTGAAGCTCATCAAAACATTTCATTCGATACCCGACTAAAAGTCATTGACCAAATGTGTGGACTGAAGAGAATACGGGCGGTCGGTGCGGACTGCAAACACACACCATTCATCAACACGCCCACCAGGTTTCGAGATGGGCTTCCAGTTCGTCTAACCTGCCAGAAGTCAGGTGTTTAAAGTCCTCGGAGGACATTAGAGGAGGCCGCCGTGGTTTTGGTGTATTTGGATTTTTCTTGTATTGAACATGATGGAAAAAGTCTGGTGTGAAAACATGATGTTCAAGACCGAAAGAGCACTGCAGATCCTTTGTGGAAGTCGCTCTTGTTGGCTCAGGGCGGATCATGTCGTCATCATCCTCATATTCATTCCGCCTTATCCTTCCTCTTGGCAGTGAACGGGACCTTGTTGGCAACCGTGGAACCCACCGTGGTGACGCCGCCCGCAACGGCCGAGACGCCGCCCTTCACCAGCCCCACCCCCATGGAGGGCACCGTGGTTACGGCAGACTTAGTGATTTCCAGGCTTTTGCCGCCCACCCAGGCCACTCCGCCCACGGCCGCGCCCACTACCCCTTTAGTGACGTTGAAGAGGCCGCCGGTCACACGCCACATCATGCCGGGTTGTGGCGCCACATGGTCCTTGGCTGCATCTGCTGGCAAAAAAAAAAAAACACAATTACATGAAGCACAGACACCAACAACATACCCGTTTACCTCATAAATAAAGATAAAAATGTGATAAATGTTAAATTACTATTTTTTTTTACTTCATACAGTCCCACTTTTACCCACTTTAGCATGACTAATGTCCCCGTATTGTAACAGAAAGGTTTTAAGGCAGGGGTTTCAAACACGTGGCCCGCGGGCCAAATGTGGCCCGCAGGACACTAGTTTGAGGCCCCCGCCTTGATATGAAAGTTTAATGTTAGTGCGGCCCGCCCAAGTTTGATATGGATGCTGTATGGTATCATGTACCCAGAAAAAATTATTACGTTTGATTAATGTTCATGTTAAAGGTTAAATAACTGTTAATAGTTGTCCTCCCTATCCGTGTGGAAGTGGTAAGTTTTTGGCTTTTTTAAGTTTAAAGGAAATAACTTGAAGGCTACCGTTTAGGTCGCTAGCTCTCTAGTTTGCGAGTTAGCATGTGTCTCAAGACCCTGCAGTTGCGCAATATGTTGTAAATAAAAAGAGTATAAATGTGACTATAGTCGTGTTTTGTCATGTCTACAGGGCTCTAATAATGCTTTGTTCATTTTAATCTGAAAAAAAATAATTTGTCTAACCCACCAACTATATGTGGTTTCTTAAGTTCTTATTATTTGCCGTTTTTTATTATTATTATATTTATTTATTTATTACTGATTGATTGATTTTCTTTATTCTTGATTTGTTTATTTATTTTTCATCTTATTTTGTGCAGAAAAATAAAAAGTAAGATATTTGAGAACAGTGGAATGTTTTATCAGAGCTTTTCTTGTAGAAAATCAAAACCAAAGCAAAGTTTATTCATTTTTCTTTTTTTAATAAATGCGTTTTTTTTTTTTTTTTTTTTGTAAAACCTGATGCGGCACAGTCTTGCCTAGACCCTAGCTCCAGTGGCGCCCAAGTAAATGGAGTTTGAGACCCCTGTTTTAAGGTGTCTACTTTGCGTTGCCATATTAAAATATTTATCATTGCTGAGCTGTGGCGTGTGAAGACTCTGCGGAATGTCGGAGGTTGTGCAGGACACAAACACTTTCGGAATGAGCCTTCTATGAGCAGCTCGACGATGACCTCCACCAAGGAAATCCTCCAGGTTTTTGTTGATAATAGCTAGCAGTACAATACAAAGAAGAACCTATTAAATGTTATTATGGATGCTGGATATTTTTCCTCTTCATCTGAATGAATAATTTGGAGGCCAACAATTTGCGTAGAATTACCACAAAATGTGCAAACTATTTTCCATCACAGTCCACTTGCATTGGGGCCAAGTGGGGTGACTCAGCAGATAGAGCTCTGAAAGAGAAAAACCTTGCAAGTGTGACCCACTTAGTGATGTATAGTAGCATTACACCCATATACTGGGATGCAATAGAACCAAAATCAGCCTTGGTGGAGGTCTACTGAATGACATCGTTGGACGCAAAGATTAAGTCTACAACGAGTCTGACTACCGCCAACAAACAAACAAACATATTCCCCACACAGGCAGTGTGTCTGAAATAGCAGGAGGCAACATGTGAACACAGATTGCACCATGTTCCCTGTGGATGTGCCAGGGTTTAGTTGAGGGGGTGGGGTGGGGGTGTGGGGGGAGGCTTACCCTCTGTGGGCTGACTGCAGGCGGGTTCCATTTGGTCTGACGCCACGCTGGTCCCAGGCTGGGGCTCCATGTTGACACTATTCACGTTCTGGAGGAGAGGGAACATGGCGTATTGAATGTTAGTAGTGTATAAAAAAAAAAAGAAACAACAGGATAAGACGTGTATTTATATTTATTCATACTTTGCATTGATATCTTAATGTTATCTTAATCATTGCTGGCAGTGCAGACATAATTATTGCAGTCAGGAGTAACAAGGCATTCTTGTTTTGTGTGTTTTCTTTGAGCACCACGTGGATAAAATGTGTACTTAGATTTTTACATACTGTAAATTCATGTCTATAAGACGCTATTGTTTTTTCTTAAACTTTTAACCCTGCATCCTGTACAATGGTGCGGCTAATTTATGGCTAAATTCTAATCTCGGGTTAGCTCTCAGTGAAGAGACGGTAGCTCTTTATTGGCAGGAGTAGGTATACCAATAGAAAAGAGTGACTCATAATGTAATCTTAGAAAAAAAATCGCTAAAGTCATCACGCAGCAACCAAACACTCAAAAGATATGCCAAATAAATATAAAACATGTACCAGTAAGAGTTTAAGCTACAAAAACACAACATTTTAAAGTTAGAAAAAAAATCACTAAAGTCCTCACGCAGCAACCAAACACTCAAAAGGTATACCAAATAAATATAAAACATATACCAGTAAGAGTTTAAAATACAAAACCACAACATTTTAAAGTTAGAAAAAAATCGCTAAAGTCATCACGCAGCAACCAAACACTCAAAAGGTATATCAAATAAATATAAAACATGTACCAGTAAGAGTTTAAGATACAAAAACACAACATTTTAAAGTTACAAAAAAAATCGCTAAAGTCATCACGCAGCAACCAAACACTCAAAAGGTATACCAAATAAATATAAAACATGTACCAGTAAGAGTTTAAGATACAAAAACACAACATTTTAAAGTTAGAAAAAAATCGCTAAAATCATCACGCAGCAACCAAACACTCAAAAGGTATATCAAATAAATATAAAACATGTACCAGTAAGAGTTTAAGATACAAAAACACAACATTTTAAAGTGACAAAAAAATCGCTAAAGTCATCACGCAGCAACCAAACACTCAAAAGGTATACCAAATAAATATAAAACATGTACCAGTAAGAGTTTAAGATACAAAAACACAACATTTTAAAGTGACAAAAAAAATCGCTAAAGTCATCACGCAGCAACCAAACACTCAAAAGGTATACCAAATAAATATAAAACATGTACCAGTAAGAGTTTAAGATACAAAAACACAACATTTTAAAGTTAGAAAAAAATCGCTAAAGTCATCACGCAGCAACCAAACACTCAAAAGGTATGCCAAATAAATAGAAAACATGTACCAGTAAGCAATGTGAGCATTCCAGGGAATAAATATGATGATGGTGAGTGATATTTTTGCAACTAAATTCCAAATAAATGTGCAGAAAGGAAAGCTCAGGGTAATAATTGCTAATACTATAACCTTTCTTGAAGAATATGATGACCTCCAGGTCCTCCTCTCACAAAATGTGGTATGACAAAACTGCAAAGTTATGTGACAACTGGTTCCCCTGTGCTAACTATTACATAAAGTAAAATTCACTTACATAAATGCATTTGAACAAATTATAGCACAATAAGATCATCTGCAGGAAGTTAAATTGGGGGGTTGGGGAAGAAACAAGATGTGAGTTGAAGTGAATTATAAAAAAATAAATACATTTAAAAAAGCATTGACTTCCACTCCAAAAAGTGCATTTATGATCACTTTTATTGACACGTTAACGATCAAGGATGTGACTTCCTACCTTGACCATGGTGGCTCAGCTTCAGACACACCTGGCTTCGCTAGAAACTTGACTCTGGAGCAGCTTCTCTAAATTAATGACGAGCTCCAAAGCGGGAAGCCTGTGACGGCTGTGACGGCGTTCTTTGCTCTTCTGCCGGGCCTCTGGAGCTCATCGATGTACGGACCTTTTTCCTCTTCTTCTGTCCCAACTTGTGTTGGCTTTGCGGGCTGCGCCACGCAGCAATAATCTTCTTCTTCTTCTTCTTCTCCCTTAGCCTGATCGCTTCTGCCGACGTGGCGCCCTGTACCGACACATACACATACACGCACAAGCACATGCACACACAGTACGCACACTGCACTTCCGCTCAGAGCTTTCAAATTAAAACACTGTACTCTTTGAATTTTCGCTTTTTTTGTGGGTGGGTTTTAAATGGCAACTCTCTGGTATTGACATGACGTTAATGCTCCAACAGATGGTGCTGTTTTCCTGTTTTCTAATATTCCAGTATGTTTTTTTTCTATTCAATACAAAGCACCGAACGTTATTAAGCAGTCTGAATGAAAACACTGCAGGATACATGACAGGCGTAAAACTTTGTACTTCCAACACCTCAGCATAGCTTTTATACACCTCCAAAAGAAGAAACAATACGGACTGTGATATGATTTTAATCTGGGGCGTATTTAATCATTTGTGGGCCCAAGGCAAAATTCCTTAATCAACCACTGAGGGATTATTATTACCTTACAAGTGACTCATCTCAACACTTTTACTGTAACAACTTCATCCCTAAATCTGCTGTATTATTTCCGGCTGTGAGGATGCCAAACGCCTCTATCTGTCTACATTTGGTTTCCCTCTTGCCTTCTATTCCTCCTCACCCTCAAATGATACCTTGCTTTCCCCAAAACTGCGCCATCGAGTTTGTTTCCCTTCCCTCTTCCGGAACTAGTGTGCACATGCGCAGTAATATGGAATAGTCCATTGCATAGGAGCAGAGAGGGGGGAGCAGTCAAAGCTCTTGATAGATTTTGATGTACATATTTTTTAGTAGTTTTAAGTCCACGAATTAGGACAAATAAAGTAATATATACTTCAAATCTAAATAAATAATCACTTTTATGAGAATATTGGTGCCCCAAGCAATTGCCTAATGGTAACTTGGTTCACCCCTGCCTTTAATACACTAGTTATGTCCCATTCGTTCAGACGGTGGTCAGAGTTGAGTTTTCTAAACAACTTGCCAGAAAAGTGACTACTTTTGTAACACGCTGGTTAGTTCAAGCTCCAATAACAGTCTCAGTCTGTCTCTTAAGTTGGCATTGTTCACTTGCAACAAAGGAAGCTAACAATAAATAGTGGACTGAACTGTGAGCTGACTCACCAGAAAGATTTTAGCCCTAGCATTTCAGAGGAGAATTACACGGCACTTTAAATAGTTCACAGGGGCATCCAATGGTTGGTAGGTTGATTACAGAAGCATAAAACAAATTTAATTAGTCTCTCAAACAGCGCAATTTCTTTTATTTCTTGGACTGATGGGGCAGTCGTGATTTAGCCCCGATGAACTCCGCCTAGCAACTAATCACATGACCAAAAAAAAATTAAGCCAATTTGTGTATTTAGTCTAGCTAGCTAAATTAGTCCTTAGTCATTTAGTAAATGTTTAGACCTGGTTTAGTCTGTTCAACTTTCTGAGATGAAGGTGGTGTACAAAGACAGAGTTCAAAGTTCAGACCAAAGCCTCTTGCAAGGTGCAGTGATATGCTTAACTGATTTGTAATCACAATAAGCCATAAAAGTGATATAAGAAAAAGTTTGAAACAATGATATACACTATCTAGCTGAAACATGTCAAGTAGATGTTATTGCACTGAATTGTATTTATCCCGGGCTTTTATTCTGGAGGCAGGAAATTGCTAAAGGGGCGTTGCAACTTTATGTCCGGGATCCAGCTCCGGATCCCACATCACCAGCAGTTACAAACAGCAGTTGTTGTTTTTTTTCTTCCTCTCACAAACACAAGTGACACATACAGACTGAAGCCATAAAGTGGGGTCAAGGGTCAAGTGCAACATGGTGACGCAGGAAGCCACTTTGATTGACACAGAACAGCTTTTGACATGGAATGCATGCACACCACTGCTCATAACATTTCCATAGCAAATCGAACTGATAAATTAAAACAATCAAAGTTTAAAAAGTTTAAAAAATCTATTTACCCACTCACAAATTAAACCTGGAATCCATAACAATACATACTACATAATTAAAAAGTGATTAAAAAGTAAAACAGATATTTTTTGAGTCTATCGTCTGTAATTTCTTATTTTAAAAACACTGCAGCAAAAAGTGGACACAGGAGGTCGCTGTTTCTCAAGCGCAACTGAGCTAGTTTTGTTCAGGCATATTCTCGGCGGCATAATTTTTCGGGGTCCTTGCTGGAAACTGGGCGGCAGTGTCGACGCAAGACGAAATATAATAAATACGATAGAAGAGTGGAGTAAATAATAATCGAAATCAAGTTACTGGGTTATTATTGGAGCCTCCCCCACCCAGCGATGAATCTTGAACTGCTCGGTAAGTAGGAAACACTCACTTTCGTAGAACGATCGTACCTTTTCTTACATTTGTGTTTGTTATGGTTAGCATCACAAGCTAGCCCGGCATGTGAAATGTGACGTTAAAAATCACATTTTCAATGCGTAGTATCACAGTTTTACCTTAATATTAATACTAAAATATTGCCGTACTTGATAATTACTGAATGTTTTCTTTTAGAATGAAAATGAGTAAAATGTCACCAAGCTAACGATAGACGATACATTGTATGTAATTTTGTGAAGTGTTCCACCTTTTATTAGGTAGCTAAACGTCTAATGACGTTCTCTTCATTATCAGCGAATAATATTTTTATGATCTTGGAATTGTTGATATTACAATTATGTTGAAAGTCTGATGTGCCTCCATGCTATTTGTTTCCTTTTTTATTCATCCCCTAGAATCTTTTGGGCAGAACTATCCAGAGGTAAAACAAACACTATTAGACATTATGGGTGGCATAATTTAGACTTTAACTTTTTGTGTCTATTTGTGTTAACAGGAGGCAGATGGAACTCTCGACTGTATCAGCATGGCTCTTACATGCACCTTCAACCGTTGGGGGACTCTCCTAGCAGTGGGCTGCAATGACGGCCGTATCGTCATCTGGGACTTCCTCACACGGGGCATCGCCAAGATCATCAGCGCACACATCCACCCAGTCTGCTCCTTATGGTGAGACACGCTGTCCCTAGCTGATGTTATTCTGGCTTAAATGTGACAACAGTGAATAATGATGATGATGGAAGTGGCAATTTTGTTGTATTTGTCCAGTTGGAGTCGAGACGGCCACAAGCTGGTGAGTGCATCCACAGACAACATCGTGTCGCAGTGGGACGTACTGACTGGCGATTGTGACCAGCGGTTCCGCTTTCCCTCCCCCATCTTAAAACTGCAGTGCCACCCCAGGGACATGTAAGTGGTTCATCTGCATCTGGGAACATTTTCCACAGACGTCAACAATTAGTTAGACTGTTTTTCTTCCTTAGGGACAAGGTGCTGGTCTGTCCCATGAAGTCTGCCCCGGTTCTTTTGACTCTCTCCGACTCAAAACACGTCGTCCTTCCTGTGGACGATGACTCGGACCTGAATGTGGTGGCGGCCTTTGATAGGCGAGGCGAGTACATCTACACTGGGAACGCCAAGGGAAAGGTCAGCTCTCTAAAATACGCCCAATTACTCAATGCTTTTCAATCAGAGAGCAAATATGAAATAAATGCTCCTGTGACCGTTCCAGATTCTAGTGTTGAACACAAACACTCAGGAGCTGGTGGCATCATTCCGAGTGACCACTGGCACGAGCAACACCACCGCCATCAAGTCCATTGAATTTGCACGTAAGGGCAGGTGAGGACGCCGCAAGTCTGACATTTACTTTAGCATAATCTGGAACCAAATATAGCAGGTTCTGGCACAAAACTTGGATTTTTTTTGAAGCTGTGGTGGTGGGCTGGGAGATGTACTGCATTTAGCACTTATTTATTCATTAACTGTAACTCCACATTGTACTATTTTTCACTCTAATGGTAATAAGGAACAAAGTGCATCCCTTTTCAACTAAATACGGGACACGTACTTGTATCTGGTTGCATGTGTGCGAGTAAATGAAAAATTTACTCACGGTGTCTCGGATTTTAGTCACAAAATGCAACCATTTTGTTGCAGTCTGGGGCAATATATTACTGTCAGCAATAATGTCAATAACAGGGTCGTTTTCACAGGATTGACTGATAAATGCAGGCTATATATGGCCTATAATAGGCTATATATGTGTATATATGTGTTGGTGATGCCCCACAACCAATTACATGTAGCAGAAACCCTGTGCAGCCTCTGCTGGTATTTTATTCAAACCAAAATGTGTTTGGTATTTTACACGTGTCTTGTATTTTGCAGTTGCTTCCTCATTAACACGGCAGACCGAATCATCCGAGTCTACGACGGCAGGGAGATTCTAACCTGCGGCAGAGACGGCGAGCCAGAACCGATGCAGAAACTACAAGACCTGGTCAACAGGTGTGCTATCAACTGACCTGACTGTATCAAGCAGACTGCTAACACTCCTGTCTTACTGCGTGTCAGGACTCCGTGGAAGCGTTGCTGCTTCTCCGGCGATGGCGAGTACATCGTGGCCGGCTCAGCCCGACAGCATGCGTTGTACATCTGGGAGAAGAGCATCGGCAACCTGGTGAAGATCCTACATGGAACCAGAGGAGAGCTGCTGTTAGATGTTGCTGTAAGGGCCGCCTAGAACGTGTGCGGTTGTATTTGTAATCAGATAACATAAGTGACCCTTCTCACCTTTCTCCAATGTGCAGTGGCATCCTGTACGTCCCATTATTGCTTCCATCTCAAGTGGCGTGGTGTCCATCTGGGCCCAGAACCAAGTGGTTAGTTGGAATAAACAGCGCTTCTTCTCCGGCACAGCGGCTAAACTACAGTATAATAGTATTTAACTTGAAACTGCTTTTTGTTTGCAGGAAAACTGGAGCGCTTTTGCTCCAGATTTCAAGGAACTGGATGAAAATGTTGAGTATGAGGAGAGAGAGTCTGAATTTGACATTGAGGATGAAGACAAAAGTGAACCGGAGCAGACAGGTAATTAAAAAAAACACCATATGATCGACCTGATATGCTACAGGCTCCTCCAATATGGAGCAATATTAATTCAGTACTATTGTGCCTCATCCCACTATGGGAACAGTTGTTTTTGGCTGCACCACTCATGTAGTTGACTGGTTTCGCTGGTTGCACTGGTCTCTCAGATGTTCTCACTTCTGTTGCAGGTGCAGACGCAGCAGAAGACGAGGAGGTGGACGTCACCACAGTGGACCCCATAGTGGCTTTTTGCAGCAGGTAAGGAAGACCACTGCTAAATTGGTCTTAACAGTGCGGCCACTCCTGAAGTTTAACAGCATGAGTTTACCCACAAAAATATCCGCTCATGCTAAATCAAGATTTTTTTTTAATTACAAATGATGTACCTTTTAATGAAGTCAGTGGTAAAGACATGTGTTTAATTTGTAGAGGATATCCCCCCTTTTATTTTATTTTCTCTTCTTTTCTATCCCCTCTTGCTCTGGTCCAGTCACTTCAAATTTGCATAACAACAAAACATCAAATAAAAATCTCTATATCGGGGAAAAGCATATCTTATAATTTCAGAGTACAGAATCAGTTAAGCAGTACAAAATACACAATATAGAAAAATAAACAATATAAACAACCCAAGTATTAACAAAATCAACAGTTTTTATTATATAAAATGGTATATATATATATATATATGGTTATATACAATACAGTATGTAGATAATATGAAACAAGATGAGATATATGACCAGTCTATACACTGAGATCTTGCTAGAGATCTATCACTATCTATCCTATACTTCTGGACAGGAGAAAAAAAAATCCACCAAAGATATTCAGCATGACTTGGAAGCACTTGTTGGAAGCCTAACACACTAAATTCCTCCCACTGAACTCCCATGGACAGTTCCTCCAATGGACAATTTGGTCTTGTTTATGTCCTTCAGCGACGAGGAGCTGGAGGATTATAAGGCTTTGTTGTACCTGCCCATCGCTCCTGAGGTTGAGGACCCTGAAGAAAACCCCTTTGGTCCGCCGCCGGATACTCAGACTCAGACCGGAGCAACCGAGGACGCGCAGGCGGGCGGTGACAAAAAGCAGCGGCAGCCCTCCTCTGAAGGAGGCCCCGCCAAGAAGAAGGCCCGTACTACCAACATTGAACTCCAGGGGGTGCCAGTTGACGGTAAGAAAACATTGGCACATTGGCAAGCACCAAAATGATATCTTATGATTATTTCAATTTAAATTCCTAAATGCTGACATATTTTAAATTCTATGTTGAAATCTAATTCCTAGCTGTGACTGTGTTTGATTAAACCCTCAGAAGTGCACCCCCTACTGGGCGTGAAGGGGGATGGCAAGTCAAAGAAGAAGGCAGCTGGTCGGCCCAAAGGCTCCAAAGGTAAAGACAAAGACTTCCCCTTCAGGCCAAAGCCCTACAGGGGTGAGCGGCCCTCCTTCGCCATGGAGGTCCTGGGCAGCTCTGGCCCAGGAGGCGGAGGCGGCGGAGGAGGAGGAGGAGGAGGGATGAAGGGCAGGGCAGAAGGGGTTCTGGGCACAGGTAAGCATGTCACTGCCCCTGCTGCTGCTGCTGATGCGGGGTTGGGGGGAAGCTCTGCTGATCCTTCTGCCCTGCTACACTGATCTACACCAGCCTGTCTCCAAGCACCCCCCCCCCCCCCCCCAACCCCTCCCTGTGCTGCTTCTTCCCAACAACAACAACAACCTGCCGCCGGGTCAAAATGAGCCCACAAAATTTGTATACAGTTTGAATCTCATGAGGTTGTGTACTGGAGGTGAAAACGAGACCAAATCAAAAGATTACATCAGTGGACTAGTCTAGTCCCGTAATTGGTGGTAATCCACACTAAACCACAGCTAACTTTTTTTTTTTTTTTTTTTTACACATAGCCTCATCGTCGTATTCCGACTGTGGCTTTCTTACTTAAAATATCTCCCTAATTGGATTTGACAACTTGAGTGAAGTTGGAAACCTGTTGGATGCAGATTGGCATCACAACGGCCGACGGTGGGTTGGTGCAGCTATTTGGTACGTCTACTTCCTGCTTGGCCTTTGACCCTCCTGCTCCCACTCCCGCCTCGCTCCTTTGGCCTTGTTTGGTGACAATGAAGCCGCACTGTTAACTTTTAGGAGACTAACTTGATCTTCAACACGTTCTTCAACATGTTGAAGTTGCTTTGAAGCAAGTACACACATGCTTCCTGTTCGGGAAGACTGACATCCAACACAAACAAAAGTTAAAGGAATGCATGGGAATCTTTAATAACAGTAATTGGAGTTGGCACTACATCCAGTACTGTTTTTCCCCCTTAGGACAAAAACAACTGATTGTGCAATTAGGTTCTAATTTATTCTACTATTGATTGATGCTACCATGTTGGCAAGATATAGAACGATGGTACTTTTACTACTGTAGTGGGAATTGTTTGTGTTGTACAATGCCTGATGACAACACGCATCCTCCTCTACAGGGACCCTGGTGACGCAGACATACAAACAGCACGACATAGGAGGGATGGACTGACCTGTCGGGAGGATGTGCACCAACAAGCCGTGACAAAGACACACAAGAGCTTGCTGTCACATACAGACTCTTTCCACTCCCACCCACAGCCCAAGTGTCACGGGGGAACTTCCACAGTTCGGCCCACTGACATGAGCCCACCAACAGTAGAGATCACTTGTCCCCTGTGTCATGTATAGAACTCTTAGTGTGTGTGCGTGTGCGTGATTGTGCTCTTTTTTGTTATTTTATACATTAAAACATTTTGATTCAAATATATGTGCGGTAAATGTGATGTATTGTTAAACAATTCAAATTACGTATTACACATCCTTACTTCAACCTAGTAAGGATAAAAGACAAAAAAAAAAACGCAAATATTGTTGTGTTTTTTCAAACTGAATGACTTTAAACAAGGTGCAAACATGACTCATGTGTCATATGACCAACTCGACGTTTCCGCTTCAGAATTCTGACGTCGTCAGTCAGGTTGTCAAATAATACAGCAGCTCCGTTCATAAACAACTCTGACCAATCAGAGAGGAATGGGCCTGGCATCCGGGTACAACGTTGACGCAGATTAGTTTATTTAACTGTCAATCAAAGTCATCCGTCAAGGTGACATGGTTCACCAGCGTCAGATCGGAAACCGTGTAACAAAACGTTGCCCTTTCATCAAAAGACAAAGCAAATTTTGATTTACATTTAAATTTAGATGTACGTGTGTTTTCTTCATAATTTAAACAACCCTGCACGGTATTATACTTGTAGAATATGTCAAAGGAAAACGTTTAAATATCCAAAATAAACAATAGGACCCTCTAGGTTAAGTTACGTTGTCTTACTCTGAAATCCCACAAGGAAGTACGTCTGTGCTAATGTGCGGTAGTCGGCCGGGTGTTGCAAGTAGGTCTGAATTGGCTGCTAACATACCAACTAAATAGTTGGAGGACTTGTCCCCTAGCAGCGTGTTCGTCTTTGTCCGCCGACGGGATCCACGTTGGCCGCGATGGAAGTGGACAAAATGGACGAGAATGACTGGAGGTACCACGGGGAAGGCAACAAGAGCCTGGTGGTCTCCCACGTCCAGGTGAGTCTGCTAGGCTAACATTGAACATGGAGGCAAGTTGGGCTAGACCTGGACGCCCAATGTTAGCTTGGCACTTTATAGTCATCTTCAGCAGGCTCACTCTCGCTTTTTCCACAATGGAAAACTTTGTGAAAAATGTCCGGAAATGTGTTTTAACAACATTGTGTAGTGTCATTTTGTCGGGGTTCATGTAACGTCGGAATGCTGTTTGCTAACTCGGCCGTGTTGTCTGCGTCCAATCAATAACAAGACATTAAAAATAATAAAAACACTTAAAATTATCAACAAATACATTTTAAACGAACCTTTGAGACACAATTTCAAAGTTACCTTGTAATTTATTAGCCGGTGTCAGCCGGCTGAGAACAGATATAGCTGCGTGGTGCGTTCATGGACACTCATGCACACCCCCCGCTTAGGAATGGGACCGGCCCGAGCACGTCGATGTTATTGAGCAACAAGTGATGGCATCAGCTGTGTTGTGTTCATTTTCTCCTCACCGGATGTACTTTGGCACATTTGTTCCTATTAAACAAAAACAAAAAGTGAGACATTGACACTGTCATTTAACAATATGTATACTATTGTTGTTCCAGTACACTGAAATCGGATTTATGGGAGAGGGTTTGAACTATTAAAAACAGGTGTCAGTGTGATGATGATAATGTAGATGTAACACAAACATTCCTGTGTTGACAGATGTTTGTGTGCTATTTGAACACACCCAGGTGATGACAGGCACTAAACACAATCATCTATTTATTGATATGATTTTAACCACGGCATTAAGTTGTGATGTTTTACTGTGGTCTTATTACTTTGATACAGCTGAAAAATCTTATCGATGTAGAAATAAAAGTCCCACTGCTATTTTCCCTACAGCTTTCCAAAGTTCTGCGGCTGCTCAAATATCCTGCTGAGGACTCGGAAAACCCCCCGCAGGTAAATATGAGGTTCTGCAGGATGCTTCTTCGGATGCTATCCTGGGGTGTGTGTGTGTGTGCATCTGACATATTAGATGCTTGCCAAAGCAGCCTGTTCTACGTGTTTTTTTTTTTTTGTCAGTTTTTATTAGTTCTTACTGGCTCGCCATGCATATGTGGCTTTGCCTTTGTTTCAGGATTTAAGTGTTCCCTGTCTCTCCCCGTGCAGAGGAAGTGTGAATCTTCCTCCTGAACCGACCCTTTGTTGTAGGGAATAACGTAAACGTAATTAATCTGTTCATTCATTCATTTTCTACCGCGTTATGCTGGAGCCTATCCCAGCTGTCTTTGGGCGAGAGGCGGGGTACACCCTGAACTGGTCGCCAGCCAATCACAGGGCACATATAGACAAACAACCATTCACACTCACATTCATACCTATGGACAATTTGGAGTCGGCAATTTTAACCTAGCATGTTTTTGGAATGTGGGAGGAAACCGGAGTACCCGGAAAACACCCACGCATGCACGGGGGAGAACATGCAAACTCCACACAGAGATGACCGAGGGTGGAATTGAACCCTGGTCTCCTAGCTGTGAGGTCTGCGTGGTAATTAATCTGTTCTAAGGTCCAATTTGTAACATTAACTGTCATACAAGCGTAAAAGGAAGCTAAAAAATTGTGTACTCACCCCAAACTGTGATGACAAGGCGGTACAAAACTTGCAAGGGGGGAGGGGGGGGATTACTGCCCACGCCTCTTAGCATGTGACGCTAAAGCCCTAAACAGGATGCTTTGTTTGCTCACGTGTTTGTGTTTTGCAGACGACGGAACAGGCCTTCAGGCAGATCCAGAACATTGTTGACTTCAGCAGCAACGTGATGAGCAACCTGTTGGGAGAGAAGTTCATCCACAGTGGAGTAAGCCTTTGTTTTCATCTCGGTAAACTAGTGTTCAATTCCTTCCAGAACCATTTATGATGAGGGAAAATCTGCAAAAATGACTACATCCCACTGGTTTAAGTCTTTATAACTCCTCATGAGATGGTTACATGCATTTAAACTTACTTCTCTAAGGACAGCCAGGGTCTCATTCCCTTCATGCCGTTGTTGTATGGAACAAAGGCGCCAAAATACTGAAACTAGTGTACAGAAGTAAACCCTCTTCCTGCCTGTTTGACCAGCAAATATATCAAATTCGTTTTCATTTATTGTGCCATTATCTATTATCGTTCCAGGCCTTTTTTTCGGAATGAGAAATCTTGTCCCGCTTTAATCTCACGGGATCTTGTGACATCCTTAGAAAAACAGAGACCATTGTTGTTGTTGTTTGCCACCCTTTAAGGGAAACACACAAAACTTGACCTAACACTGGCTTTAACAGCTTTTATGTAAACTTAGTAAAGTATGCTGTTTTTTTCAAGAATGACACAGTATCTTCAGGCAAAACGATTCAAAACAGAAATTAAAAGTCCAAATTCAAGCTGTCACAAAGCAGCTTTTGTCTTTGAGCTTCTTCTAAACATGAACATATACGCCTGATGGCCTTCAGAGTCGCGAGTCAGCTGATGTCTTCTTTGACACATGGCGTGATTGTGAAGAATGCTGCTAAACACATCACATGTTGGGCCCCCCCAAGCACAAACGCGAATAAATAATCCAGAAACTTCATCAATTTGAGATGATGATGATGGCTGTCACTACTTGGCAGTTATCGGCAAAAAAAACGTACGGCTGTGGACATGAAACGTATGTAAATGAGTGGTGTAAAACATGGATTCATTCACGTCATCGCTTTTTAAAGATGCGACCAGAAAGCACAATAGCGATCCCTCGTTTATCACTAATTGGTTCCGTGATTAATTCATTTCCACCAAGTAGGATTTCTTATTTATGAAGGGAATACTTTTGTTACAGCACAGAAAATTTACATTTACAACCTTCTTAATACGTTTTTTAACATTAGAAGTCCTCTAGCCTCCGAACCTGGGGAGACAGAGCCTTCTCCATTGCTGCCCCCCCACTCTCTGGAACTCTTTGCCCCCATTCACTCCGTGCTTACCCCGACCGTCCCACCTTCAAAAAACAACTCAAAACCCTCCTGTTTAAATCCGTTTTTAATGTCTTTAATGTCCGCCCCGCTTTTAGCCTTGTTTTAGCTGTTGTACTTTAATGCATCTTTTACTGTTTTTACTCAACTCTATTTTTATTTCTTTTTCTCTACTGTAAAGCGTCTTTGATACTCTGAAAAGTGCTATACAAATAAAATGTATTATTATTAGACACAAATTAACACCCAATTCGCACATTTCCACTTGTATTAGCCAATACAGTACCTAATAATAAGAGTAAATAAGCCATTCAACATAAGATAAATAAGCCTTGTGTGTCGCTATAAAAAACCTGTTCTGGTAATCAAGTCTGGTGTTTGTGCGTCTCACCGTCTAATTTTCTGCCATACCCCCCCACCCCTCATTAGGGAACAGAAATGTTCTCACATCCCCTGAAAATGCAACAAAATGGAGAACAGTGAAGCATGCAAGCATATCGAAGAGTCAAATTGCACGTTGGCAGGTCTGCACTATTATTGAAAGTACTCCCGGGCCTCTTATGCGCGCCCCGCCCCGCTATGTGAGAAACACGCCATTACAGTAACATCAGTGAAAAATTTGACATATTATTATAGCCTCTGATTATATGCCAGTAGACTTGTTTTATAGCTTATGAAAGCTATCGTCTTTAAATTGCTGTACTTATGTTGTGATTTGGTGCTACAGTGTACATCAGGGGTCTCAAACTCAATTTACCTGGGGGCCACTGGAGCTAGGGTCTGGGCAAGGCTGGGCCGCATCAGGTTTTAAAAAAAAAAAAAACAAAAAACGCATTTATTAAAAACAAAAATATTTTCCGATTTTCTCCAATAAAAGCTCTGATAAAACATTCCACTAAATAAACAAATCAAGAATAAAGAAAATCAATCAGTAATAAATAAATATAATAATAATAATAAAAACTTAAGAAACCACATATAGTTGGTGGGTAGACAAATGATTTTTTTCAGATTAAAATGAACAAAGCATTATTAGAGCCCTGTAGACATGACAAAACACGACTATAGTCACATTTATACTCTTTTTATTTACAACATATTGCGCAACTGCAGGGTCTTGAGACACATGCTAACTCGCAAACTAGAGAGCTAGCGACCTAAACGGTAGCCTTCAAGTTATTTCCTTTAAACTTAAATAGCCAAAAACTTACCACTTCCACACGGATAGGGAGGATAACTATGAACAGTTATTTAACCTTTAACATGAACATTAATCAGATGTAATATTTTTTTTCTGGGTACATGATACCATACAGCATCCATATCAAACTTGCGCGGGCTGCATGTTTGAGACCCCTGGTGTATAGGAATAAAATATTAATCACATTGAAGTGATAATTGAAACTAACAACTTAATTCATAATTAATGTTTTTTTATGAATTTCTTTACAGGAAGTAGTCAAGCTGCCCCTTGAGTTTGTGCGACAGCTGTCAATCAAAGTTCAACATCAGCGACCTGGTAAGACCGACACGAATCTCACGGTGGAACTACAAAAAGAAAAATAACAAATGCATGTTTTTTTGTTTTTTTTAACGTGTCAGCATGGCGTTGTGATAAAGTTATGGACATTTATAGCGGCTGTGCTCTATGTCTGCCAAACCTGACATCTCCGAGCCTCCAGCAGCCGTCACGCCCTCCCCCACTGTGTGTGGAAATCAAGGTACCCCAGCAGAAGACGCTCTTTTGAGGACGGTCGTTAAGATGAAGTTGTCCCGCTCCTTGTTCTTGCAGCCCAAGTGTGGCTTCCTGCCGTCCGCCAAGCACATCAGCAGAGACGTGAAGACCAAAGTGTGTCGCTTCTGCATGCACCAACACTACAAGGTAAAAACCGCACAGCATCCGTCAAACCACAGACACCCACGGTTGTGTGTTTTTTTTTTTTTTTTTGTGTGAACATTGACGTGTCGCACCGCAGGTGGCCAACGGGCGCTGGAAGAGACGCAGCCTCTACTGTCCTCTCGACTTGTTCTCAGGGTGAGTCCAGCTTCTTCACGGTTTGCTTCTTCATATGCCTTCTTCTTCACATCTTGCTTGTCTTGGGTTCTTTCAGGAGCAGACAGAGAATGCACTTTGCCATCCGACAACTCATAGAAGAACCTCAGAACAACTTCAAAATCTTCAAGGTGACACATTTACGACTCTATAAAGTCTGTGACGCACCGTAATTTTCAAAGCTATCATGAAGTATTTGGACCATTGCTGTTCCACTCAAGTCCTCTAGATGGCGTTAATGCACTTAAAAACAAAGCAATACGTTTCCTTGATTTGGGAATATGAGCTGTGCCAAACAGAAAGAGATATTCATTCATTCATTTTCTACTGCTTATCCTCACGAGGGTCGCTGGAGCCTATCCCAGCTGTCTTCGGGCGAAAGGCAGGGTCGCCAGCCAATCACAGGGCACATATAGACAAACAACCATTCACACTCACATTCATACCTATGGACAATTTGGAGTCACCAATTAACCTAGCATGTTTTTGGAATGTGGGAGGAAACCGGAGTACCCGGAGAAAACCCACGCATGCACGGGGAGAACATGCAAACTCCACACAGAGATGACCGAGGGTGGGATTGAACTCGGGTGTCCTAGCTGTGAGGTTTGCACGCTAACCACTCGACCGCTGTGCAACCTACACAATATTATATTCATTCATTTTCTACCGCTTATCCTCACGAGGGTCGCGGGGAGTGCTGGAGCCTATCCCAGCTGTCTTCTACACCCTGGACTGGTGGCCAGCCAATCACAGGGCACATATAGACAAACAACCATTCACACTCACATTCATACCTATGGACAATTTGGAGTCGCTAATTAACCTAGCATGTTTTTGGAATGTGGGAGGAAACCGGAGTACCCGGAGAAAACCCACGCATGCACGGGGAGAACATGCACACTCCACACAGACATGGCCGAGGGTGGAATTGAATTGGGGTCTCCTAGCTGTGAGGTCTGTGCGCTAACCACTCGACCGCCATGCAGCCTACAAAAAGACAATAACATGCTATTTCCTTATTTCTGTTGCTCCTCGGCCATCCACACAGAGATGGCCGAGGGTGGAATTGAACTCGGGTCTCCTAGCTGTTAGCACACAAAAACACACTTTGATTTTGGCAGGCTATTCATATTACAGTCATGAGAAAACAGCTCAAAGGGAAATGAGAACTGAAGCTACATCACATTTAAAGCCACCAATCTCGATCGTCTGATTTCCACGTGTCCTTTTATTACCGAGTGGCTGTCCACATTAAGATGACAAATGTTTCCGTGTGTCAGGGAGGTCAGTGTATATACAGCAGCAAGGAGGGCGGCGGCGGCGGCAGCGAAGATTCGCCGGACCTGAACTCTCTGCTGTATCACCTCAGACCCTACTTCCTGTATGGAAACAATCGAATCAATAGTCATGTGAATGGCAAAGCGGTCCTCAACGACTTCATCCAGGTAAACTAAATCTTTTCTTTAATTATCTATACAGAATGAATATCGCTTATGTATCTAAGATGCTAACTCACATATTAGCTTCTCTTATGTGAGCACACTGAATGTTGATGTTTTTGAAAGATGAATGTTAATGTGATGCCCCCCCCCAGGTCCTTGTGAACGCCCTGCTGAATGGTAGTGGTGGTGGTGGAGGGGGCGGGGTTGTGACGGAGCGACGGAGAGAGGGGCGGAGCTTCTGCGATGCCAGCCTCTTCAACAAGGAGAGGAGTCGACATGGTCAGCAGTCGCATTTCTGCTACTGTTACTTTTACGTTGATGTTTTCCATCTTGGAGCAGCATTTTATTGCTAAAGTCCAACTTTTCCAAAATTGCATCACACGAGTCTTACGATAATTTAATCGATAACGACAGTATGGTTGTCGTCTGCTGTTTGTGTGCAGGCTCTCAGGGTTTACCCAGTGACAGCGTTTTGTTCCGGATCCTCCAAACTCAAATGTTGGACACTTTGAACATTGAAGGACTTTATCCTCTTTATCGCAGAGTGGAGCAACACCTGCAGGACTTTCCCAAAGAGCGGTAACGCATTATTCTTATTTATTATTATAGTCTAGTATCCAGTAGATCCCCACACATTGGTTTTCTCCAAAAAATAGGCCATTTTTAAAACACATCCAGAACAGCCATATGTTGCGAGCAAAGTGACACTCTGAAAGAGGGCAGCTGGGGTTTCGTATGTGGCAAGCACTCCATTTGCAGTTCAAATCCAGCCTCTTCCATGTCACACGCCTTACCAGCCTTACCAGCCTCAACAGCGATGCCGAAGCTCACAGACTGATAGACTTCTGGTTGCACTGTGCCCACTGTAACACTCCCAGTATTTTAGCTTATTCGCTTCTGTTGTTAGTGAACATTGGCAATTGAAGAGAGCTAATATCTAATCTAATGAATCTAATAATTGCAACACGCGCTTTTATTGTAAATGTTGATTTGAAATCAAAGGAGAATGTCACTATTAAGCCAGCAGGAAAGTTTCGATGGGGACGAGCAAGCCGGAAAATACAGTAAAGACTATTTTCACCAGGCTGCACGGTGGCCGAGTGATGAGCGCGTAGACCTCACAGCAAGGAGACCCGAGTTCAATCCCACCCTCGGCCATCTCTGTGTGGAGTTTGCATGTTCTCCCCGTGTATGCGTGGGTTTTCCTCCCACATTCCAAAAACATGCTAGGTTAATTGGCAACTCCAAATTGTCCATAGATGTGAGTGTGAATGGTTGTTTGACTATATGTGCCCTGTGATTGGCTGGCCACCAGTCCAGGGTGTACCTCGCCTCTCGCCCGAAGACAGCTGGGATAGGCTCCAGCACCCCCACGACCCTCTTGAGGATAATGGGTAGAAAATGAATGAATGTATGAGGTATGAGGCTGCACGGTGGATGAGTGGTTAGCGCGTAGACCTCACAGCTAGGAGACCCGAGTTCAATCCCACCCTCGGCCATCTCTGTGTGGAGTTTGCATGTTCTCCCCGTGCATGCGTGGGTTTTTTCCGGGTACTCCGGTTTCCTCCCACATTCCAAAAACATGCTAGGTTAATTAGCGACTCCAAATTGTCCATAGGTATGAATGTGAGTGTGAATGGTTGTTTGTCTATATGTGCCCTGTGATTGGCTGGCCACCAGTCCAGGGTGTACCCCGCCTCTTGCCCGAAGACAGCTGGGATAGGCTCCAGCTCCCCCTTGTGAGGACACAAACAGTGGGGATCTCCTCTCTTTGTTTTTGTTTACATTGTCAAAAATTGTGAAAGGCACCAAAATAACTGCTGTGGTTCTCCTTCACTTCCTCTGTGTGCCCCTCAGAAGTCGCCTGCAGGTGGATGGTCCGTACAACGAGGCCTTCCTGGAGAGATTACAGAAGTGTCCGACGGAGGACGACGGCTCTGTGGACTTTGCTGTGGCCAGGGTGAGACCGGTTCCTGGTGTCACTGAGCTCAGCTGCTTCCTCTTCTAAGTGCCGTGTATTCGAACCGCAGGTCCATCAGTACCGCGTCGCCATGACGGCAAAGGACTGCTCCATCATGGTTGCCTTGGTGCCGAGCAGCGAAGAGGAAGATGATGATGAAGTGTACGTTTGCTTCTAAACTCATGAAATGTCTTCTTCGTGTCTTTTTAATTGGTCTCCTCGTTATAGTCTCTCCGGTCAGAGGTGTCTCAGGGACTTCTTCACCTCCAGACCTCCTTCTTTTTCCTACTCCGTCTCCATTCTGGATCTGGACCCAAAGCCCTTCGACAGCATCCCATTCCAGCTGCAACTGGACCAGAAAATTGTCTCGTGCTACATGAGGACGGGTGCCGCCTTGCCAATGCACCCGGGCGTCATCACGACGTCGGACAGAGACGACTGCACACTCCTCTTCAGGCCTGTCTGAGTGGCTGGGCAAGGCGATTTGACACTGGTGGGGAATTGAACACTTGGGGTTATTTCTTTTGTGCCGTCTGGAGAACAATCCCTCCATTCTGCCACATTATTATATTTTTTAAATGTTTTTGGAGGGTACTTTCTTCATTTGGTGGTGGCAGGTTTCTAGATGGATGCGGTTACCTGGCAACGCTCTTAACTTCACCATGGCAACACTGCTACCAGTCAAGTGCCAAGAAAGATGCGGGTTATTGGGTTGTGATATTTTTATGATGTCATTTCCTGAATGTATGTGGAGACCTGAGGGGGGGTTATCACCGTGGCAACAAGCTCCATATAAACACCTTCATTTGCCTTTGCCCGTCAGAAGCGGCCACGTGTTTGGCTCGCTCAAGATTCTGATTCCGGCATCTCCAGCACCAACTTCCATTCATTCATACACCCTGGACTGGTGGCCAGCCAATCACAGGGCACATATAGTCAAACAACCATTCACACTCACATTCATACCTATGGACAATTTGGAGTCGCTAATTAACCTAGCATGTTTTTGGAATGTGGGAGGAAACCGGAGAAAACCTACGCATGCACAGGGAGAACATGCAAACTCCACACAGAGATGGCCGAGGGTGGAATTGAACCCTGGTCTCCTAGCTGTGAGGTCTGCGCGCTAACCACTCCACTGACGTGCAACCGACCCTTTTTCAACATTCATTCATTCATTCATTTTCTACCACTGTCGATTGGTCGCCAGCCAATCACAGGGCACATATAGACAAACAACCATTCACACTCACATTCATACCTATGGACAATTTGGAGTCGCCAATTAACCTAGCATGTTTTTTTTGGAATGTGGGAGGAAACCGGAGTACCCGGAGAAAACCCACGCATGCACGGGGAGAACATGCAAACTCCACACAGAGATAGCCGAGGGTGGAATCGAACCCTGGTCTCCTAGCCGTGCAGCCTCCGGCATCAACTTCTCCACCCAAAATTTGAACAAATAAGATGAGCCATCTTGGTTTGCTGGAGAAGGCAAACACGGTGAAACCTCACTTCGGGTAAATACTTGTTCCAAAAAGTCACGTGACCAGTCCCCCTCTGTGAGCTTCTGGGTCAAAGTTCACTTGTCTGGGCGCCTGGAGTGCTGTGCCATACGTACAACTTTATTATAAGTGTTGTGCCTAAATGTTCTGATAGAACTGTGTGTGTGTGTGTGTGTGTGTGTGTGTGTGAGAGAGTAAGAAATTGTTACAAGCTGCTTTCATGTCCAACTTACCTGTGAACTCTCAGCACTCCAGATGACTTCAACGGAGGGTCACAAGGTCATCTGACATGTTCAGGTGCCGTCGGTGAAATCTTTGTTTCCTGTGTACGAGACACCACTCCGCAGAAACGTCTTGTTTCTGTGACCCCTGCAGAAGTCAAAGGTCACACAGAGACAGCAGGACCTGATGGGACCTAGTGTGACAGCAACCTAAACCAATCAGAATCCAGATTGTGATGGTTGAGCTGTTGTGTGATTGGGTGTGTGTGTGTGTGTGAGTAAAATGTTGAGAGAGAGAAAAAAAAAGATATTTACAAATACAAAAGGCTGCTGTCTGGCATTTTGTATTTAAATTATTTATTTTTGTAGATTTTAACCAATGAGCTCTGCTGTCAAGTCAGACTTTCTACTGAATAAAAACTTTGTAAGAGAAAAAAATGTGTCATTTGTGGCGATTCTAGTCACTTCCAGGATGATGCAGGAGCAGAGTCACGACTCCTGGAGGAGGCCGACCTCCCTGATGATGCACTCCAAGGCTGCTTCAAGTCCCACAAGTCTCAACAGGCTGTGGAAGGCCTCAGCAGCGCCACCTAGCGCTTGAGAGGGGAACAGTTGCTGGGCTGCAAAGAAAAATCATTAGTGATCTATGCATATTCATTCATTTTCTACCACTTATCCTCAAAAGGGTTGCGGGGTGTGCTGGAGCCTATCCCAGCTGTCTTCGGGCGAGAGGCGGGGTACACCCTGGACTGGTTGCCAGCCAATCACAGGGCACATATAGACAAACAACCATTCACACTCACATTCATACCTATGGACAATTTGGAGTCGCTAATTAAACTAGCATGTTTTTGGAATGTGGGAGGAAACCGGAGTACCCGAAGAAAACCCACGCATGCAAACTCCACACAGAGATGGCCGAGGGTGGGATTGAACCCAGGGCACATATAGACAAACAACCATTCACACTCACATTCATATTTGGAGTCGCCAATTAACCTAGCATGTTTTTGGAATGTGGGAGAAAACTGGAGTACCTGGTACTCAAACCCACGCATGCAAACTCCACACAGAGATGGCCAAGGGAGGAATTGAACCCTGGTCTCCTAGCTGTGAGGTCTGCGTGCTAACCACTCGACCACCGTGCGGCCCCGAACTATGTACTCACACATGTATTAAATGTATGAACACCAAATGATGTGGTTCCAAGCAAGAGCATCTCACCTTTCTCTGGGATCTTTGTCAGCAAGTCGACCTTTGGCATGACGCCGCCCTCCTTGGAGACCTCCACTGACCAGTGAACTGAGACGACGCAGCTTAGGGACAAAAACAAAACCACATTTAAAAGTGTGAAAAGACTAGCGCGTGTGTGATGAATTTACCCTGGAAGCTCAGGATGATGCAGGGTCATGACCTCTGACCGACAGCTTCCGGGAAGAGAGACAACCGTGGGATATTTGGCCTGTAGAGAGAATTTATAGTGACATTTTTAAACCCTTGAAATACTCACAATAACTATATTTTATTCCTCACAGGAAGTCAAATAGGGAACAATGTCTTTTTCAGAACGACCAGCAGGGGGCGACAACACACTATCTTTAAAACCAGGAGGAGTGAATAGTTTGAGTATCAGGTTTGTGCTTCTTCAACTTTGCAACTGAAATGTGAGCTGAATGCTGACTCGGCACAACCTCCTTTGTCTCTCCTGCGTAACGGACAGGCACAGCAGGAACATTTGGGAATTCCATTAGCCGCAAAGAAGACCAGCTTCTGTGTTGCTTAAATCGAAGCTTCTCACGTTAACACATTCTTGGGTGTGTTTGTTTTGTGCTGAGTGTGACTCAGCCCAAAGGTATCACGGCAGATGTTGCTAAGCATCACATGTTTCTGCACATCGTTTGGACTGTCAAGTCCCATCAGTATGTCAGAGCAATACTGGAATATGCAAATGTAAGGAATGACATCACAGTTTCCTCTTAAGTAGCGTCAGAGGATTCACTTGCTTTTTCTTTGGCATTTATTCCAAAATACGGATCAGCGTCAAGATGGGGGAAGGAAAAAAAATATCTTACCATGCTGTTAACTACTTCCTTCAGAGGGCAGCACAACCTGGGTCTAACAAGGACAGAAAAACGCTGCACAACTGTCAGTCCTCTGCATCAATCTCCTGGTATGGCTGCTAATCCAAGTTCATCATTTTATAAGGCTAATAGATGATTAGAAAACCCATCTAAAACTAAAATCTATTACCATGCTGTTAACTACTTCCTTCAGAGAGCAGCACAAACTGGGTCTAACAAGGACAGAAAAACGCTGCACAACTGTCAGTCCTCTGAGTCAATCTCCTGGTATTGCTGCTAATCCAAGTTCATCATTTTTATAAGGCTAATCGATGATTAGAAAACCCATCTAAAACTAAAATATCTTACCATGCTGTTAACTACTTCCTTCAGAGGGCAGCACAAACTGGGTCTAACAAGGACAGAAAAACGCTGCACAACTGTCAGTCCTCTGCATCAATCTCCTGGTATGGCTGCTAATCCAAGTTCATCATTTTATAAGGCTAATAGATGATTAGAAAACCCATCTAAAACTAAAATATCTTACCATGCTGTTAACTACTTCCTTCAGAGGGCAGCGCAACCTGGGTCTAACAAGGACAGAAAAACGCTGCACAACTGTCAGTCCTCTGAATCAATCTCCTGGTATTGCTGCTAATCCAAGTTCATCATTTTTATAAGGCTAATAGATGATTAGAAAACCCGTCTAAAAAAATCTAAACTAAAACTAAAATCTCTTACCATGCTGTTAACTACTCCCTTCAGAGAGCAGCACAAACTGGGTCTAACAAGGACAGAAAAACGCTGCACAACTGTGCAAGAAGACAAATATCTGAGAGTGTGTAGTCGCCTCACAGGTCGTCACCTGGCAGCTGCACTAAATAGTAGCCGTCAATCATCAGTGTCAGTATCAACAGTGAAGCGGCCACTTTAGGATGAAGGATGGATACCAAGAAAAAGCCATATCTCAGATTGGACAAAAAAACATTTCCAAGTGATGCCAAAATTTTGAGCGGTAGTGAACATCACCATTGTACCATTGCTTCACTTCTTTTTACACTTATATGCCGCTTAAGAATGTTAAAATGTGACACTAAACATTGTCTGTACACTTAATAAAGCTTCTAGGGTGACAATTTTCTTTCAATCAGTTAGTTTTTTGGGGCAGGTGTTATATAAAAAAAATATTTTTTTCCATGTGTATATGGCTTATAATGACACATTTTAACATAAATCATTGCCTGCATACTTAATAAAGCTATAATAGTTTAGTTTTCCTGCTACATAAACAGACATCTTATGACATATTTGGCCTGGCGTGACATATGACCTCGGCATCGATGTGACGCTTCACTCCAACCTGTCTCTCTCTCTCTCTCTCTCTCTCTCGCTCTCTGTAGCTCACTTGCCGCCGGTTCACACTGCAGCTGTAAGCTCACTCGGCTCTACACAACTACTGCAACACACTAACACTATCTTTGAACACACACACACACACAGGAGCATCTTTGAGCTACACGCACACACACACCTCTCGTCGGGAGTTCCTGCAGTGCCAGAGGAGGAGGAAGGAGGGAGGAAGAATTTGGCCTTCAAGTTGCTGGTAATGTAGACTTCCTGTCTGTCTTGTCCGTCTGTCAGTCAGTCATTAATTGGCTCCTCCCCCTCAGTGCATCAGCTAATCGGTGAGGTCGTGTTGTTGATCGCAATAACTTTTTTCTTGGATTCTTGTGTAGTACTTCTTAGCCATTAAGAACATACAGTACATACTAATACACAGTGTACTTACTGCAGGGGTCTCAAACACAGGACACTAGTTTGAGGCCCCCACCTTGATATGAAAGTTTAATGTTAGTGCGGCCCGCGCAAGTTTGATATGGATGCTGTATGGTATCATGTACCCAGAAAAAATTATTACGTTTGATTAATGTTCATGTTAAAGGTTAAATAACTGTTAATAGTTATCCTCCCTACATGTGTGGAAGTGGTAAGTTTTTGGCTATTTAAGTTTAAAGGAAATAACTTGAAGGCTACCGTTTAGGTCGCTAGCTCTCTAGTTTGCGAGTTAGCATGTGTCTCAAGGCCCTGCAGTTGCGCAATATGTTGTAAATAAAAAGAGTATAAATGTGACTATAGTCGTGTTTTGTCATGTCTACAGGGCTCTAATAATGCTTTGTTCATTTTAATCTGAAAAAAATAATTTGTCTACCCACCAACTATATGTGGTTTCTTAAGTTTTTATTATTTGCCGTTTTATTATTATTATTATATTTATTTATTTATTACTGATTGATTGATTTTATTTATTCATGATTTGGTTATTTATTTTTCATCTTACTTTGTGTAGAAAAAACAGTGGAAGGTTTTATCAGAGCTTTTCTTGTAGAAAATTGGAACCAAACTTTTTTGTTTTTAATAAATATGTTGTTGTTTTTTTTTTTTAAAAACCTGATGCGGCCCAGTCTCACCCAGACCCGAGCTCCATTGGCCCCCAAGAAAATTGAGTTTGAGACCCCTGACTGACTGCATTTAGAAGCAAAATGTGAGTGTTGTTCTCATCATTGTGTACAGTGCACGACCGAATAGGAAATATTTAGATCAAATACTTGAAATAAAGAACAAAACACAAAAATTAGAACTTTAGTTGTGTTTAGCATTTTGTCAAGTCAAATGTTCTTATTTGAAGAACTATAGCTTAGATTTCAGTATATTTATTCTTTTTCCACTTTTTTGACCTATAAATGTAGTTACAATGTTGTATTATTGTGTTAAACGATGCCAAAGTTCCAGATAATGCGGTTTGCGCATTTGAAAGAATGCGTGTGCATATGTGGGTTTTCTCCGGGTACTCCGGTTTCCTCCCACATTCCAAAAACATGCTAGGTTAATTAGCAACTCCAAATTGTCCATAGGTATGAATGTGAGTGTGAATGGTTGTTTGTCTATATGTGCCCTGTGATTGGCTGGCCACCAGTCCAGGGTGGACCCCGCCTCTCACCTGAAGACAGCTGGGATAGGCTCCAGCACCGTGACCATAATGAAGATAAGCAGTAGAAAATGTATGAATTCATCGTAATCAGTAAGCAATTTGACTCTTTAACACGCTTGTATGCTTCACTGCTCTCCATTTTGTTGCATTTTTGCTGGTTTCAGTTTCAGGTTGAGTATGTACAGTCCAGATAAATACAGATATGATCACTTTCTCAATAGTATTTCATTCCCTAGTAGAGAACTAAGTTTCGGTTTGAGTCGGACCTTCTGAAACTGACTTCCACTGTATAACGCTACACTAGTTCTCGCCTTGATGGAGGTCCCAGATATGCTGAGTGACATTCTAGTTGAAAAGACTTTATGTAATGCTAAAAGTATTTTGGTTTCGGATCAGTGTGGAAAACCTGATGTGTTATTTCCTTTATATTTCTACAAGACTTGTTGTGAATAAAAGCACGTTTTATAAAATCCACACCTCCAAGGTACCAAGGAGTAGAAGCAGAGGACAGCTAGACATTGTCTGGTTTTCATTAGGAAACAGTTATTTTTATCCTGCTGGATGTCTTCTCCATGTGAGCCTGCTCATCCAGAGCCTTAAAAAGAAAAAAATACCCCCCCCTCCCTTTTTCTTCTGACTGAGGACACATGAAGCATAAAGCTGTCTGTCTCACTGCCTGTCTCACACACTAAGGGAGGATGGAGTGGGGGTGGAGGGTGGGTGAAGTTGACTCATGTTGGCTTTGGACGTCCAGTCCATCTAGAAAAGGGAGGGTGTGGCTGATTAATATTGGACAACATGCCATCATAATCATCTAGTTACTTTTTATAAAAAGCTGTTAGTATTAAATGGCCACATGGGGGCAGCATAAACAACCTTTATGCTGACTAGCTACAAGTGGTGACTTTAAAAAAACTGCATGGTGCTTTAGGAAGCTAAAGTGCTTGTGATAATAAAATGTTTCCATAAGCTACAAGGCCAAACTGCCATGTACAGTACATAGTACCGATAGTTGGTAAACAGTATGTGTCAAATTTCAGAGTATACTGCTTTAAGATATAGTAACTATCTGGGATTTTCTTTGGAATATTTTGGAATTTTTGGATATTTGAAAGGCCACCAAATGTTTGGGGAAAACATGCTTCACAAGTCGTAGACAAACTCAAGAAAGCGTGTTTTGTTTTTTCTTTGGCTTTTTTTGTGATGTCAGAAGGGTATATTGAAGGGTACCTCAGATGGTAAAGAAGCATGGTGATGATAACCATAGAAGAGGAAATTATTGCCATGTAGCAAAGTGGTAAAAGCGGTACAGTACCTGGCCAAAAAGAAGATATTTTGTTGGACTGCCTTCAGAAATATAAAAAAAAAACAATTCCATATTTTTCCATACTTCTAACAATAAGGTGACCCATGCTGGTTGTCATTTAGTACAAATATTGCTGTTAAATATGGCAATATGGCAAATTCACCGCTTATCCTCACAAGGGTCGCAGGGGTGCTGGAGCCTATCCCAGCTGTCTTCGGGCGAGAGGCGGGATACACCCTGGACTGGTGGCCAGCCAATCACCGGGCACATATAGACAAACAACCATTCACACTCACATTCATACCTATGGACAATTTTGAGTCACCAATTAACCTAGCATGTTTTTGGAATGTGGGAGGAAACCGGAGTACCCGGGGAAAACCCACGCATGCAAACTCCACACAGAGATGGCCGAGGGTGGGATTGAACCCAGGGCACATATAGACAAACAACCATTCACACTCACATTCATTCATTTGGAGTCGCCAATTAACCTAGCATGTTTTTGGAATGTGGGAGAAAACTGGAGTACCTGGTACTCAAACCCACGCATGCAAACTCCACACAGAGATGGCCAAGGGAGGAATTGAACCCTGGTCTCCAAGCTGTGAGATCTGCGCGCTAACCACTCGCCCGCCGTGCCGCCCCCACCATGACAATGTTTTGAAATATGAACAAATCCAAAGGTTTGGCAACCAAACGTCTGATTATGGCCTTAAGCTTCTGCATGAGGTGAGAAGTACACACAGTCTAGTTCTAATGGGGAAGTGAGTCCATCTTCACTTATTTACAGCCAAACTATCAGGTGTTCATGTCACATCTTTCCTTTAATAATGACAGGACTGCTAACCAGTCATTACAGACACACACACACATATATATGAGGACCAGCGGTAGCACTAACAGCTCTGTTGTCTCCAAGTTGCTGCAGGTAAAACCATTCCTTCTGCTCTACGTTTCTGTCAGGATTTCGGACAGGACCAATTTCGTTTTTTTTGGTGTTTATTATTTGTCGAGTAGTCAACTAATAAGACATTCAGAGGTGGTTGTGAAGGTTCTTTAAGCATGATGCTGTTGTGTGCAGGTCTGCAGGCATGAGGAGAGGGCTGCTCCTGGCAGCTTTATGGCTGCTGCTGGTCCTGACCATGTCCGACGGCCTAGCAAGAGACCGACCGCGTAACTCACGTGGTCAGACTCGGCAGATGAAGAGGAAAAGGGACGGACATGGTAAGACACTCAAGGACAAATAAAAAAACTGTTCCAGTAGTAATGGTTGTCAGCTTCCAGTGATGACCCAATGTCTCCTAATGCAAGAACCATCAAAAATGAAGCCAAAAAATAACAATACGCTAACTTGGATACTTTGTCGCAGGTCACGGTCGCGTCAGACCTGGTCCCAAACCTCTAAAGAACCAACATATTCCTAGTCCTAGCATTCCTGTGGAGCCTGTCCTTGGGAATACTGTCTTCTTGGGGTCCTACAAGAACCTACAAGAACAGCACTCCAGCTACAATGTTCTCCCAGGTCAGTGAGTTTACCAAGTCTACTTTTAGCATCAAAAGCTCAGGCAGGAGAGACCATTAGCTGGACGATCCTCATTCCAGGAGAATGTCCACTCATAATCACACTACGACTTTTAAATAATTATTCCATAGGAATAGTGTAAATAATAATTCCATAGGAATAGTGTAAATAATAATTTAATAGGAATAGTGAATTCAAACAGGATATAAGAATGCTGTCATCAAACAGGGCAGTGACAATGAAGTGTCCTGTTATCAAGATACTGTTCATTTAATGACTCAGCACATTTTAAAACAAAAACAATTGAACCCCCCACAGAGTACAGAGCATCACGCATGGACTATCATCAATACAACATAATTAGAGCTCGTGTGCTGTGGAAGCTTTGTGTTACGTCAGCGACTTTTATGTGGTTTAGTTTTATTTGCTGTTGGTAATGTGAACACAAATTAGAGTTTAGAGAAGCAGATTTCAAGTGAAATGTACCTCTCTCTACAAGAGAGGAGAAATATGATCTCAGGGAAAAACTACATTTGAAACACTTACATGCTAGGACTATGTTAAAAAGCCGTAGCATTTCAGTATGTGGAATCAAACTATGGAATGGATTGAGTAAGGAAATCAAACAATGCACAACGATGAGCCAATTCAAGAAACAATACAAGCAGTTGATGTTTGCTAAATACAAGGATGAAGAGTCTTGAACCAGTCATGATGTGCTATATATATCACTATATTGACACTTACTATGGTACCCATTATGGCATTGGATGCTCATATCACCTTGTACTTCGGTACGAGGTGCATTATTTAAAAAAAAAAAAAAAAAAAACCAAAAAACCCTAAACTGTATTATGGAAAGCAGGAAGTGAACAAATGTAACAGTTACTGATTGTAAAAGTACCAGATGGAGGGGTAGGATTTAATAAGCTTTGCTTCTTCCTACTCCTTTTGGACATGTGGAACTGTGAACTGATTATGGGATGCATTCAATTGTAATCTGATGCATGTTCAAATGAAATTAAACCATTACTTCCACTGTATGTGGAAGGAATCCATTGAGTGGAACTACTATACTATTATACATTGATAGCAGCAGGGCAATGCTTACAGGAAAATTAGAGTGGATGACAGGGAAGGCAGTACAATATATGAACTGTAAGACAGCATTGAAGAGAATAGCCTCTTAACTAGCTGTGCAGCACAGCATACCATTAGAAGGCAAAAATGACAGGGGGGCCCCGACTTAAAATTGGCAGCAAAGAGCCTCTTCTTTTGCTATCCTAGTAGTTTACAGTCTTTTCTTTTGACTCACAAACAGCCAGAGCCTGGTCCACCCCCCAGTTTAGATGTTTAAAGGTGGATTTAAGCAGGAGGAGGGGCGGCGTAAGAAATGACTGCTTTGTCTGCATCTGATGGAAAAGTATAGTCTTTGACAATTTTTGATGACAGTCCCCACTTTTGCAGGTAAGCAGGGTCAGTGTATCTACCAGGGTCTGACCATGTTCAACCAGGCCGTGTGGTCTCCCCAGCCCTGCATTACCTGTCTTTGTACCGGAGGGCGGGTGGTTTGCGACGAGATCACATGCCCCGCCGTGCACTGCCGCCTCCCGCTCACCCCCCTTGGGGAGTGCTGCCCCGTCTGCATGGAGCCAGGTACAAACACAACATGTGGTAAGACCATGCTGCAACATAATAAGGCAAAGGAGAGCCGGCAACCATGCCGGACATACAATGTTTACAACTAGAAATTAGGATGCTCTGATCAGCCATTCCATCCATCCATTTTCTATACCGCTTATCCTCATTAGGGTCTCGGGGGTATGCTGGAGCCTATGGAGGCGGGGTACACCCTGGACTGGTGGCCAGCCAATCACAGGGCACATATAGACAAACAACCATTCACACTCACATTCATACATATGGACAATTTGGAGTCGCTAATTAACCTAGCATGTTTTTGGAATGTGGGAGGAAATCGGAGTACCCGGAGAAAACCCACGCATGCACGGGGAGAACATGCAAGACCAGTCCAGGGTGTAGCTCTCGCCCCAAGACAGCTGGGATGGGCTCCAGCACCCCCCGCGACCCTCGTGAGGAAAAAGCGGTAGAAAATGAATGAACGAATGAATGAATAAATTGGTATTGATATTAATCGATTGCCTATCGATCGGAGCATCCCTACTAGAAATGCATGGTTGGAGATGACCACAATGTATCACACCTTGCAACCTCAAATTATTCATGACACTGCATAACAATCAGGTTCCAGTAAAAGGTCAGCTTAAATGCAGCCATTTCTGTGAGCATATAGTCATTTATAAAAAATAAATTCCATACTTGGTACCCTTCTAATAATAAGGTGACCCATGCTAATTAACCATACTGGTTGTCATTTAGTACACATATCGCTGTCCTGGCTGAACAATATGGCAAATATGGCAACTTGACAATAATAATTGACAAAATTGTAATTGAAAAATTATATAAAAAAACTGTTCTTAGGTGTCCAGAACAGATTAATTGTATTTGCATTATTTCTTTTTCGGTGTGAGTCTTTATAATGTGTGTAAAACATCACCTTCCCTATAGAACATCTTCCTTCCAAGTAATAGACTACATTTTGGTCATCTCTGAGGTCTCAAAGTTCTTACAATCATGGTTTTCAAAATGTGCCAAGCACATTTTGGGTGAGTTCCCATGTTGTATGACATGATTCGATATGTTCATAGCCTCTGATTAGCATAAATATATTCATAACACAAAGGTGATGGTGTTGATGATGTTTGGGGTGACATCATTGGACGACGCATGTTTCATTCAAATTCAAGCAGAATGAATGAATGAGTTGGATCAGGGAAAGGGGGTTGTGGTCTTGTTCCTGTCCGTCTACCGCACTAACACACAGCCATCTGTCTGTCTGTCTGCCCACCTCCCGTCTGCCTTTCTGTCACCAACATCTCTCCATCCTGTCATTATCTTTCAGTCATCTTTTCTTCCCTTTTTTTGGTCCTCTTTTCCACTCCGTCTCTTTTTCCGTTTCTATTTCCTGCCTTTCCACGCCTGTGATTGGCTACCCTGCACCACTCCGACCCCGCCCCAGATCCTGACCTCAGCCTTGACCTTTCTGGTGACTCCCCAGTTCCGAGTGACTCCGGTGACTCAAACACGCCGCTGACCGCGGAGGAGATTCAGCGTATATTGTGGCGAGAGGAAGAGGAGCACCTTGAGGAAGAGGAGCGCTTGAGGAAGAAAGATGAGGCAAAGAAGAGGAGGAAAGAGGAGAAGAAGAAACGGGAAGAGAGGAGGAGGCAGGAGGAAGCGGCGTTGAGGTTGCAAGTGGAGAAAGAGGAGGAAGACAGGAGGATGAAGGAGGCGGCAGAGAAAGAAGCGTGGCAAAGAGAAAAAAACCTAAGGGAGAACATCCTGAGGGAGGAGCTACTGGCAGTACAGGACGAAGAGGAGGTGTGGCTAAGAGGAGACGTCTTTCAAATGCCCCCAAAAGAAGAGGAAGAACCCGAGGAACCGGACCTCCTCCCGGCTCCCATTCCTAGACCTCCTGCTGCCACGGAGGATGAGCTGAAGGATAAGGAGCCTGAAGTGGAAGAGGAGGAAAAAAGCGAGGAGGTGCTGAACAGAGGTGCTCTTCCACCAGGCTGTGAGCTCTCTGATCTCACCGTGACTTGTGACAACGCCAAACTCACGTACTTCCCTCCTCTTTACATGCCGGAACTCAAGTCTCTCAGCCTGGAGGGTAGGTTGTGTCTCCAAAAGCAAACAGAGTGACGTTTCTTCTCATTGAAACACAATCTTTGCTTGACAATGACAACAGTCCAGATGCTGATGCTGGCTCTGCAGCAATGATTTTAATCATTTGAGGTAAATTAAAATGGCGGTTGACAGCTAAAGCATGTGATGAAATACATGTAGTAAGTGGAGAATCATCACTCAAAGTTAACCCTTTAATGATTCTAGTACTGCTTTACTCATTTTGAGAATGATACAGATTATTTACATTAGCAACAGTATTTAATTTGTTTTTTTTATCTGTCTCAAATGATTAAAATCACTGCTGCAGAGCCAGCATCAGCATCTGCACCGTTCTGCACTGTCTGGTTCTACCATATCTTACTTATTGTGTGGAAATATGGGGTAATAACTATAAAAGCAATCTGCACTAGCTAAATGTACTGCAAAAAAAGGTCAGTAAGGATAATTCATAATGCCGCCTATTGAGAACATATTAACTCCTTATTTCTAAAATCACAAATACTTCAACTTTGCTAAATTATTGTGTGGAAATATGGGGTAATAACTATAAAAGCAATCTTCACTCACTAAATGTACTGCAAAAAAGGTCAGTAAGGATAATTCATAATGCCGCCTACAGAGAACATACTAACTCCTTATTTCTAAAATCACAAATACTTCAACTTTGCTAAATTCAAGGATGAAGAGTCTTGAACCAGTCATGATGTGCTATATATATCACTATATTGACACTTACTATGGTACTCATTATGTCATTGTATGGTCATATTAAAATAAAAAATAAACATAAAAAAACCTAAATTATATTAGGAAAGCAGGAAGTGAACAAATATAACAGTTACTGATTGTAAAAGTACCAGATGGAGGGGTAGGATTTAATAAGCTTTGCTTCTTCCTACTCCTTTTGGACATGTGGAACTGTGAACTGATTATGTGATGCATGTTCAAATGAAATTAAACCATTACCATTATTTACATTATTCCTAATGCTTCTAAATACAAAAAACAGCATTCAAGCATGGATTGTGTTGAATATTTAAGGTTCCACTCTAGTACAAAACACACCAAACTCATTTTGTTATACATCCATGACTTGTCTGTCTAAATGACGTAGATGAATAATACGTAGATGAATGAAATAGTCAAACCGCAAATCACTGAAAAATGTAGTCCAGATGCACGATGATACAGTATTTGATCTGACAAATCCTTGCTTTCATCTGCTCATGGTAAACATTTGTACAGGAAACAACATCAGCAGCATTCCAGCAGAGGCCTTTAATGGCATTCCCAGCCTGGAGTGGATCAACCTGAAGAAAAACAAACTCACTTCTGCTGGAATCGATGCCAGAACATTTAAAGTGAGACATGAGTATTCTATATACCGCCGTAGCCCTTCTGATTGTGATGTAAACGTGACTACAAACGCGGGATTATACACATGTAATTCATGAATGGAGCCGACCAATGCGTGGTATTATTTGCTATTAATAAATGGCTGTCTACCAGGGCCTAAAGATGCTGAGGCGTCTGTACTTGGATGGAAACCTTCTAGAAGCCATTCCCCCCAACCTCCCGCAAACCCTGCAGGAGCTGAAGATCAACGAAAACAAACTACAGAAGATCCATGGGAACAGTTTCCACGGTAGTACTACAACACTCTACAACAACAAACTGAACAAACACACTAACTTGACCTCAATCATCATTCAGTCATTCTGATCATCACAAAATGGTAATTTCAATTAATATCACTGATGTAGGACTGAGCAGCTTGGTGATTCTGGAGTTGGAAGCCAATCTGCTGAGCGAGACCAACGTGGACCCAATGGCCTTTGTGCCACTCGTGGAGCTATCCTACCTCAGACTAGGCAGAAACTTCTTCCGCTCGATCCCGCAGGGTCTTCCCAGCTTACTGTTGGTATGACGTTATATCTATTAGCTTCCCCCCAGCTTTTACCAACGACCAACCAGAGAAATTTAAGCACATTTTTTTCTTCAAAAAAAAATAAAAAATAGATTGCATCATCTTAGTGAGCATTAATCGGAAACATTAACTTTCAATGGACCCGATTAAACACAACTGTTCCATTTCAGGATTTATGAGGCAGTGAAAACTTGCAAAAGTCCCAACAAACCACAGTTTAATCTGCCACAAAAATAAATAAAACTCAATTGACGCCACTCTATGGGACATTCTTATAATCCCACCCCTACTTGTGGTCTTTTTTTCCCCCCTTCAAACCAAAAATGTAACGTATTTGGGGAAAATGCAATGAATGACTCCAAACGTTGTATTCTTTCTACCAGGAATTGTACCTGGAGAACAACCTGATCGAAGAAATCCCAGAAGGTGTTTTTAATTACACCAAAAACTTGAACGTGGTTTCCCTGAGACACAACAGACTGGAAGAGACCAGGATGGCGCCAATGGCCTGGATCAACCACAGGTTTGAGAACACACAGTCATTTTTTAAAACTTCATTCATTTTCTACAGAGGGTCGCGGGGGTGCTGGAGCCTATCCCAGCTGTTTTCGGGCAAGAGGCGGGGTATACCCTGGACTGGTGGCCAGCCAATCACAGGGCACATATAGACAAACAACCATTCACACTCACATTCATACCTATGGACAATTTGGAGTCGCTAATTAACCTAGCATGTTTTTAGAATATGGGAGGAAACCGGATTACCTGGAGAAAACCCACGCATGCAAACTCCACACAGAGATGGTCGTGGGTGGAATTGAACTCAGGTCTCCTAGCTGTGAGGTCTGCGCGCTAACCACTCGACCACCGTGCAGCCTTTTTTTTTTAAAAAACTTCATTCATTCATTAATTCATTTTCTACCGCTTTTTCCACACGAGGGTCACGGGTGATGCTGGAGCCTATCCCAGCTTTTTTCGGGCGAGAGGCGGGGTACAAACTGGACTGGTAGCCAGCCAATCACAGGGCACATATAGACAAACAACCATTCACACTCACATTCATACCTATCGACAATTTGGAGTCGCCAATTAACCTAGCATGTTTTTGGAATGTGGGAGGAAACCGGAGTACCCGGAGAAAACCCACTCATGCAAACTCCACACAGAGATGGTCGTGGGTGGAATTGAACTCAGGTCTCCTAGCTGTGAGGTCTGCTCGCTAACCACTCGTCCACCGTACAACCTTTTTTTAACATGCATAATCAAAATATAAAATATCATACCGCATTATAATGACTAATAATTACAATACCAATTGATAAAATTTAATCCGAATACCAAAAAGAGCTGCCATGAAGCTCCGGCCTCACCAGTGAAGCAGTTCAACGGAGAGCTTGTCTTTCAACAGCATAAATGCATCTTTCATTTCACGAGCATGTGGTTGTGTCATTTTCACGTATTAATGTTCAGCGAGCGCCCATCATGACGGATGATTGAAGGCTTGGCTCAGTTTTCACACCACCACAGAGGATGGTGTGTCGTTCCTCTTCATTCAGCTGTAACTCTAGCTTCACCTCCACACATCCTTCATCTGCCCATCTTTCCCTCTTCTGCAGGAATCTGGAATCCATCGACTTGTCGTATAATAAACTCTACCTTGTTCCGTCCTACCTGCCCAAATCTCTAGTCCATCTCGTGCTGGTGGGGAACAATATCGAGAGGATACCAGGTGGGTGGACATGGCTAACAGAGAAAGACAAATGGAGGCACACATGGTTTATATCACTGAGGTCTGGATTGTAGAATGGAAAAATGGATACCGTTCCGATGAAAAAGCAACTTCCTGTTAGATGTTACCAGCTCATGTCTGCCGTACTCAAAGTGTTCTCAATTAACACGACTGCAGGTTTTGTGTTTGCTCACATGGAGCCTGGTATCGAGTACCTCTACCTGTCCTACAACAAACTGGATGGGGAGGGAATAGAACCAGAGTCGTTCTTTGGATCCTACCATTCCATGGTGGAGCTGTGTCTGGACCACAACCAGCTGGTGACTGTGCCATCAGGAATCAACGAGATGACAAATTTACACTTCCTCAGACTCAACAACAACAAAATCAGGTAGAAAAATAATATTTATATATGGGCTATTTTTCTGACTTCGATCTCCATAGTTCCCACAATAAAACTGTTTTGGTATTTTCCAGGAGCATCCCTGATGAAGGCATCTGTGACCCGGATCATAGTGGAGACTCTACTTTGGTGGCGTTGAGGTTGGAGAACAACCTCATTGACGCCAAAAAGATTTCCCCAACAGCTTTCTCCTGTGTGCGCTCCTCCTCCAGCGTGGTCTTAAAACCCCAGAGAACCAAATGAGTTAAAACTATATTCCATAGAACACGTTTGCAACTGGTTTCAATGCTTTGTTTGTTTGTAAACGACCAACAAAAAAACACGGCGAAACACGCTTTGTTTTGATAAATAATATGCACCAGAATCGCTTGTCTGCCCTGTTGGCACTTTGATAAAAGTACGCAACCCGTTGACGATGTGTTGACGTTCACGTTTCTCATGATTGACAGAATGAAAAATAGTCAGTAAAATGTGTAGTAAATTAATGACATCTTGTCGCAGTCTAAGTCTATCTATGCTAAGTGTGTGTGAGATCACTCGCGTTTCAATCTCATTCTCATTCGACTTTCTGGCTTCTTTGTTTACACGTTTTGCTTAGCTCCATCTGGCTATGGCGGCAGCTAACTTGTTTTTGTGCCACGGGCGAGCTACAAGTGGCTATCACGTTCATGGGGTTGTTAAGTCATAAGAATTGCTGATGCAGCAGAGGAACACAGCAGCAGTCCACCCTCTCATGCAGCCCCCCCCCCCCCCCCAAAAAAAATAAAAATCCTAGGGACCCTGTTATGACAGAACTCAAATAAAAACTATACACAGAGTTTCTTGCAAACTACAATAGCAAGAATTATAAACTCACCACTGGGCATTTTCAAGACAATTGACATCAAAGTATTGAAATTATACTCCCATAAAAAACTACTCCAAGATCTTAAACTCTGATTGTGTGTGTGAAACATCATTTCAACATTACAAAGCTTTTCCTTGAGTCCAAGTGTCCCTTATGATTACACCGTGTCCTCCCTAATGTGATACCACACAAAAACTCAAAAGGACTTTATTGTCAAATTTTCCACTGACAGCCTGAGGTTGAAGATCAAAAATTACAGTGGCAGGGGCAACTAAATTATCATCCTTTCTTGGTAATACAACTTATGAACATTAGATAATTCAGAGCAGATGACAAATAAAAGTGTAATGAGATGTACTCAGCTCTTAGAAGCTGGAGAACGACTTCTTATAAGCTGAAGTTCATCATTTGAAGTTGGGGTGCACAGTTCAAGATTATTCATTCATTTTCTACCATTTATCCACACGAGGGTCGCAGGGGTGCTGGAGCCTATCCTAGCTGTCTTCGGGCAAGAGGTGGCCGCCAGCCAATCACAGGGCACATATAGACAAACAACCATTCACACTCACATTCATACCTATGGACAATTTGGAGTCGCTAATTAACCTAGCATGTTTTTGGGATGTGGGAGGAAACCGGAGTACCTGGAGAAAACCCATGCATGCACGGGGAGAACATGCAAACTGGTCGAGGGTGAGCTTGAACTTGCGTCTCCTAGCTATGAGGTCTGCGCTCTAACCACTCAACCGCCGTGCAGACCCAGTTCAAGATTGTTTTTGATGAAAATATGAACGTCATATGTGTCACATTCATACACTTGAGACAGTGAAAGTATGTACAAATTATGTTTCCAAAACAATTCCTGTTACCGTGGACCTGCCGTAACAACTGAAAGTGATTAATTGATATGAGGTCATATCAATTCATAATAAAACCACTATGTGTGCAGTGTGCTCCACCTGCTTATTCTGTGAGTCGGATACATTAGTCATGTAGGAAATGTATTTGAAAACATCCAAAATGACACTCCTTTTGTCCAATGAGTGAGTTAAAACAGTATAGTTGCAATGACAACTGACAAATACCACTAATGTAAACTTTTCACACACTTAAAGCCTGATGAAGAGCAACAGAGGTAAACGCAGCAGCCTCTCTTTAACAGACCGGCCACAGATACGACACAGCTAAAGGGTCACAGATCTATCAGAAGGTGGTAATGGTAATGGTTTCATTTCATTTGAACATGCATCAGATTACAATTGAATGCATCACATAATCAGTTCCCAGTTCCACATGTCCAAAAGGAGTAGGAAGAAGCAAAGCTTATTAAATCCTACCCCTCCATCTGGTACTTTTACAATCAGTAACTGTTACATTTGTTCACTTCCTGCTTTCCTAATGTAGTTACATTTTTTTTATTATTTTTTTTTGTCACGTACAAAGTACGAGTATGGTGATATGAGCATCCAATGCCATAATGGGTACCATAGTAAGTGTCAATATAGTGATATATATAGCACATCATGACTGGTTCAAGACTCTTCATCCTTGTATTTAGCAAACATCAACTGCTTGTATTGTTTCTTGAATTGGCTCATCGTTGTGCATTGTTTGATTTCCTTACTCAATCCATTCCATAGTTTGATTCCACATACTGAAATGCTATGGCTTTTTAACCTTGTCCTAGCATATAAGTGTTTCAAATTTAGTTCTTCCCTGAGATCATATTTCTCCTCTCTTGTAGAGAAGTATTTGTGATTTTAGAAATAAGGTGTTCTGGAAAACAGTTGCTCCTGTGGCACTAAAACAGCAACAGTGAGGTAAATACACGTCCATCCCCATGTTTCCCCGATGACTCACAAATTTAAAGCCCTCAGCTGGAGGAAATGCTCCTCAATCCACAAAGTCAGCGATCTCCTGGCTGCACAGGAGCCAGACAGACGTTTGAATGCTTGGAAAGTATGAGCGCCTGCGAGAGACATTGCGACTCCAATGGGGATTGCAGACCATCTCCATCGGGAAGTAATTTAGGATGTAAAATGGACCAAATGAAATAGTTCTGTGGCAAACCAGGAAAAGGCAAAGAATGAGTGTTGTCATGCAAGGTCTCCCTAAAAAGCGTGACGGAAGTTCAACACAAACGTGCGCTTATTGCTCTCTGGTTCTACCATATCTTACTTATTGTGTGGAAATATGGGGTAATAACTACAAAAGCAATCTTCACTCGCTAAATGTACTGCAAAAAAGGTCAGTAAGGATAATTCATAATGCCGCCTACAGAGAACTTACTAACTCCTTATTTCTAAAATCACAAATACTTCAACTTGCTGATATAGTTCATCTTCAAACAGATAAAATAATGCATAAGGCTAAAAACAACCAATTAGCTAAAAATGTCATCCAGTACTTATCCAGAAATATTATCTCAGGGAAGAACTACATTTGAAACACTTATATGCTAGGACTATGTTAAAAAGCCATAGCATTTCAGTATGTGGAATCAAACTATGGAATGGATTGAGTAAGGAAATCAAACAATGCACAACGATGAGCCAATTCAAGAAACAATACAAGCAGTTGATGTTTGCTAAATACAAGGATGAAGAGTCTTGAACCAGTCATGATGTGCTATATATATCACTATATTGACACTTACTATGGTACCCATTATGTCATTGGATGCTCATATCACCTTGTACTTCGGTACGTCACAAAAATAAAATAAAAAACAAACTTAAACTATATTAGGAAAGCAGGAAGTGAACAAATGTAACAGTTACTGATTGTAAAAGTACCAGATGGAGGGGTAGGATTTAATAAGCTTTGCTTCTTCCTACTTCTTTTGGACATGTGGAACTGTGAACTGATTATGGGATGCATTCAATTGTAATCTGATGCATGTTCAAATGAAATGAAACCATTACCATATACTGTAGATATTTGAAATAAATAGGCCATATTTCAATTATCTCCTTATATTTGACTTGCAATAAAAATACTTTAACATTTGTATCTATTCAGCTGTATTTTGTGCTTACCAGACATTTGGATGGACAATGCAGTGAGGTAAAGCCATTGAAAAAGTTGTGACAAAGGTACTAAGGTACTTCACATTGTAGTCATACATTTATTGTATGCGACAACCTGTATCCTGTATGTGGCAAGACGTTCTAAAATCGAAATCATACATTAAAAAAATTCACCCAACAAAGCAGAAGAAAACAGTGCAGCTATACTGTTCTTGTAGTAATTAAAGTACTGCTCGTGTCTTCTCACAGCGCTCTGACAAGAGAAGAACACGGTGCCAGCATCACATCAGGCTCTCATTAGATGATTGTAATGTTTGTGAAAATTGCATCCTCTAACCTTGGAGTCTGGCATGATACAAGGTTGGTTCCTCTCCAGAGGTATTCAACTGTGATTTGGAGAAACTGTCAGAACCATTAAAATGACCTCGCTTACATATCAGATCATCATAACTTGGGTGGACCAGCCTCCAAACTTTTCAATTGACTTTTTATTTACAGAATGGAGAATGAAGCATCTACTAGCGTTAGCCTTGTAGCAGCGATATGCGATCAGAAAGAGACTACTCTTGTGTGTTTACATTGTGTTTCAGCTTTGAGAGCTCCACCTCTGAACTTTTGGCCAATCGTTGCTCTGCAGCTTCCTCAGCCTCTCGTGCAAAGTCTGTAAAAGTGATTATACGATGAGGTGAATGGCAACGGCACGATACTGAGGCGGGAGCCAAGGACATGTATTCACATGCTCATGTCAGCTTCATGGTCCTCTCTGGAGGAGGAAAGTTCTCTGCATGGAGTTGCAATGCACGTCATTCATCCAACCGTTCTATACTACTTATCCTGCTCTGGGTCATGGCAGGATCCTATGCAGGCAGACTACTGTAAACTACACCTTAGATTGATGGACAGTCAATCACAGAAGACGAGGGCGTTGAGCAGGGGTCTCAAAGTCAATTTACTTGGGGGCCACTGGAGCTTGGGTCTGGGTGAGACTGGGCCGCATCAGGTTTTCAAAAAAATTTTTTTATTAAAAAGAAATTTTTTTTTTAAAACTTCGCTTTGGTTCCAATTTTCTACAAGAAAAGCTCTGATAAAATATTCCACTGTTCTCAAATATCTTACTTTTTATTTTTCTACACAAAATAAGATGAAAAATAAATAAACTAATCAAGAAGAAAATCAATCAATCAGTAATAAATAAATAATTATAATAATAATAATAAAACGGCAAATAATAAAAACTTAAGAAACCACATACAGTTGGTGGGTAGACAAATAATTTTTTTCAGATTAAAATGAACAAAGCATTATTAGAGCCCTGTAGACATGACAAAACACGACTATAGTCACATTTATACTCTTTTTATTTGCAACATATTGCGCAACTGCAGGGTCTTGAGACACATGCTAACTCGCAAACTAGAGAGCTAGCGACCTAAACGGTAGCCTTCAAGTTATTTCCTTTAAACTTAAATAGCCAAAAACCTACCACTTCCACACGGATAGGGAGGATAACTATTAACAGTTATTTAACCTTCAACATGAACATTAATCAAACGTAATAATTTTTTCTGGGTACATGATACCATACAGCATCCATATCAAACTGGATGTTAGCGCGGGCCGCGCTAACATTAAACTTTCATATCAAGGCGGGGGCCTCAAACTAGTGTCCTGCGGGCCACATTTGGCCCACGGGCCGTGTGTTTGAGACCCCTGCTGTTGAGTGTCAATTGATCTCATGCCAGTGTTATGTCACTGCAATCCTCCTCAGCTGAAAGAAAGACCTTGGATTGAAAGGTCTTTCTTTCAAAAACTGAACGACACCGTAGTTACCATTGGTATCATAATTCAGACAAAGAAGATCACAATCCAAAATGGAAACTTCGACAAACAAACTGTAATGAAAATGTCCCTCACACAGTGGAGTTCATTAGAACCGTTTCTTCTGAGATGATCTCAGATGGTTTGGAAAATATGACTCCCCCCCCCAACGAGAAGATGCATCAAAACCAAAGCGGTGTCTGTGTCTCGGTGCCAAAACCAGGGCATACTTGCTCCGTCTCGCGATGCCTTGAGTTGTGCGTCGGGGTGCCGTTCCAGCTGGGCTCAGCAGAAAATACAAGCGAGGGATGGAAAATAAAAAATGAAGCACAGAGGAAGCAAGCGAGTTAACTTTTCCACTCTTGGCACACGTTTAAAATGTTTGCCCGATGTGTAACATACACAAAATACATGTAGCAGAAAAATAGTTTATTGGAATCATGCTGAGCGTAAGCATCATGGAGGTTTATTAACTTATCTCACATTCACAGCAAATTGATAACCAAATAAACAACGGCTGTGGAAGCAGGAGACCAAACTTGCTCCCCCATGGAGACTTGAAGATCGGGAAGTGTGAGCTAACTACCCCTGGCATCGCTTTAAAGCTGCTGACAAAGAGGCTGCTCAAATTCACAGATGCTGTGATGACAGACAGCGTCAAGAGAAGCTCAACTTCTCACCCTAACAACAGAGCTTTTCCATCAGTGGGGGTGTTCTACGAGTATTTTTTTTTTTTTCATTGCTGCTGAGACAGGGGGATGCTGTTCTCCATTCCGACTTAGGTTGCATCCCTCAGTCTTCTTAGCTGAAACTGTGCTGCTCCTGCATTTACTGCCTGGAGTTTGAACAGGAACAAAAAGTCATCTGACGGCTAAGGTAGGACACCCGCCAGCGTTGTTGCATTTAATGACAACATTTGTTAAAGTATAGATTATCTTGGATTGGCATCTCAGGCATGGAGAATTTTCATTCTGTGCACAAAATTAGGTCCAAAATATATGTTAGTCCGAGGAAAAGGATTTATTTAATAGGAGAAAGTTTTTAATGTATTTATTTCAGATTAATTTTGCATTTTTAGTGCAACACAAAATCAACCTTTGTGAATGCAAGATTGTGGTTTAAATTTTTTTTTTATGTAGAAATAAATCACACATAAATAATCAAAATTAGATCATTTTTATAATTTTTTTCCATTTTGTAGAAATAAAATAAAAATTAATTTTCATACCAAACAAAGACCAATTACATTGTATTGTATCGGTTTTGTCATCTCATTTCTTTAATAGACTGAGGAAAAAATAATTTAGTAATGATAGTAATTACGTGGTAGTAAAGTGGTATACATCTGTTTTCCGATTTCTTGTCTATGATTTCTTTATTGTGTAATAAATGACGAGAACAAACCAAACTTATAAACAAAAATAAAGAAAGCAAACCTCGTCTGTATAAACGTTTCCACTTGAACTACATAAAATGTGCAGCTGAAAGGAGCGTGCTCAACAGTATTTGCAGTCACAGCAGCCTGATGATCGACCACCACCACGACCGCATATTTGTGGCTGGACCGACCGAACACTCTGCAGCAAAGATCAGAATCCATAAAAATCAGCACACAATGTCAGACTCTCTGCAGGCGGCAGGAGTAGTGCGGAGGACACATAAATCACTGAGTAGATGGCTTAAAATGGCAAACAGGTAGGAGATGGCAAAAATATTTGTGTTGGGTGGAATAACTCATTTCCAACTGAAGTCTTGGCATTGGACGTGGAAACAATGACGGAAAAGCTTGGTTGCCCTTATTTAAGTCTTTAGTGAAGCCCGTCACTCATAAAATGGAATTGTTACATTCAAAAACCACAAAATTTAATCAAAACGTGACATTCCAGAGATGTCCGAGGTCGGTCAGAGGTGAGCACTAATAAGTCATAATAAACCAATAGAAGTAGAACAGCACTCAGGAGAGCGCAGACCTCTGCCAAGGTTAACAAAAGTAGGGGAAAAAAAATTGATGGAATGTTGTATTTGTGTTTGTTTGTCTGACCACAGAGCTGCGAGGGCAGCGGTTTCTTAAATCAGGAGCATATACTGTACTCTCAGAAAAATAAGGTAAACATCCATGAATGGCTTCTATTGTGAAGCAGAAAATACAAAAGACATGTGTCTCTATCCTGCTGACAGATAAGAACTAAAGATAGACCAATCCGAACTAAAATGTGAACTATGGGACCCCATGGATCAGGTCGTTGCCATGGTGACATGGTACATAAACTCCACCCCTGTAGAGTCCAGTGACTGAATTGGCTGTTCATTGCTAGCATTTTAGACATACTGTACAGCAGGGGTCTCAAACTCAATTTACTTGGGGGCCACTGGAGTTCGGGTCTGGGTGAGACTGGGCCGCATCAGGTTTTCAAAAAAACAAAAAACAAAACGCATTTATTAAAAACAAAAAAATATTTTAAACTAGAATGTGGTTCCAATTTTCTACAAGAAAAGCTCTAATCGGTAATAAATAAATAAATATAATAATAATAAAAAAACGGCAAATAATAAAAACTTAAGAAACCACATATAGTTGGTGGGTAGACAAATTATTTTTTTTCAGATTAAAATGAACAAAGCATTATTAGAGCCCTGTAGACATGACAAAACACGACTATAGTCACATTTATTCTCTTTTTAATTTACAACATATTGTGCAACTACAGGGTCTTGAGACACATGCTAACTCGCAAACTAGAGAGATAGCCACCTAAACGGTAGCCTTCGAGTTATTTCCTTTAAACTTAAATAGCCAAAAACTTACCACTTCCACACGGATAGGGAGGATAACTATTAACAGTTATTTAACCTTTAACATGAACATTAATCAAACGTAATAATTTTTTTCTGGGTACATGATACCATACAGCATCCATATCAAACTTACGCGGGCCGCACTAACATTAAACTTTCATATCAAGGCGGGGGCCTCCCGTGGGCCGCGTGTTTGAGACCCCCTGCTGTACAGTGATAAATACAAAGCTTGCTTGAACCGGTTTCAGTACAGGTGATGCTGATAGCTCTGAAAGCATCATGTAAACAATTGGGAGTGGTTAGAATTAATGTAAATAAATGCTGCAACTACTTTTCCACTTCTGGTCTGTCCTCCACAAACTGCTACAAGAGTCGGAGTAGTAGTCCAAAGACATGTTGGGCTATGGACTCTGTTGTTTTGGCCAAACTGTTCTAATGCTTTCATCTGCACCTTCAGCTGATCTGACACTGATCAGTCCTCCAGCCAAATCATGAGGTTGGTGGTCCTGCTTTGTCTGCTGGCACTGGGCAGCGGCAGCAGCAAACACTACCAGCGAGTCAACATCATGGACTTCATGAGAAACTACGACGTCATGATGGCAGATTCGAGGGACGACAATGACAACGACGACGACGACGATGACGATGACAGCCATGACCATGATTACTACGGCAACTGTCCAATGGATTGCCATTGCTCACCAAGAGTGGTGCAGTGCTCCGATCAAGGTGAACAGATTCAAACATTGTGTTTCATAATATTGCAGTTCCCACGTTATAATAAGATTTCTGTTTGCCGTATTTAAAGTAAAAGATCATCACCACCAATGTTAACAAAACAATTGCGATTCCACAGGTTTGATTAACGTCCCTGCAAAGATTCCTGACAGCACCGTGATGATTGACCTCCAAAACAATGATATCACTGAGATCAAGGAGGATGATTTTAAAGGCCTGGACAAGCTTTATGTAAGAGCAACAAAAGGACATTTAAAGCCAAATTTGTCTCGCTAGCACAGTGTAGCAATCCTAACATCAGGCATTGCAAGGCGAATCATCTGAGGAAAACTAAATGAGTCACATCTCATGTGCAGGAAACCACATGGTAATATTTCCAGTCATGATGTTTTTGTATCGGCCCACATGTGTACGTTTATGTACTCACACGAATAATTAGAAGCTCTGATCGTTATCCTGCTTATGAAAACAAACCATGGAGACTAACAGCGGGGTGTACCATTCCCCTGTACTCTTTTTGCTTGATCTAAATCTCAAATGTAACTCGTAAATACAGCAGAATACTAATTTGATACAGTGCCGTAATCAGGAAAAAGTCGAAAGAAACAAAAAAACTTTGATTTACCGGCATTGGTAGTGCAGTCGTTCACATCCATTCATAACTGCCTTAGAGATGCTCGATATTGACTTTCATATGAATAACCAACATACCGATATTGCCCAGCACTTTATTACTTATACCAATAACAGCCAATAAATAGATATAGAGAGCCATCAAGAGATACATTATTAATCTCAAACATAGAACATAGAATTCACAAATAATAAACATAATAACATTTTGCCTCTAAAGGTTAATAAAACATGACCAATATCCAACCAAAATAATATGCTCTCCTAATATCAACATGCAAGACTGTTTAGTCTTAATAAATTCATAAATAAAATCAATTTAAAGGCTGCTGACAAGAGACAACATGAGAGTTTGGAAAGCTGCACATTTGTATGTGGCACAAACATCTGTTTAAAAAGAAAGTATGCTTACTATTTTGCTGTATAAAAGCAGCATGAAAAAACATATTAAATGAGAAGTTTGAAAAGAAGACGTCTTACTCCTCACCCGCACAACCAGCGCTTTCATTTCAAATTGCATATTTACATACCATCCAAAGGTGGAACTTTTTTTATAATAACTATAATTCCAGACCGCGGACATACTGAACTTGCAACCTTGTTGTTGGTTGTTGTGTAGAGTCAATATTAACAACAGAAAAAACGATACCGATCTAATTTTTATACCAATTCGGCTGACAAAGTGGAATAGGCTCAAGCACCAGATACAGTATGTGGAACAAACTGAGCAGTAACATTAACTGTATTTAATCAATCATCAATTTGACCATGCTTTGTTTGGTTTGTCCCAAACCAGGGCTTGTTCCTCATCAATAACAAGATCTCAAAGATTCACCCCAGGGCCTTCAAGAACATGAATCATCTTCGACTGCTCTACCTGTCCTACAACGTGCTGACAGTGATCCCGGCCAATCTGCCGCCCAATGTCATTGAGTTGCGCTTCCATGAAAACAGGATTAACAGGATTCAAAGAGATGCTTTTAAAGGCTTGAAGAAGCTCCATGTTCTAGGTATGGACTTCTAAGCACACAATGACATTGATTTGAACTTGTCAATGAGTGTGAGTGGGAGTGGGGTGTTGGATCTCAGCTGTCTTTGGGTGAGAGGCGGGGTACACACTGGACTGGTCGCCAGCCAATCCCAGGACACATATAGACAAACAACCATTCACACTCACATTCATACCTATGGACAATTTGGAGTCGCCAATTAACCTAGCATGTTTTTGGAATGTGGGAGGAAACCGGAGTCCCCGGAGATGGAGTTGAACCCGGGTCTCCTAGCTGCGACGTCTGGGCGCTAACCACATGTATTTTTTTTTTGTATTATATTCTTCAACAACAATTCAAGATCTCAAGCTTTTATTTTACCAAAGGATTTTTAATGGCACGATAAATAAACCAAGTTCCCTCGATCATCTGCATGGATTATAAAAACAGCATAAAAAAACGATATATGGTATTTTAATAGATGTGTGTTCTCTATAAAGAAAGATAGCATCACAACCAGATGTTCTTTTGTATGTTCAAACAGAGCTGGGCGCCAACCCTCTGACCAACAGTGGGATTGAACTGGGAGCTTTCAATGGTTTGTCAACCCTCTACGTTGGCATGTCGGAGAGCAGGCTAACGGCTATACCCAAAGGTACATTTGCTCATCTCTCTTCTGCTAATCCAAACAAATCAAAATGACGATAATGGACACAACCAGCGTCCGTTAATATGATGCTTTGTTTAATAATCATAAGTCATTGTTTACGCAAGTCAAAGTATTCTTCAGTTGACTCATGTTTTATTTATTTCAGACCTGCCCACTTCCATCACGGAGCTAAACCTCGAGTACAACAAGATCTTTAAGGTGGAAGTCGAAGACCTCATCAGATATAAAAACCTGCAGAGGTGAATATTACTCAAATTTCACTGAGATAGATTAATTCAGTGAATTTCTCCATAATTTGATGAATAAATGAATGCTGTGAATGAGTGATAACGTAAACCAGGGATCTCAAAGTCAATTTACTTGGGGGCCAGTGGAGCTAGGGTCTGGGTGAGGCTGGGCCGCATCAGGTTTTCAAAAAAAAAAAAAAACAACACTTTTTTTGGCGGGGGGCCTCAAACTAGCATCCTGCGGGCCGCATTTGGCCCGTGGGCCACAAGTTTGAGACCACTGATGTAAACAGTATAAAATATTCAGTGCAAAAGCTACTTCAGAGATAAAAAAACATACAGATGGAAATTCACAAACTGCATTTTAATGTTTGCAGACTGAGCCTGGCTTTCAACCAAATCAAGTTTGTGGAGAACGGCAGTCTTGCAAAGGTCCCCAACATCCGTGAGATCCACCTAGACAACAACATTCTGAAAAAGGTCCCACCAGGTCTCAATTCCCTGCGATACCTCCAGGTGAGAGAAACCCGCAGTCTAATCTATCTGATGAACCAAAGAGTTATAAGCTGGCAACAGCACGGATCAACCTGATCGTAAGTTCTAAGATAGCTAAGTAGCTTAGCAGTTTTGCAGCTTCAGAAATTCATCTCGAAGACTAAGCCAAGACAGTCCTCAAAAGACATGAAACTGTAAAAGTATTACTTGCAAAACAAATATTATTGCAACACTTCAAGCCAAAAAGAATGTCTAAGTTTCCAGTTCGTAAGATGTAAAAACTGAAGTCCCTTTTTCCAGGTCTTAAGGACTTTCCATTGCAGGTGCAGTTGTTTTACAGACCAAAAGACAAGTTTGAGTGTTTTGTAACATTTTTCCAAAATCCCTTCTCTCTGTTCAGGTTATTTTCCTCCATGCCAACAAAATCACCAGCGTTGGAATCAACGATTTCTGTCCAATCAGATTTGGCGTCAAAAAGAACTTGTACTCGGGCATCAGTCTGTTTGCAAACCCTGTCAAGTATTGGGACATCCATCCGGCCACCTTTCGCTGTGTAGGCGGACGAAGAGGCATTCAGCTCGGAAACTTCAGGAAATAATAAGGGAGGGGAAACGATGCCTTCAAGACAACTCATAAAAAATGGACATCTGCAGATACTCGTTTAACAGCATAACAGGGGAGAGCTGGAAAACCAATCTGAAACGACATCTATGTTTATTGATAGAAAGTCCGACCCCAAGACTCTCCTCTCTGCTTTGTTAGGTACACAACTTGCGCCCCTCCCCTTGCAGTCAGTTTTCCTATAAATAGAGCGCCTCCCATAGACCACACCAAGAACAACCGCCAAACAACTTGAGTAGTTTTACATGCTACATGCTACATTCTACTGGGTATAATAACATTGTATGAGATACTGTTGAGTAGAGAAATAAGCTTAAGTCGACTCTGTAACTTTCCTGAAATACGACAAACAGATAATATAATAATATTTTCTGTTTTTGTTATATGTTTTATTTTGATGCATTTTTCAATATGGGGCATTGTTGGCCAGTTGTGAACTATCTGGCACTTAAATCTCCATTTTTTTTCTGAACAAGTTTTCCTTCCAGCAAGTCTGTATTCACTGGAGGATATTGGTGATATTTAGTGCAATAAGTGACTCACAAGCCCAATGTTTGTTTCTCTTTTATATGATATCTACATACAGTACATGTTTTGGTATTTTAAGAAACATGACATTGGCCATCATGTCAAAGTGTCCTCAGCAGGGCTGGGGATATACAAACTTTATAAACACCAAATGTTTCTAGGTTTGAATTAAATGCGGCAACTAAATTAATCACATTTAAATTATAAATGTGTGGAAATGATCAGCATGGATGTTCTGTATACCTATTTTGTATGGAGTACTTGTTAATACAAACAAGTGTTGCCATTTTCTCCAGTGTCCTCTCCTCTAATGGTGCTATATTTATTGAGTATGTCTTTAAATAAACATGGAACACCTCCCCAGACAAATCCGAGTCATGAACTCCGAGTACTTCATTGTCTTCTTCGTCTATAAGGACTTTGGACCAGACTGTCCTTGGTTGTGTGCTTGTGGAACCTCACTCCATTAACTTTATACCAGTCAATGCTGTACGTCCGTGACAGAAGGTCATCCAACATTTACATCAACATGGTCCTCCAGTAAAAGTTCATGGCTGACTGAGATGTTATGAGCTGAAACTTTAAAAGGAATCGACAATCCTTATTAGACGAGAACACACTTTTTTCTCTTTTGTGTATGTTCTAAAGATATAAAAACATAACAAGAGACAGCTCATTACTGCACGTAATGGGACACGCCTACGCCGCCTACAAAGACCACAATTAAAACACCTCCAAAAACCAACAAGATTGTATGATTTTATATACATGCTGTAACCATAAACAATATTTTGTTGTTCATTTATTCATTCATTTTCTACCGCTTAGCCTCACGAGGGTCGCGGGGGTGCTGGAGCCTATCTTTGGGCGAGAGAGGCGGGGTACACCCTGGACTGGTGGCCAGCCAATCACAGGGCACATATAGACAAACAACCATTCACACTCACATTCATACCTATGGACAATTTGGAGTCGCTAATTAACCTAGCATGTTTTTGGAATGTGGAAACCGGAGTACAGGGAGAACATGCAAACTCCACACAGAGATGGCCGAGGGTGGGATTGAACTCGGGTCTCCTAGCTGTGAGGTCTGCGTGCTAACCACTTGACCACCATGCAGCCCTATATTTTGTTGCATTTTGGTCATTTTAAGTATTCCTGACTTCACATTAGCATTTTTGAGCCCCAAAATAAAAACACAGCAGCAGCTCCATTATGTAGCTTTTCTCATCGGAAGTCACCTGAGGTGTTTTGAGCACGTTGCGACATGTGTGTGGTGAAGCCAATTGCTAGCCGACTAGTAGCTGGCTGGCGTGGTAAGGTGTCAATATGGCAGAAACATACTTCGATCATTGTAATAATGTTAACAATAATAATAACAATGTCGCTGCAACTTAATATGCGAGGTAAATTATATTTAAATGGCCTGTTTTGGAGTTTTCTTTTGGATTTTAACAATCCTCATGTGAGATATGAGGATGATAGGCTAAATTCTCCAAAAAGGTGCAGCATTCCCTTAAGCTGAATTAATGACGCCCCCTGCTGGTTACTTCTTAGTAGTGACGTCTTAAATGCATTGATGGTTTCAAGTCAAGCTACACAACACAACACAACATAACCTCATTGTTAGATTTATAAAACTGATTAAGAAATGAATGATGCACCTATGTTAGACATATTGATTGCAGTGTAAGCAGGTCAAGTTATTTTTGAACTTTTATTCAAGAAAGCAATGATTAACAATGAAGAACTTGTACATTCAGTTTCACTGGCCTGCAGCAAATTACTGAAAAAGGCAAATTTGAAGGAATTCACTGTAAAACTTTTTTAAGCCCTTTCAGACACAACATGAAAAAAAAATGGTTGACCTTATATATTTCTTTAAATTATTCCTAAACTTTTTCCTCTTTCCACCAGCAGATGCCGCTGCACACAAAAGGTTCAAAAGCGCTTGGAAAGGTTGTTGCTATTCAAGGAATCTTTGATACTGATTGGTTGGTTTATCGATTGATTGATTTATCACTTAAATTCTTGCTTCCATTATTTTGCTGCAACAATACAGCATTTTTGTGCATACTCTACGCTATTGTATATACTGTATTATACAGTAGATTGTCAAGTCAATCAATTAAGCCCGAAATCTATTCACTTCCTTTCTCTGGTTCTACCTACTCCTTTTCAGAAATGTAGAATTGATGTAGTAAATTGATGTAGGTGTTCCTTATGTAGTTTTCTTAAGCATGCTCAAAATAAAGTACAATTTATTACCATGACCACACTCCACTACGGTAGGAGATGAATATAATAAACATGTATTACTGTTAAGAAATACATTGACAAATGGGTGACGGCGAGTACCACTCTGATGTTTGCATTGCAGGAAGGTTGCATGCGGGCCTTCAACAGTGAACCCGCCAAATGTAACTTGTAACTTAAATGTAACACAGCCCTTGTGTGAAACTGTTGCATAAAACTAGATTTAAAATGATTTAAGATACTGTAGGATCAATGTTCATACTTTGCCTGCCCCCCCCCCCATCCGACAGGAGTATCTTCTTGTAGACTGTCAGAAAGCCAAGTCTTGCTAAGCTATCTTCAGACCGACACAGCTGACAGGATGATTTCACAGCACCGTTCTGAAGCCCCTTGCAGACATACGCTTCTCCACTGTTTTGTCTCCTTTGAGATGAAGACTCTGGGTGTACTGTGGATGAGATTGTGAGGTAGAGGGAAGCGGCCTCTCTTTCTCCAGGAAACATATGGAACAGATCTGCCACTTGGCCAGACCGCCCTCCCTGCCACGTCTCACAGCACGCATGCACACAAAGATGAACGCACGTGCACGTGTACGTGTACGCACACTCACATAAACATGTTAAAGAGGAGGATATGTTATTAAATCAGTGCTTGTGCCTTCACAGAGGTAAACACGGTAAGAAAGAGCTCAACATGGAGGATCAGTCACAATCAAAACAAGTGATTTCATCAGTTGGAATTAGCAGAATGGCGTTGGCGTATCCATAAATCAAGAATTTAGAGTACTAGTATTTCTTTGGACGATCTGGAAATTGTAGGGATGTCACGAGAAACCCAGTTGACGAGACAATACACGAGATTGGGTCCGCGAAAATGAGAAGAGAACCGATTTTAAATTAACTTTAGGAAAAAGTACAATGAAAAAATTTGACTGGAAAAAGTACTTTAAACTGTCTTTGGACGAGAGGCGGCGTACACCCTGGACTGGTGGCCAGCCAATCACAGGGCACATATAAAAACAAACAACCATTCACACTCACATTCATACCTATGGACAATTTGGAGTCGCCAATTAACCTAGCATGTTTTTGGAATGTGGGAGGAAACCGGAGTACCCGGAGAAAACCCATGCATGCACGGGGAGAACATGCAAACTCCACACAGAGATTTGCCGAGGGTGGAATTGAACCCTGGTCTCCTAGCTGTGAGGTCTGCGCGCTAACCACTAGACCGCCGTGCTGCCGATATAATAAACAATTATGTCAAAATAATGCAATATTTCCTTTAATATGTCAATCTTTCATTCAGTAAAGTTGCGGAATAGAGGTTGGGGAATTGGTTTTCTCACAGGCAATTTGCGCCGTCTGTCAAACGTTGAAATGTTGACTTTTCAGTGAAGTGTCAGCTTTAATAGTTCCAACTTGTAGCTGAACAATGCACAGTTTACAGTTTTTGTCTTATCGACTGGTTTTCCAGCCGTCCTTTCATGTATCCTTTCATATACAGTAGGAGGATTGTCCTAGCCCTCTTGGTTATGTTGCTGGTCGGTTAGGTTGCTTTGTAGAGGGGTTTATGCGGCTAATGTGATGGATACTTCATCTTTGTTGACCGCTTGTATAAATGTGATAAACGCATGATGGAAGAAACACTTCCTGTCTTCCACTTACCTTCACAAACCTTATGTGAAACATGAACACATTTATTTCCTTTACGGTGCTAACTACCAAAAAAAAAAAGAGTTAGTATGAGCTAGCTAACAATGCACGTCATGGGACCTACCTATTTTAAAGCTAAAGCCTCAACCAAAAAAACTAAAAAAAAAAAATGCTAACAATGGTCAATTTACATAACTGACTTGCATATTAACCAAGCAACAGTAATATTGTTATTATAGCAGCTAACAAGAAAAACCTACTATATTTATCTGGCAGAGTAACACGATGCATCGCTAACCGCTAGTCTCAGCGTATCTTACAGAGGAACAGACAGAAGAGTGGATACAGAGGTCGCACTTTTGCTACGAAGACTCACAAGATGCTTGTTTGCAGTCAACATTTTATACCCGAGGACTGGAGCACAAGTCTTGTGCTGGAAGACACAGCCATCCCAATGAGAGCAGACATTGTAAGCGTCGTCACCGTTTCTGTGGTGCTGTTGTTGACGGAAGTAGCGTAAGCTTTTCACCAAACGAGAAATATCATTTTTTTAAACCTGAAAAATCTCTCATAACACAAGATCTCATGACAACCTGAGTAAATTAGTATTGGTTTGCAGCAGTACATGCCTTCTTAATATTTGCCATTTTGGTTAAAGGGATAGTTCAGATTTTTTGACATTCCCATCAGCTGTGTAGTCATCAACAATGACTTACCCCCCCAGCCCCCACACACACACACACTTTGCACGACACTCCTGATGGTGATGTCATACAACTTCATGTCATAAAATCCAATCTATCCAAACTACTATTCTGAAATCTTGCATATTCCCGAAAAATTGGTCGAACTCCAAAGCGTACTATATTTGGGGCATTTTACTTTGCCTGGGGAAATTGATACAACAGCTCCAGAAGTCTCCTCCGTCTTTGACACTACAAGACGGAATATTATATATTACGTAAGCCATGAAGGCATATTATGTCAGACCGTAATAGCCACTTGATTAAGAGCAGACAGAAGGTCTCTGGATGGCCTCCACTGAAATAATCCCTCGCCATTCAATCACAGATGTGTATGTCTTCTGAAATGATCTATGCAAATTACAGTTAACATGTCATTGCTCAAGTTTATTCTACAAGGACTCCTTGTGATGCTGCAGTCTGAGCACAAGGAGGACTTTGCTTTTTCGTAACCTAAGGTGTACTGGAAAATCTGAGTGCTTTTCAGACATATCGGAATAAATAATGGAGTCCCGTGTTATTTTAATCTTTATTTTCTGTGGTTTGCACATTACCTTGATTATGCCGTAAGCCTGGAAGAAGCCATTAGAGGCCCAAATATTAGGGATCTCACGTTGCCGCTGTTTAAACCGAGGAGAAAGGAAGCAATGGTAAGGTCATTAAGAAGAAGAGACCGCTACTCTCAGCTGCTTCCTGTGATTGGGGAACCAAAAACCTCATCAATCATGTCACAATTCAATGAGAAGTAGAAATGCATGGTCGTAGACAGCCGTAATATATCTCACTGGGCATCACATGAATTTTCTTATGTACTCGAATGAAGTGTAGTTGACCTTGCTAGACTAAAGTGTCTAAAGCAGGGGTCTCAAACACCCGCAGGACACTAGTTTGAGGCCCCCCGCCTTGATATGAAAGTTTAATGTTAGTGCGGCCCGCGCAAGTTTGATATGGATGCTGTATGGTATCATGTACCCAGAAAAAAATATTACGTTTGATTAATGTTCATGTTAAAAGTTAAATAACTGTTAATAGTTATCCTCCCAATCCGTGCGGAAGTGGTAAATTTTTGGCTATTTAAGTTTAAAGGAAATAACTTGAAGGCTACCGTTTAGGTCGCTAGCTCTCTAGTTTGCGAGTTAGCATGTGTCTCAAGACCCTGCAGTTGCGCAATATGTTGTAAATAAAAAGAGTATAAATGTGACTATAGTCGTGTTTTGTCATGTCTACAGGGCTCTAATAATGCGTTGTTAATTTTAATCTGAAAAAAAATAATTTGTCTACCCACCAACTATATGTGGTTTCTTAAGTTTTTATTATTTGCCGTTTTATTATTATTATTATATTTATTTATTTATTACTGATTGATTGATTTTCTTTATTCTTGATTTGTTTATTTATTTTTCATCTTATTTTGTGTAGAAAAATAAAAAGTAAGATATTTGAGAACAGTGGAATGTTTTATCAGAACTTTTTTTGTAGAAAATTGGAACCAAAGCGATGTTTTAAAAAAAAATTGTTTTTAATAAATGGGTTTTTTTGGTTTTTTTTGGAAAACCTGATGCGGCCCAGTCTCACCCAGACCCGAGCTCCAGTAGCCCCCAAGTAAATTGAGTTTGAGTCCCCTGGTCTAAAGTAATATGTCTAATCATGTCAATCACCAAACTTGACAGATTTAATTAAGACATGATGTAGAGATAAAATGCGCACAAAACAATTGTAAATCTAGTGCATTCAACTGGAATACAAATTATGCAAGGTCTCTTTAGCTGAATAACTCAGCTATATTTTAGACACAACTAAATCATACACATTTTAACCACCGGACTACCTGCTAGTTGGACATTACTTGAACTCAATCATGTATCACCTTATCTGACTTCTCTCAAAATATTAGAGTAACGGCACTATGTTTCAAAAGTGAGATTCATCACCTGACTTTGTTGCAAAATATTCCCATTTGACGAGGCCAACAAACTCGCATTATTTGCAAAGATATAATCAAAAGTACCACAAATATGGCCTCCCAGAGTTTGAGCAACAAGATCCTTGTTGGTGACCCAATAAAAGCTGAGCCAGCATCCAGAACGTGAGAGGCTGGTCTTTCACAACTATGAGGGTTGTGTAAAGACAAATAATAGATTTTTTTTTTACTTGGAAATAATTATTACAGATGATTGTTTGTTGTCTTGGCCTGTGGCTCAGCCTAACAACAAAGTTTATTTCGATATACTCCCTGTACATAGCTAATACATTTCATGTGTCTTGACTTTGACCAGCCAACTGCTGCCATGGATATGGAGTGGAAAAAACTGCCTATATATGATGACAGCATGTGAGTAACTGTAGATTGACAGTACTTGCAACTAGGATCATCCAAATTTGTCAAATAAGCACAATTAAGACCATATGTGACCGAGATGCCTCAAGCCAACTGGAACGTTTTGGTCTTAAAAGTTTCAATTATTAGTCATTACGACTGTCTATTTCAGAAATGTAATACAAACCACACAAATATTTATTTCATGGACTGCAAATCAAAAGCACCGCCGGCGGGCAAACAATTAAGTTAGGCTATATAAATAGAACGCTAACAAACTAGGTGTCATTAAAATATGTTTTGTTATTGCACTTTTAAAATGTTCTATTTGATTGTACTAATATTAGTTCAAATTTCACATAGTATATACACAAGTATTTATTATATGCTTGAGGCTAGAGGCGTTCTTGTCTCCAGAACAAGTCCTTCGCAGGATCAGACTCAACAGCCTTGCATGTCTGGGGGATTTTAAGATGGCTTCACCCTCCCCCCCTGCATATGCAGACCCCATATAATGACATTACACTTTGTAGAAATTAGACTATGGGTCATCAGCCTCTTTGTTGTGGCTCCCTTTGCAATGCTTGAATATTTTTTAAACACCCGAGTGGGGAAAACGTACGTCTTTTGAAAGGAGTTAAAAAAATCCAACTTTGTGTGAGACCATGAATGCATCCTGACTGAGTTCTGACTGGTGATTGGATGAGCAGACATGATGCTATCTAGTTAAAATAAGTAATACTTTCCCAGAGCTATTTGACAATTCTAAAAAAAATACATTAGAGATCATTTAAAAATCTGCGGCATGGGAACTTGTTTGCGCCAGAGTAAACAAATCAGGTAAGTTTACACATACATTTATGTAAGTTTATCTCCAATACTAGCAAGAGTACTCCAACTCGTCTTTTCTTATCTGAACTACGTAGATACCCCAAAAATCCCTCCACTGTTGTTATTAAAATACTATATTTTGCGACTCCAGGATATTTTTCCTCAGTGGGCAAGTGGGTAAAATGGCTCTTTTCATAGTAAAGGTTGCCGACCCCTGAGTTCATCATTTTGTCCAGAAGCTGTCCGCTCAGGTTGTATTGATTTGTCTCCTTGATTGAAGTTTTATTAAAGTATTATTCTTGTCTTGTCTATTTTTAAGCTAGCAGAAAAGTTTCCCTTTAATTTCCTATTACATTAACTGCACAGACAGCACACACACTATTGTATAATGCAGTAGAGATCTTTAAAGCAGAAAATTTTGAAGAGAAATTCATTTTCTCCAAATGAAGTCTACAACAGAAGAGGCAGCAGCTGTGCTCATCGCAAATTAGCGCGGCGACAAATATGTGAGACCGCAATGGTGTCCTATTAAAACAGACTTAATTACATTAACATGGGAAGTTCCCAGAACTCCCCCTGTTCCCCGCACATGAAAAACACATTGAGTCCAACCGCAAACAACGACACAGATGAACTGTCAATGTAGCGGGCAGGCACGAGACAGGCCTACCTTACCACAGGACATGCGTGATTTAACTGAAGAAAAAGTCAACATACATACACTTTTAGGGTTTAATAAAAAATTACCATACCAGTGTGGTTAAAAAAAAACACACTTGGTTGAATTGATATATCAGACTTATTGAAGGATTTCACGTGGCTGGCCACGGGCGGGCAGTTATTATGACTCCTAAGCTCATGAGTACATAATAAAATCTAAAGTACAGTGGAACCTCCGTTTTCGGATAACTGCCTTTCTTCTCGTACACAGTCTTGTTTATCGTAAAATATTGCATATAAACTATGTTACTCTTTGGCATATCGAATCTTGTGGTACATATGGACGGCATTGCCGTCGCCAGCCAATCACAGGGCACATATAGACAAACAACCATTCACACTCACATTCATACCTATGGACAATTTGGAGTGGCCAATTAACCTAGCATGTTTTTGGAACTGCAGTTTACATTCTTTCTTTACAAAAAGATGTCGGAATCACAGTGATCAATTAGTAGTCAATTTAAAAATACATGGGTTCTGTTTTTTTTAGTGTCGAAAATCATGGAAATTCACATATATTGGTACTACTGAAAGGCTGGTATTCTGACAACCTAGGTTGTCCCATTTCTTATAATTTTGCCAACTTTTGCCATTTTTTTTGCAGTGTAATGGGTAGACATGATTTTTTGTAAAATATAAATGACTTATACATTTATAAACGTACAATATCACAGCCTTTAGAAATGGACTGGAACAATATTTACCACAGTTCACAAGTACAAATTAACTTGCCTATGAAATCTTTGCATCGTAATGGAGTCAAAGTCAGCATTAATCACTATTTTGCCAAAAGCAAAACGTTCCTTAGGGTCTTTCTGTGAATTACAGTATAGTCATCACACAGCAGTCATCGACTATCCAATACTAGCAAGCAGTAGAGACAAGTCAGTCACTAATATTCTCCATATGCGTCTTACTGATTTAGTCCAAAGCCTCGAAACTCAGTTGACAATTTAATCAGTGCTGGACTCTCCGCTACTAACACAGAATATCATCAAGACGACACACTTTATAGATATGATCAAAATCTCATTAGACATGGTTTTATTACACGAGACGACTTTAAACATCAGACTGTTTGAACGTTTTATCCAATTCCACAAGTTAACAAGCTTTTGCTTCTCATAAAATGTTGGCTTGAAATGTTTTCTGGTCACCAAAGCAGTAGGAGCACATCTAAACTTTATTTTCCAAATTCTATCTACAAGTGTCTGGGAATGAAAGTATGTTTGAAGGAATTCTAGCTCATTTTCTGTCCCAATTTCAAACTCCAAAAGCGACATAAAACAAGTCACCAATACATTCCAATGGAAGGTAGTAGAAAAGCCTCTCTATAATTGCTAAGGACCTTTGGTGGGAAGAGCTGATAGTATACCTCATGCTAAGATAAGGACTTCCAGATGACAACCATGAAATGGTCTTTACAATAAACAGTCAGCAGCTACACACAAGGAGCAGACCCTGAGATGTCCACAACATGACATGAACCAAAGATCTCGTTTAATTGACCACAGCTGAGTTTAATGGTGTCTGATGCAGCCTGAAGAAGACGCACAGTAGAAAACAAACTCAAACTATACTTAAAGATACTTAAGCCCCAAGGCTTATGGGTTTCCTGCTAGCTTCAGAGGGGAAAAAAAACATTTACCGAATAGCTGAAAGCAATTTTATATTTCGGATCACTTATGTAATGCCAACAAAAGAGGCAAAAGTACAAATTAAACATGAAAAAAATCCCTTAAATGTAAATAAAAGCAGCAAAGGATGACTGAATTGGAAGGAATTGTTTAGGATCTCGCTTTCAGGTCCGACATCAAATTGTGCACCAAGACCGTTTTTGGTTCCTCCAAAGCTTCATGTGAAACAGCAGAACTGAATCACAGTCTTCCTCTCCAACATCTGCTCTGAATTTCGCTCTGATAGCAGGAACCATGCTGCAGACGTTTCCAGCGGCAGTTCTACAGTAACCCTCAAATACTTCATCATAGTGATATGATTCACAACAAGCAAGAAATAATAAAAACTTGTCAATGGAATAAACTACATCCTATATCCATGCCAGAAGGAACATGCATTCTTGTTGCACACCCATTGTTTTTGAACGTTAATAGTATTATGTTCTTTAATTAGAATGTTTTTTATTCACTCTATATAAAATATATATACAAATTATCTGTGCTGTACTTTTATTATTTTCTCCAAGATTGAGAAAATGTAATCCACACAACTGTTACCACTATATACGTAAATTGGACTATACCAACATAAGGAATTCTCTTATACCATAAGTGTTATTTTCCTTGAGGTACATGCAGCTGTTCTGCTTTAGCTGTCCACTTAAATCCCCGGGGACTAAATTCCAAGATGGAATGCCACTAGTTGAACCAACTAAGCACAAGGAAAATCAATCACCGTATACGGGAAGGCAAAAGACTTAAAATATTACATTTACAGTAGTACAGTTATTGATTTACTCAGTCAGCAAGCTGCTGAAGTTTACCTTTGAGGCAACCGTGATTTGTTTCAATGTCACTGAATGAAAAAGATTGATGGATTATAGATCCAGTTAATTTTCATATTTGGGTATCTAGCAAAGAATCACACTGACTGCTCAGTCCTATCTTTGGCTACAATACAGTTGCTTCTTTGGTTATGTACAAGTATGCTATCTTACACCTAAATTATACCTAAATTAACGTACATATCACTCACTTTTTTCGTAAAAAAATTGATGTTCTTACAACATCCGGGTAGATGTGAAAATTGCCTCTGGACTGCTTGAATATGGAAAAAAATAACATTTAAATCTAATCAGGCTCACTTTTAATGGTGAATGATTGACACTTTAATTTCCAAAATGTTGACACTCAGTAACTCTAAGAAGAATATGGTCTTCCAATATTAAAACTGCCTAAAATGTTTCACAAGAATTGGTATTTGACAAGGCTTAACACAGATGTTCTCATAATAAAAAAAAATATTTTGTGTCCTCCATGTTGCAAAAAAGAATGTCGATATCTATCAAGTCAAATGTTGACAACAGCATTTGACAAGTGTTTCATATAACACACTGAGGCCTTAATAGTAATCGTAAAAGCAAGCATATTACATAACAAGTCTCGGAGCAAACATAAAACTGTCAGTCGGTAGCCACTGAGCGTTGGCAGGTGGCTCTGTCGGGGCTCCGTGGAGGGTTAATACATCACGGCAGTCATCAAGCACACCCCAGGCTGTGCTATGCCAAGCCAGGTGGTCCGCGATGTGGAAAGCTCCTATGCAGGCGTATCGACTTTGGATGTGGAAAGATTTCATGGACAAATGTTTTATGGTCTCGGCTGGATTCAATCTGTCACTACATACTGTAGCACCGCCTACACCTGTCATTCTAAAGGCCAGCTCACTGTTACTCTGTAATGACCATGGTGATTATTTGAACAAACGTGACTGGTTTTGAGCCGAAAAACGTGCCTGCTACAGATTGTGTAACCCTAATAATTGTATTGAAATTATTATGTATGGGTTTGGTTTTTGGGTTTGTTTTTTTTTACAAGCCAAAAATTTTGGTAATCAAGGTATAAGGGAATCCCACCCTCGGCCATCTCTGTATGGAGTTTGCATGTTCTTCCCGTGCATGCGTGGGTTTTCTCCGGGTACTCCGACTTCCTCCCACATTCTAAAAACATGCTAGGTTAATTGGCGACTCCAAATTGTCCATAGCGCTATTTGGTCCGCTTCTCCACCGTACAGTAACTCAGTGACACAGAATTAAATTCAGAAGATCAAGATTCTACAAGTAAGATTCTAAGTAATTATACTATGCGTTAATAAACAAAACAGACAACATCAGTTCGAAGCCCTTTTGAGTGGTTAGCGCGCAGACCTCACAGCGAGGAGACCCGAGTTCAATTCCACACTTGGCCATCTCTGTGTGGAGTTTGCATGCACATTCCAAAAACATGCTAGGTTAATCGACGACTCCAAATTGTCCATAGGTATGAATGTGAGTGTGAATGGTTGTTTGTCTATATGTGCCCTGTGATTGGCTGGCCACCAGTCCAGAGTGTACCCCGCCTCTCGCTCCGAAGACAGCTGGGATAGACTCCAGCACACCCCGCGACCCTCGTGATGATAAGCGGTAGAAAATGAATGAAAAAATGAATGAATGTATAATTTTAGTGAATGCCACAAGTGCTTTTTTTAATCTATTTCAATGACTAAAGAGTGTCAATGATGCCCAAGAGTGTGATGATAACCATATGCTATGCGACAAAAGCAGTACATGCACCTCTTTCCTGGCCGCTCAGTACAATATGGCTACAGTATGTCAACAATATCGATAAAGAACAGACTGTACACCGGAAAATTAGTCTTTCTGCGAAGAGACCAACCATCATGTACACAAAATTTGTGACCGTAAAACCATTTTGTAGTTGCCGGACCCTCTTCCTAGAGTCATAAAAGTTAAAAGGTGTTCATAATTGCTAACACACCTGTAACACTGCAGACTCATGTTCCTTGGGTGTTTAATCTGCCCCCCCTCCCCTTTTTCCTGTCCCTCTTCAGCCCTGAAAGGGTCACATGCTTTCTATTTAAGTGTTGTGCTGTTGAACTCATCTCTGCTTTTTCACATAGAAGAGTACCATCTCTCATTTTTCCCCCGACTGCAACTTGTCAAGCAGCGACAACAAAAAGAAGAGCTCCGGGGAAGCCCGACATGTCTCTAAGTTTGACGAAGTCTGAAGCCGGTCCAAAAGCAGCCACAAGTCAACAGCTGTTAAATACACTGAGAGGACAGGGTCTCATCATTGGAATTTTCTTGTGCAGCCAATGGAAAGTTTTCCCATAGTTTTTTGCCAGATTCAGTAATGAGGTTTTTTTTTCTATTGACTTCTGGCATAATGTAAAATTATATGAGCTGGCACATGCTTTAACCACACTTACTGAGAAGCACAGCTGTATGGGTCGGAGACATAAACTGTCCAGATTTAGTGAAAGCATCATCATCTTTCTCAGAACCATCATCATTATGTAAAGATACCAGATTGACAGCTGTCGTTGCCATTAAAAAGAATGTTTTGCAACTGTTCAAACATACAGTCATTGATATCATTAATAAATTGATGATGACCTGTGATTTACACACCACTCCGATTAGCACTCTTGAATCCGATGAACTCGGATGGTCTGTGTGAGGGTCCCGATTATTATGAAAGCATAACTTTCCTCCGAGTTTTCTATTAATACAACATACTTGCGTGATGACTGTCAGCTGTGCGCGTTTTCTAACGTTTGTATTCCATACATTCAGTATGGAGTGCCTCTCTTTCTTCCAGCAGCGAGATGATACGTGGCAAGGAAAGGGTTAAGCACTCAGCTCTACAAACTCTGCTTTTAGAGTGCTGGAAGCTCCTGGTTCAGCCTTTAAATACCGTCATTTGACACATCCCGACAGGGGCTTGAAGCAGAGAGCATCTGCTGACCCAAACTCAAACGTATAGCGAACTTTAGTGTCACTGACACATTGCTCTGGGGAAAGCATGAAGGCGCTTATACTAACGAGCATGCTGGTGCTGCTATGGCTGGGGACATGTTCAGCCAGGAGCTCTGATCACGACTCAGGATCATCACCTGGAAGGGACCTCAGCAGGTTCTTCAGCAACTATTGGAAAGTAACGAGGGCCAGGGTAGGAACTTGTGTTACTTACAACATCCTTATATATGCTGTTGTTTTACAAAAGTCTCACAAATGTGATACTGTCATTCAATTATCCTCTAATTTTGATCAATTGTTTCTCAGCAAAAAAAAGAAAGTCTTCTTATAATCTTATATTCTCACCCACTTTTGGTCAGACTGTGATTCTTTTAGCCAATATTTAGCCAATACACCCCTTTTAAGGCAAACATTTCTTCACTCAACACTCTAAAGGCTTACATCAACCACAGACACCCGAACACAACCAAAGTGCCTGAAGTGATTATAACCTTTAAAGCAGGGGTATCAAAACTTAAAGCCGACTTTAGGTCGCGGGCCACACATGACCACGCCAACCCCAAATGTGTCCTGACTGCTGACTGGATGAGCCAGGAGAAATGGGCGGCTATATAAATATGGTTGGGTTTTTTTTTTTCTGGAAAGTGATTGATGACCAAACACCTTCTTCGTCATTCTCACAGTGTTCAGCCAAAAGTTACAGTATTTTATATCAACACAAAAACATCCACAATCTGCGAGATGTGTAGCCCGGAAGAGTTTGCAACCGTGGAATTATGAGATTCCCAGTATGATTTGTTGTACTTAAAATGATTATTTTCGACTCATGCCTCTTCAGGTGTTATTTTGTACAGTAATAGTTTGAAATTGGCGTAATTTTTTGTTGTGTACAGTTAAAATATTGTTACTTTGAGTCCAAATCTGGCACCATTAGTGACTATGGGTGTGCAATTAGTGCCACATATTCTGTGGTCACTCCTGTTGAAGAAATTTACAGTAATAGTTGAAATTGACAGTGACTTTATTGTGCAGATCATCATAAGAATGTTGAGGTCTGTTTTTTCCAATTAGGCCACATAAAATTTGAGTTTGGCACATTTGATTTAAGGGGATTTAAGTCTTGATGACTGAAAATACAAGAGCAGGCCACTGGTCGTTTGATGATACTGTATTGGAATCCATGGTGTTTTACATGTAGCTGATATATTCTATTAAGTGGATAAATGTGTTTAGTCATTACTTTGTAAATATTCAGTTACATTTATGAATAAAACTAACAACCAATCATTGTTTATTGTGGAACTTATCGCTGCAAAGAAGCTGTAAGTATAAACACGGTGATAGGTCATACATACACTAAATTAAGTGTTTACTAAAACAATCCCACGTATTAAAATACATGGCTTTAATGTGTTCTGCAGAGAGCACTGCCTCCAGCTGATGAACCAGACGATAGCCCGATCCCGGCAGGGGCAGATGAATCAGGTAAGGTCAAGAAGCGGCTAACTTCATTAGTAACTGAAGCTACAGTGAAGGATACCGATGAGTTCTCAAAATAATCTCGACAAAGTTACGACATATTTGAAGAAATAGTTGAACAAACGTTGATATCTGATACGAGCTCCCCTGATAATAGTATTGTAACTGCAATTTGATTGAAACAGAGCAGAAACAAATACTTTAAAGTTGAATGCTTTCACACTGGGGAGGACAAAAATGGGAGTCCAGGGTAATCGTGGATCTTTTTGCAAAGTATACTTTATAATGTCTGCCAAGCTCATAAGCATTGTTTTGTTTGGAACTGCACGACAATGGTCCTGTTTGATGATGAAATTGTTAAATTCCTACTTTTCCTCACCGTTCACTAGACTGATGTTTGTGTGCTTGCCGCTGTGTTCCAGACCTGCCAACCTGTCTGCTGTGCGTCTGTCTAACTGGCTCAGTCTACTGCGAAGAGGTCAGCCCGGACATGACCTCTGTTCCCACCCTTCCTAAGGAAACCGCTTATCTGTACGCCCGCTTCAACAAAATAAAGAAGATCAGGACCAAGGACTTTGCTGACATTCGTAAGGCTGAAAACTGTCTACACTAAAAACACACAGATGTCTATTCAGATATTTGCCTCAGTGGACTATTTGTCTGGTTCTTTTACTGCAGAGCAGACTCCAGTTTTAGATACAATACAATTGCCACAGAAATAGAGAAAAAAGTACCATAATGACAATTACAATATGATGGGATGGCAAGACCAATGTTATGTTTCCTCCTCATGGTTCTATAGTGACATTGAGGAGGATTGACCTGACGGGGAACCTGATCTCAGAGATTGAAGACGGAGCGTTCTCGAAGCTAACTTTATTGGAGGAACTGTCGCTAGCTGACAACCGGCTAGTCAAACTCCCAGCACTCCCTGCCAAACTGAAATCCTTCAACGCCAACAACAACCTCCTGAAGACCAAGGGTGTCAAAGCAACAGCTTTTAAGGTGCGCACTAATCATCACCTTATTTTTTTAATTGCCAACACAAATAAAAGGACTGTGATCGGACAAACCAGGGGTACCTGTGAAATTGTTCCAGTAAAAAAGTTTTAATTTAAATCGATTAAACAAGGAAGTTACTAAACAAAGTTTTGGAGAGACTTTCTCATTCAATAACATGATAAAGTGTCTTCAAACGTTTGCCATGGTGTTAATTGTGTGATTCTGCATTGAATAATGTAATTTTTATAATCTGACAGAAACTGATCGGACTGGTCAACTTGTACCTGGCCGACAATGAGATGGAAGCAGTTCCACAGATCCCAGAGAAGGTTCGGATCTTACATCTACAGGTACATATCGACCTTTTTGTTTTTTAAAAACTAAGCCTCACTTGACTTCATAAACTACTGACCTTTCTGCTATTAATTATTCTGGATTTGTTTGTTTTTGTGTGGAGACTTTTTACTCGCATGGTTTCATTCTTCATTCTTTTCCCCCTCCCACCAGAACAACAATATCACAGATGTGAACATAGACACCTTCTGTAGGTCCAATGACACCTACTATCTTCGACCTAGCCTCAGCGAGGTCCGCCTGGATGGAAACCCCGTGATTCTCTCAAAGTACCCTGACAGTTTCACTTGTTTGCAAGTACTGCCTGTCGGACGGTACCGATGAAGAACCAGCAACGTTACTGTCATCCCTTCACAGTTAATGGAACAGTTTTTACTGAAAAATTCAGTGTTTTTGGGGAACTGGACCTCAACATTACAAACAGATTGCGATAAAAAAAGAAAGTGTAGAATTCTGATGAAGAATACCAAGTCAACTGTAGGGATTTATTATTGTGTAATAACTGCCTTATCATCCGTAACAGGGCCTCTACTGTAGTGCTGTCTGACAATTGGTCAAAGAATAGTGGAGTCTTAAAGTGTGACTTTTCATGAACCCGACAAGTAGCAGTAAATAGTTTCATAAGTTAACCACTGATGAATACGTTTGAAGTATTAGTTATTTCAGTCACCTCTCTAATGGCAGTATTTTGTCACAAAGCTTCATTTACAGCTTTAATTTATAAACATCACTTGAATTGAAGTAGGAACGCATTAATCGAATGTAAAGATTACTCTGATATTATTTAATCCATTTTTTGTAATCTCCCCGTGATAAATGATTACCAATGTGTATAGAATAGTGACTGTACAGTAATATGTGGATGTGATATGCCTTTTTGTTTTATTTTATATTTTAATAAAAAATTGAATTTTTTTTAGTTCTATTCTTTTATTGTCATTTAGAATCATTGTCACAGTAGAAATCACTTAGTGGAAACAAGGTCTGTCTTTTTCAGTATTGATGTAAAGGATAATTTGGCATACCAAACAAACATATCTATTGAATATACTGTATATCCTGGTAGCTCATTTAACAGCTTCTGTCAAATCAAATATTGGAAACTACGATCTTGAAGTACTAACACACGACGACAATATCCGTACATGTTTTTAAGCTGAAAAAACAGCCACACATGAGAACTTCACATCAGCGCCCGGCCACATGCTTGTAAATGTTTGTGGTTTGTAACTGCTAGGAGGCCAACCACCATGTGTGTGTTACTGTGAAACTGTGGCTGGTTCACTTGTGTTGTGGTCATTTTGCAACACACAAGACGGATTCTTTTCCAGCTTTTGTAGTTTTAATGCTTTTAATGGCTTAATGCTCCACTGTCTGTGTCATGTAATGATAGAACACCACATCCCCAACACGCTCACGCATGCACACACATTACAGTTACAAAGCTAAAAGCCTTTGCAAAATGCAAGTACAGCTAAATAAAACAGGACATAATGCAAGCAAGTAGGGAAAATATGTGTTAATCTGTCTTTTCACTCAGTACGTAAACATAGGTGGCTCCATATTACTTTTACAAATTAGTTTTTTCTGTGTTTTTACTGCTGCCTCATCTGTGGAGCCATACCAAACAATAATGATTACCAGCCCCTCAATCTAAAAAAAAAAAGGATCCATTGTATAAACTATGCACATACTTTACAGCCCAGGTTTCCAAAGAGGGCTATGCCAATTGTAATTAGTGAATAAAAATGAAATGTGAGTGTGAATGGTTGTTTGTCTATATGTGCCCTGTGATTGGCTGGCAACCAGTCCAGGGTGTACCCCGCCTCTATCCCGAAGACAGCTGGGATAGGCTCCAGCACCCCCCACGACCCTCGTGAGGATAAGCGGTAGAAAATGAATGAATGAATAAAAATAAAAAACAATTGCCGTCTAACACTCACAATTACAATTGCAACTGAACGCCTCAGGACGCAAAGAGACCCAGCATGAAGTTGTTCATTGCTCTGTGTGCATCATATGAACAAATAAGTAAGTTTGATGATTCTTTTGCGCATTAAGAGTGTTGAATCTTGAAGATTTCATTGATATTGGTGATCCAATCCCCACACAGCGCAGTGGTGAAAACCTGTCAATGCGAGTGGGGATTCCCTCCAAAAATTAGGCTTTGTCATTGGTTTTACTGTATGTATTTTTGCACTTCGGATACTGCTTTATCGTGGTTGTTAAAGTTTCCCCTTGAATTTCGTATTAAATTAATGTACAGTATCGGTAATGTCAAAGTAAATCTTTATCATTTTACTACCTGTCCAAGCCCAAAATAAAATATTTTAATTCAACTTTGACTCCTTATATTCATGTGTTGCAGAAAAGTGCACCTAATCCGTTAATGCTCATTGAAATAAGGTCCAGTGAGACTAATGAGATTTTCTGAGAAATAATTTTCCTGAAAATATTGTGTGAATGTACAGTATGTCATCAGGGGTATGTTCCGTTGGATCTCACTATACCTTGCATCTAACATTAATATATATTCTAAGCTGCAAGTCTATAAAAAAAAAAAACAAGCTATGTCCCCCAGCCGGACATTGGACACCCTCAGTAATTATGAGGGGTGTCACAAGATCTTGTGTGATTTAAATGTGATGATACATTTCATTTAAGAGAAAAGTTGTCTTATGGGCAGAGACTGTGAGCTATGGCGTGGCTACTGTGAATGCTAACACATGTATTATGGATGTTGGATTGATGGAATTTTGCCCATCATTCACAATCCTTACACATGTTTATTTCCCTTGTCTGTGCATTCCATCAATACAAAACAAGTTAGTGTAAGCTGGCTAACAATGCATGTCATTGGGATCTACCTATTTTGGCGCTAAAGCCCTAAAGAAGCCCCCCCCCCCACACACACTGAGAGATGAGGGTCAAAGCCATTAGAGTCAAACACAAGTGAACGATTTACAGCCTCCAATGCTCACATTTGGCCCGAGAGAACTCCCAGTGACTGAGGAGACATCTGGTCTCCCCTTTGAAGCAATGAAGGATGTTAAAGTGTGATGCTGGAAGGACGCTTGTCCTTGATCATCCTTCTTGTACGACATCTGCGTGTCATGTAGCAGTTAGGTGTCACGATAGCATGACAAATGTAGACATGAGGCCTCTAGTGACAATTCTAGTTCCAATGCAGCCGTGTCTCCACGTACCTGAAAGTGCTGGAAGGTCTGGCGTCGTTCGTCGATCCGGTCTGAGAAAGTCCTGAGAGTCCTGAAGAAACACAGTAGGTCTCCGCTCTCCTCCACCCTGAAAAGGTATGTCAATATTAGTTGCAAATATCAATATATGTAGACGTGTTGAGTTCAGGGACAGTACACTAAGAGATAGAGATCAGCCATTCATGAAGAAATTTTAAAAATACTTGAGTAATGGAGCTGGTTACCCTTTGAGCAAGTTGTATACGCACATATACACACTATGCAAACCAGTAACAAAATACATACCTTAAAGCAGCAAAGCATTCAACTGCATTCAAAGGTCAAAATGCATGCAGTGTACATAAAATGTGTACATCAGGGGTCTCAAACACGCGGCCCGCGGGCCAAATGTGGCCCACAGGACACTAGTTTGAGGCCCCCCGCCTTGATATGAAAGTTTAATGTTAGTGCGGCCCACGTAAGTTTGATATGGATGCTGTATGGTATCATGTACCCAGAAAAAATTATTACGTTTGATTCATGTTAAAGGTTAAATAATTGTTAATAGTTATCCTCCCTATCCGTGTGGAAGTGGTAAGTTTTTGGCTATTTAAGTTTAAAGGAAATAACTTGAATGCTACCGTTTAGGGTCGCTAGCTCTCTAGTTTGCGAGTTAGCATGTGTCTCAAAACCCTGCAGTTGCGCAATATGTTGTAAATAAAGAGTATAAATGTGACTATAGTCGTGTTTTGTCATGTCTACAGGGCTCTAATAATGCTTTGTTCATTTTAATCTGAAAAAAATAATTTGTCTACCCACCAACTATATGTGGTTTCTTAAGTTTTTATTATTTGGGGTTTTATTATTATTATTATATTTATTTATTTATTACTGATTGATTTTTTTAATTCTTGATTTGTTTATTTATTTTTCATCTTATTTTGTGTAGAAAAATAAAAAGTAAGATATTTGAGAACAGTGGAATATTTTATCAGAGCTTTTCTTGTAGAAAATCGAAACCAAAGCAAAGTTTATTCATTTTTCTGTTTTTAATAAATGCGTTTTTTGTTTGTTTTTTTGGAAAACCTGATGCGGCCCAGTCTCACCCAGACCCGAGCTCCAGTGGCCCCCAAGTAAATTGAGTTTGAGACCCCTGATGTACATAGTGGCAGGTCTGCTCTTTGTGGAAAAAGCACAACACACAAGCAAATTGTGTTGTGACTTAAAGTTAAACAGTTTATTCAACAAAAGCATCACGGTACAATTACGGTGCAAATCAACTACGTGTAAGACTGTAAATCGACACGCACACCGTCAAAATTATTTGTTTATGTCTGTTTGGATTGAGCTTGAAAACAAATACCGCTCAAGACTTTCCTGAATTTTTCCATGGGGGCCTGGGGCTAGACGGCAACTGGGTGAAGTTTCCACAGATTGTTATTCCACCGTGTAGAGCTGATGGAAACATGGCTTCCATATAATGGCTGGAGAGAGTGCCATGGCTCATTGCTGTTTTATTTAAGTGGCGAGGTCTCGCAAGTTGCAATTGATTTGATTTGACACTTTGTGTCTTTATTCTAGGAGCAGTTAAAACATACACGGCGTTAACGCAAATACGTTCCAGTGCAAAAATTGCACTAATAAAAATGGTGAGCTCTCTGCCAGTCTGTTGTGGATCTGGGGTAATTTAAACTGCAAATAACAACGTAAGACTCTGCCATCACTGAATTCTCGCCGCATGACGGTGCCAGCCTGTGAGGGGCTTGGTACAGTATGTGCTGCTGTGACTTCAGACCAGTTTTGGCTTCGCTGTATCAGTTTGGAAAAAAAAAAACTGACAGGATACATCTGACTTTCTTCAACTATAGGCCGGGGGGTGCAAATGGTTTATGGCAGTGATTTTCAACCACCTTGAGAAATTGTCAGGTGTGCGGTGAGCAATTATCCAATATCACTTTTTTATAATTAACATTTATTAATCATCATTTGCAAATATTATGTCAATATCCACGTACGTATACGTGGACCCAAATATTCCAATTGCATTTGGTTTATTTGCTCAAACGGAAAGAATTTAACCTTTGTATACGCCTCATTCCCAAAGAATAGTGGCAATCCGAATGAATATATAATCGGATTAACAGGGATGGAATATTCCTTTCCCCAATCCGACTGAGGTATCTTGTAGCCGCTCAAACGGAAAGTTGTCAGGGTGCGTTTTTCTTCTTCTGTACTTTCGTGTGCTTTCGTGTGCATTAGCGCCATCTGTGGAACAGAATCTAAACACCTTCTATACACCATTCATAAGTCCATAAGTCAAAAGAAAATATACTATATCTATATAAAACGTGTACCGAGTTGAATTATGAAATATTAGCAAGATTGAATTTGATCCTGTCCTGGTTAAATTTATCATATCGCATGCTCAGATATGACGTAACACGCAGCTCCAGACGTTCTACAGTTTTAAAAATGGAGGCACTGGACTGATACGGAAAGTTTGTTTTTGATTCAAACTAATTTCCAAGACTGGACAGACAAAAAACTGGCAATACGGAATTATTCCAACAAGTGAAAGAACAACTCGGGGAAGTCACGTGATGTTGGTGTTTATGTTTTACTGGGCATGCCCTATTGACTATTCTGGTTGATTATAGCGACGCATGTAGACAAGAGATTGGAATATTCCTTTCCATGTATACCATTGTTTCCGGAAAAGTCATTCGGAAAGAGAAAAACTCCTCATGTAAACATGGCTACTGTCGAGTGTCCGTGGTGTAAAGACCGGCAGAGCAATGTAATATCGGTCGGCGTGGCAACACCGAGCTCGTTCCTCCTATAGACTTAGTGATGTTTTCCGTGCCGTGGCTCAAAAAAGGTTGAAAAACACTGGTTTATGGTTCACTTGGCCCCTAACCTCCATTAGACACGAGCACTCCTCTCGAGGCTCATGAGTAAACCGTTTCCAAAATGCACCACATCACTAAATCACAGACTCGGCTTATTAATACCGTGACTAAACCTAGCTTGGTTCATGAAAGATCGATATAAAAGTCTCTTACACATTTGGAGAACGCAGCTTTGTGTCACAGTCATTAGCCACAGTGTTTTTTCCATGTGTTGTTTTCCAGATTTTGCAGACTCGCACCACACAGTCCAGATGTGGCTTGGCCTCAGATACAGAGGCGCATACAACTTCACACATCTGCTATGACTTGCTGAAACGCTCACGGGGGCTGTCACGAGCCTTGAGGTGGTGAAATCGCGACCTTGAAATACACCTTGCTCATCTCGAGGCTGGATCTCCCCTTCCGGCTTTCATGCCTGGATCGTTTGAATGAGGCAGAACTCTGCAAGCAGGAAGTGAACAAAAACACAACGCTCACCCAGAGACGAAGCTGCTGAAGTTCTGAAGGTCCCTGGCATCCATCACCACATTCAGGCTGTTGATGGTCCTCTCTGATTTCTCACCTTCCTGCAATACAAACAAACATTGAATGCAACATCCCAACATCTGTTCCGTAAACTTGGTTGACCTCTGATTTGTTTGGAGTTTGAATTTTTTTTTCCCAGTCGGATATAGAAGTAATCTGTTCCACGGTCAAACTGTTGCCATTATTATTTTATTATCAGGCGTATTGTTTTTGGAAATTTGAAGAGTCCCGTTTCATCCTCATGAAGAAATAAAACACACAAATGTTCCTCCAAACATTGAACTCTTCCTCTAGACAAGTTTTTTAATGTGTTGTGGGAAAAGAGTGTTGGTTAAATTACTAACAAAACATTGAGGTTACTGAAAGATCCATCATGATGTGGCAAAAAAAAAACTCCAACAAAATGTGATTCAAAGCTGTAATAAAAAGGATAGAAAGAGAAGGCGAGTTTGAAAAATTAACGGCACTTTTCCATGTTGCACAGGACCATAATTTATCTTCTTATCAAAACAGGCTTAAGCTTTGGAAGAAATTGATAATGCATCTGTTATGAAGCAGGCTGGAGGACGAGGCAAGTGAAGCAGATGTTCTCGAAACCAGTGCATAGGTCACCGTGCTCAGAAATGGAAAACGGATTAAATTCTACTTTTTTGTGCAATATAATTTTACAGTGAGTGTTATCATTTTTATTTGCTCTCAAGTATTACAGCATGTGAAGCTGAGGTCAGCTGCTGAAGTCATTACTTGAAGTTAATGTGTGTAATCCTCTGCTGCCCCCTCTTGGACGGAATATGTAATGTGAATTGAAAATCTGATGGTTGGCCAACATTTAAAACTTCAATTGTAGTATTTATTTATTCATTCGTTCATTTTCTACCGCTTATCCTCACAAGTGTCGCGGGGGTGCTGGAGCCTATCCCAGTTGTCTTCAGGCGAGAGGTCTGCGCGCTAACCACTCGACCGCCGTGCAGCCTGTATTTATTCATCAATTTGTCATTTACTCCCAGTCTGTGTATCTTAGATTTTTTTGTCCAGAGTTCAGTTTCTTTGTGTTGACATTTTTTTTGTTTTAACTGAGCCACAAAAAAATGCAGGTACATTTTCCATTCATCCATTTTCTATGCCACTTATCCTCACTATGGTCGAGAATTTGATCTGACAAATCTTAAGTAAGTTTGATCAAATCTAGAATTACTACTAAAAGCACCTTCTGAGTGACTAACGACGCTGAGAACACGGTGTGCTGGTAGCATTGCAAGGTTTACAGTGTGTGTAAAGCACTTAATGTATAGTTCCAATCGTGCCTTAGTGTTGTGATGTTTACGAATGAAACCTGTTCTTTTGAACATCTCATTAACATGAACTTTAGGAATCGATGGTTCGAACACACCGAGATGGGACCATCTCGTCTCAACGAAACAAACTCAGACTTATATTTTCCCTGCACTTAACATTTGCGTCGTGTTATTTTATATTTGCTGTATTTTTCTGCCAGACATTGCCGTTCCGTGAAAAAAAAGACCCAAATCACACTGGTCTGTGGTGTAAAAACGGTTGGGGAGCCTGGTCTAAAGGCTTTATCAATGACCGACTGGTTGGTATCGGAATCAGCAGCATAAAACCCTGATTTAAGCCTCCCTGATTATGATTATTATTATTATATACACACTATGGCCTTAGGACGACTCACCTTGACCTCCGAAAGCTGAAACTCAACCTGGAACTCCAACTCTGAGCAACGACCAGAGACACGCATCTGCTGGACCAATTTAGTACTACCTAAAAAGACAAAAAAACAAAACAAAAACAAAACCACGGTCAGAGCTTCACTTGTGTTAAACCGAGTGAGCCCTGTGCCACCGCACTATTTAAGTTAATAACAGTTGGCAGGTGGGGTGGTCATTAATGTAAACATTATACTGTTCACACTAACAGTTGTTTTATCATTTAATTGTTATTTAAAATCAGATTTTCATTACTTCCTTGCACTAAGCCCACAGTGCAGCTGTTTATATTGATGCCATTCATCTGGCTCTGGCGCTGCAGATCTTCCTCCAGGTGCTTCACCTCCTCCTTAAGACTGGACAACACCTCCTCTGCAGTTTCTTGTTGCGTCCGTCCACATACATGTGACCTGTGGAGACAACACTTTTCATGCTTGGGTTTGTTTATCAATTTCTTATGAAGAAAAAAGAAGTGACGTAAAACCTACAAGGCATGTTGCATTGTTTCACTGAAATGGAAAATTAGGCCTTTGTGGGTTTGCCTTTGCCGTTGCAGGTTTGCAACTTCTGCCTGAAGACGCTCAATGTGGTCTTCCAGCAACTTCACCTCCTCAACGTTCTCTTCATTCATCTTGATGTAGACCTGAGAATACCATGTACATTAACAACAACAGACAGGAAATTACGAGATAACTATTAGGAAAATACACTCACTGGTCACTGTATCAAACAATTCGTCCTTACATACATAACTGTCTCATTATCTTTCATATCCACTTCTCATCGCTTTGAGCTAAAATGAGAAAAATGATCAAGCTAAAATTGTGTGATTTACATGGCTAACAATGACTTTACTAACAAAGTTAACAAACGAAACATAAATATCCAACAAGACAAATGGACATTTAACGTGTACAGTGTTTGTACAATATCTTGGCTAATAACGTAAGCATAAAATTAACAAAATTCAGCTTACCAGTAGTTGTTTGACAGACAACAAACGCAGTTTGGAGAATCGCGCCCTTTTGGACGCTACCACTATGTCTATTTCGAAGGGGGAACCGGAAGTGACTTCAAAGTCTCGGCACTCAGCAGAAGTTAAAATTTAGTTTTTAGTCTTAGTTTTTTTAGTTTTAATACGTAAAATTTTACAGCCAGTATTAGTGCCTTATCAACGCCAATCCCTAATTAGACCCTAATTAAAACACTATCCTTGACACGAATTTTAAAAACAGTGTGTCGAAATTGGTTAGCTTAATAATTTAATTAATTTTTTTACACATTTCGATTTGGTGTGGTATATAATAACTTCCGGTTGTTTTCATATTTTTGTGAAAATTTTAAATCAAAACTATCAACGGGGAACTATTGAAATGTAAAGAAACAATAGCGGACAGTAATGACGAGAGGACCGTAGTATCGGATCCATTTAAAGGTGACACCGGTTGGATCCATGTGAGGTAAATATTTCAGGGACTTTCTCTCGCTCTATGAATTACTTCATATGTTTTTTTGTAGAAAATATTACGTCACCGTATATGGGACAAAAGGGTTAAACTTAGTTGTTAGCTGTCTTAGTTTACGTTCAAGTCAAGACGTGTATTAATACACGCATGCGCGGACATATACAGAATGCATGGTGTAGATATTTACTTGATGCTAACCAGGTTGTTAGCTAGCCCCTAAAAGTTATATAACTGTGGCAATTTTACAGTTAGTAGCAAGATATTCTATGGTGTGTGGTTATTAATATCTCATCCTACTTTAAACAGTGTCTTGAGATTGTATGGAGATGCTAACCTGTGTTTTGTGTTTGTGTAATAACAGTGCTGTATTGGCCAGTGAGATGCAACGACTGTATGTCGGCGGGTTGAGCCATACGATCACCCAGAAAGATCTGAAGGATCGATTTGGAAAGTTTGGGGGTGTGGAGGATGTAGAGATCCGGACGAGGAGGGATGATGAGGGTAACAATAACACTGACACCCTGAAAGCCGCAATAAATAACAATGTTTCATGTATATCCTTACAATGAAGGCGCCTCACTTCAAATAATACATATGAAGAAATCCACAATACTGCACTGTAATCACCTACATTTGGTTTAACTATTGTTTCTTTGCAGGTATCCCATACAAAACATTTGCTTATGTCAACATCAATATTTCAGACGCAGATCTGAAGAAATGTAAGTGAATTTAACGGCAAATTCATTTGTTAAGCAAGAAGAAAAGTTTGTTTTCTCCTTCAGGTATGACGGTGTTGAACAAATCCAAATGGAAAGGAGGAACTTTGCAAATTGAGCCAGCAAAGGAGAGCTTTCTGCACAGGTAAAAGTGATCATTGTTCATATCACTGGTCACAGATTCTGGCTTTCATAGTGGACTTATTTATGGCTTTGCTGTTTTAGACTTGCCCTGGAGAGGGAGATGGAGTTTCAGATCCCCAGTCAGAGTGCAGCTGAGAACCATAAACAGAAGGTGCTGGATTCATTCAGCAAAGCCGGCGTCAACGACTTCACCATGAAGGCCGCTGTGCCGGGGACGGAAATACCAGGACACAAGGTCCAATCAACTTTGGGTTTATATGCAGTTTATTATTATTATTATTATTATGTGTAGAATGTCAATGCAAGGAGTATTCCAATATTTTTGTTTACCAAGATGAGCCAAAATGTTAAAAAATGACAATAAGTGTGTCAGTTTTTACTAAATAGCATCATCAATGTTCAACCAAAGGTTACTTAACGCCCAGTTTGGACTGCACTTCCGGAATAACAAACAAAAAACAGACTGTGTACATATATTTATAATGTATATGTTTTGTATTTTTCATTCTTTTTTAATTGATGTGTCTGCACCTACTTCACCAAAACAAATTCCTAGTATGTGTTTGATCATACCTGGCAATAAACCCGATTCTGATTCTGATTCTTAGTCCTCTGTTCTCAGGACTGGGTGGTCAGTAAATTTGGACGAGTCCTCCCCATCATGCAGCTCACGCATCGGAAAGGAAACAAATCCCGAACCCTCAAGTATGACCCGTCCAAGTACAGCCACAACATCCGCAAGTTGGCGCCTCCCGACGAAGACCTTCCCACCCCTGTCGCCCAGCTCACCTGGGAGGTTGACGGGGGAGACGATGACATCAGCAAGAAGAGGCGGGGTGAGTTCCCGGCTTATGAGCCCCCAAGACCCAAGAAGAGTCGGACAGACGTGGCAACACCTGTGAACACAAGCAGGTAACATGATTGTGGGGGTTCTTAGAGGTTCTTAATAGGTCCAGACTCCACAATGTACTAAAGTTTTTACCCCCCTCCCCGCACCCCCTCGATGCTTGTAGACAAGCGGCGCCTGTCTCTGTCACCAAATCAGAGACTCATCAGCTGACCAACGGATTCAAAGCGCCACTCAACCGCAGACAACCACAGAAGAACGGTCCACGTTACGAAGACAGTGATGTGGACTCTGATGAAGACATAAAACATCTGGTAGCGCTTCAGCAGCCTTCCCATCATGCCATGGAGGCGGACTCGCAGGAGGATAACCTGGAAGTGGTGGGATATGATTACTTAGACTTGCAGAAGCAGCAGCAGCATGGAGGTAAATTTTGAATTAAAACTCAACAATGTTTATATTTTGTCGCTTGGAAAAGTACTACATATTACAGTAGGATCATATATTGTGGGATGTTCAATGTTTGTGTACTAGCATTCATTTTCTACCACTTATCCTCACAAGGGTCGCGGGGGTGCTGGAGCCTATCCCAGCTGTCTTCAGGCGAGAGGCGGGGTACACCCTGGACTGTTGGCCAGCCAATCACAGGGCACATATAGACAAACAACCATTCACACTCACATTCATACCTATGGACAATTTGGAGTCGCCAATTAACCTAGCATGCTTGTTATTGGAATAATTTTACTTTATTTTAGTTTTATTGTGTGCGAGATTCATTGTTGTACGTCCCCCCTCAAGTACACATTCATTCATTCATTCATTTTCGAGCGCTTATCCTCACGAGGGTCATGGGTATGCTGGAGCCTATCCCAGGTGTCTTGGGGCGAGAGGCGGGGTACACCCTGGACTGTTGGCCAGCCAATCACAGGGCACATATAGACAAACAACCATTCACACTCACATTCATACCTATGGACAATTTGGAGTCGCCAATTAACCTAGCATGTGGGAGGAAACGCAAGTGGGGAATCAGGTCTCCTAGATGTGCGGCCTAACCACTTGTGCACCATGCAGCCGTTTTTTTTTTTTATCATTCATTCATTTTCTACCGCTTATCCTCACAAGGGTTGCGGGCATGCTGGAGCCTATCCCAAATGTCTTGGGGCGAGAGGCGGGGTACACCCTGGACTGGTGGCCAGCCAATCACAGGGCACATATAGACAAACAACCATTCACACTCACATTCATACCTATGGACCTAAGTTAAGTTTTTTTAAAGCATAACAAGACAATTAGAAGTCTAATAATAATGATGATGATAATTTAAAGCATGTGTGAAATTTGAGTTGTTTTTTTTTTTTAAATGTGTCAGAATTAACATTTTTTGTGAATTCTAGGCAGGTCAGTCAACGAGGAGGAGGATTACGACTCTGCCGACACAGATGAAATCTTCGCTTCAAGGAAACCTTATCTTCCCGCAGTGGAGAAACCTCCTCAGCCAAATGCTGACAACATTCCAGAAAAGGAAGCTGTAAGGATGAAAAACGTGAAGATGAAAAGTCCATATGGGGAGGAAGGGGACACTTCTGGAAAAGCTCAGGGTTCACAGCAGACGCAGAAACAAACACTCAGCTGCAGATCTGATGAGGATGATGAGGACGAGATGGACTCAGATGATTCAGATGATTCAGACTACGAGGCCATGTTTTCCAATGTCACCCATCTGGAGATCTCTATGTCCGATCTTCAGAAGTTAGCCGAGGAATTTCAGGAGATCTCAGAGACTCCAACTCCAAGCATCGCCCCCGCAAAAGTCACACCTGGAAAAGGACTTCCTCCTGCCAAAGGCATCCTACCCGAAGATATTCTAGCCTCGCTAATGAAGGAGGACAACAGCAGGGATGAACAGAAGCCAAAAAGGAAGACGCTGCTGCCTGCTTTTCAGGGGACCAGAACCCTAACTGACACGTGTCACATGACCAAAAGTACTCAAATACAAGCTCCTGATCTTAAACACGTGTCGGAGTCTGAAAGTGCTGAGTCGGACGAGGAGGACAAAACTTTTCATACTCTGAAATTTTTACAAACGGCTTCACCTTGTACAGATTCAGAAAAAACTGAGACCTGCTCCGCCTTGAGTAAGGATGAAGGTGAAAAGGAAGTACGAAGGCCAAAGGCCAGTCAGCCGAATCAGACATCTTCATCCTTTCCTGAAGATGATGTTTCACACCTTGAGGAGGAGGAGGAAAGTGAAGAAGAAGAGGAGGAGGAAAGTGAAGAAGAAGAAGAGGAGGAGGAGGAGGAATGCAAAGTTCTCTGTCATCTCCAGCTAAGCGCTCAGAAGGAAGAAGAGCGACAGAAGAAGGCCAACACGAGAAGGCTGGCCGCAGTCCAGCAGAGACAAAAGGAAGCTGAAGAGCAGAAGAAGCTCATCCAGGGGGCGCTAGCATCTTCATCCTTTCCTGAAGATGATCTTTCACACCTTGAGGAGGAGGAAAGTGAAGAAGAAGAAGAGGAGGAGGAAAGCAAAGTTTGTCATCTCCAGCTAAGCGCTCAGAAGGAAGAAGAGCGACAGAAGAAGGCCAACACGAGGAGGCTGGCCGCAGTCCAGCAGAGACAAAAGGAAGCTGAAGAGCAGAAGAAGCTCATCCAGGGGACGCTAGCATCTTCATCCTTTCCTGAAGATGATGTTTCACACCTTGAGGAGTCGGAGGAGGAAAGTGATGAAGAAGAAGAAGAAGAGGAGGAGGAGCAAAGCAAAGTTTTCTGTCATCTCCAGCTAAGCGCTCAGGAGGAAGAAGAGCGACAGAAGAAGGCCAACACGAGGAGGCTGGCCGCGGTCCAGCAGAGACAAAAGGAAGCCGAAGAGCAGAAGAAGCTCATCCAGGGGGCGCTAGCCAATGTGGTAAGAGCTTTTCTTCATGCCACTCACGATTCCAAGCACAAAACGTTTCATCTCTTCTTGTCATTTCTATCAATTAGGACACTCTTCCTAAAAGAACAGGAAAACACGTCGTCTTTGACTCGGAGGATGATGATGATGACCAGACAGTGGTCATGGCGTCTAAAAAGTCACTGCTCCAGGACAGCCAATCAGAGGCGGTGGCCTCAGGCGGTGAGGATAAATCAGCCGGTGACAGCGGACCAATCAAAGCGAAGGTAAGTTAGGTTGAACTTCTTAGCGATGTATGCAAATTAGACTGATTTGTGTGTGTGTGTGTGTGCAGGAGCATCTGAAACAGTCGGGCCCTCAGCTGTTCAGCAGCAGTGAAGACGAGGAGGATGACGAGGAACAAGACGATGAGACCAGGTTTGACCTCAGGCCTCAGTTTGAAGGTCAAGCTGGACAAAAGGTGACAAGTTCTTTCCATTGCCTGGTGCTAAAAATGGGACTGTTCATGGACATCTTCATCAAGATCCTAAACAGTGCTGTAATTTCACGTGTGTGTGGTTTAGCTAATGGAGCTGCAGTCTCGCTTTGGGACAGACGAGCGTTTCCGGATGGACTCTCGCTTCCTGGAAGAGGAGGAGGTAGAGAACGACGACAACAAGGAAGAACCAGGTTAGGCTAGTTCAGATGAAAGGTACGGTGAATGTCTGTCTGTTTTTTGGACGATTAAGTGGATGTTAATGTTTCAGAGGGGACGACCGGCCCGGTCAATGATGACGAGGCTCTGCAGGAGGAGAGGAAGAGAACCATCTCCATCTTGTACAACGTTCTGGGACAACAACCCACCACTGGAAAAACAGCCAGTAAAGCCAAGACCTTCAGGTCAGCATCACACATAAAATGAACACTGGTGGTTTTCTAGTGAGACCAGTCCAGGGTTTACCCCGCATCTCACCCAAAGACAGCTGAGATAGGCACCAGCATCCACGTGATTGATGGATTGATTGATATTCTAATGTGGGGAAAATGTGTTGGCAGGGACGTGTCAGCGCTCCACTACGACCCCAGCAAAGAGGAGCACGCCACCTTTGAGACCAAAACAGACGTTCCCAAGAAGGAGAGGTAGGAATCTGCCTTGGTTAGGTTTTTTTCAAATGTCCTGAAAGGATTTTACATCCACCCTTTTACCGTTCCTACACCCACACACATGCATTAGTTTGGTTCGTTCCAGAAGGTCTGACTCTGAACCGAAACGGACACTAACCGGATTGATTTTTTCCTTTTAAGAAATAATGTAAATCCATTCCAGAAAATCCAAAAATATAAATATATATAATATGCTAACAGGAGAATGCACGCAAACCAAGACATAATTGTGGTGTCAATTTTGGACAAAAATCATGTTAACCAGGGCAGATGCTAACAAAGGTTCCACTATAATAGTGATTAGGCAAAGTTTAGCCACAAACTTAAGCTATAATTGAATGTATAGCTTGTATAGAATGTATAGATGTGATTTGTGATCTCATTCACAATTTTTGCATTTTTTTATGTTCTCAAATTGAAGTTGTTTTTGCAGTGTATTGTAATTCACACTAACGCCAACAGAGGCCGCTATTACGCTATTACTTAGCTTGAGCTAACAATAGTGAGGAAAACCCGCCCTGTTCAGGTTTATAATTTGCTACATTTAAGTATGCTGAGAAATACACTACAAAACAAGTATATTTACCTTAAATTATAATAATTACTATAATATATAAATATAATAAATCATGCAACCTCCTCATTAGTCATTATACTGTTTTTAAAGTGTGATAGCTTAGACTGTGTTTTGTTTCCTCTGTGCTCTTCACAGCAAGTCAGCCCGTAGAAAGAAGAAGGAAGAGGCTCAGAAGCTTCCAGAAGTTTCCAAGGAGATCTATTACGACGTAACCGGCGACCTGAAGGCCATGTTTGGTCAAACGAAGGATAACAAGGAGTCAGAGGAAGTGAAGACGAACTGGGACCAAGTAGAGGAAGATGTCGCGGCAGGAGAAGATGAAGAGCAGCCCGCACCCCTGACATCTCTATTCAGTGATGCCAGCGCAGGAAGGGAGGAGCCTTCCGGATTCAGCTTCTCCTTCTTTGGCAACGACACAGAGGCAGAAAGTGAAAACGCAGGTGGATCATCGCCACACTAGGATGACGATTTAAGACTTTTTAAATGTTTACTGTATGTCTGATGTATGTGCCAGCTGAGTATAAGGTGGAGAGCATCCAGGCTGCAAAGGTGCCATGGCAACAAGATCCCCGTTTACAAGATAGCAGCTCAGAGGAGGACGAGGTGGAGGAGGAAGAAGATGACGAAAAAGAGGAGGAGAAAAACACATCTGCACCTAAAAACAACCAGTGAGGAAAAACTACTATTACTTTTCACCACAACAACAGTATGACATCCCATAGTATATATGAGATATGCCATGTATGAGAAAATGCAAGTTTAATGGCATACAGCCATCTGCCACCATACATTTCAGACAGTTGCCTTGTTCGTATTCCACATACAGATTCATCCCTCGTTTATTGTGGTTAATTAGTTCCAGACCCGATTGTGATAAGTCTGTAAAGTAGTTAAATCCAGTTTTGAACATTATTGGAGCTCTCAACATAAAATAACATGTTTTATTTTTATATGTATATGTATATATATATATAAAATGCATTTTTGGCCTTGTGCGACTTATACTCCGGAGTGACTTATAGTCCAGAAAATACGGTATATTATATATATATATATATATATATATATATTTTTTTTTTTTTTTACCTTGTGGGACTTATACTCCGAAGTGACTTATAGTCCATAAAAAATGGTATATATATATATATATATATTATTTATTTATTTATTTATTTATTGCCTTGTGCGACTTATACTCCGGAGTGATTTATAGTCAAGAAAATACGGTAATATATATAATTGGACACCAGAAAATACAGTATATATATATATATATATATAAATAATACGGTATAAATACGGTATATTTTTTGTATTTTACCGTATTTTCTGTATATATATATATATATATATATAATATAATACGGTATATTTATATATATAAAAAATACGGTATAAATACGGTATATTTCTATATATATTCTATATATATACAGAAAATACGGTAAATATACCGTATTTTTACCGTATTTTTTATATATATATAAATTACCGTATTTTCTGGACTATAAGTCACTCCGGAGTATAAGTCTTTTTTGTATTTTACTGTATTTTCTGTATATATATATATATATATATATATATATATATATATGGACTATAAATCACTCCGGAGTATAAGTCGCACAAGGCAAAATATATATATATATATATATATATATATAATATACCGTATTTTACCGTATTTTCTGGACTATAAGTCACTTCGGAGTATAAGTCGCACAAGGTCAAAAAAAAAAAATATATATATATATATATAATATACCGTATTTTCTGGACTATAAGTCACTCTGGAGTATAAGTCTTACAAGGCCAAAAATGCATAATTATGTAGAAAAAAACATAAGTCGCACTGGAGTATAAGTCACATTTTTTGCAGGTAATTTATTTTCCAAACTACTTGACCAAAACAGACATTACATCCTCTTGGAAGGCAAGTTCTAACAATAAAAGAATAGAGAACAGGCTGAATAGGTGTAAGATATGCTAACACAATGCTTATTCAGCTACACAAAAAATAAACATGAACAGAAAAGGTGTCCAGTGTTTATGTAACATAAACACTTTTTTCATTTATAAGTCGCTCTGGAGTATAAGTCGCAGGAACAGCCAACCTATGAAAAAAAGTGCGACTTATAGTCCGGAAAATACAGTGTATATATATATATATATATATATATATATAGCTCAATAAGAAACCTTTAGCCTAATATTGGACTGTTACTGAAAAGACTTTTTCTGTCGACAGAGTGGAAACAGCTCCCAGGAAGGACCTGTTCTTCTTCCACCTCAATGACATCAGATTGTTAGGTATGATCGAAGCCATTAGAGTATGTTTAGCAGCCTTTTGAGATCGTTTACCCTTCGTTAGTGTATGTGTGATGTTATCTTTCAACATCTCCATCAGAGGGCCCCAGGTGGTTCTGTCGTTCTTCTCAGCTGGAGGAGGAGCGAGAGCAGTGGGAGGAGAGGAGGATGGCGCTCAAAGAGGTGCATCACTCTGCATGGATAGAAACATGAGCACAACAAATACTTTGACTGTATAATAACACCCAGGTTTTTTTTTTTTTAATCCTCAGGAGTACCACAAGAAACACAAGGATGCATGCAGGAAGCTCAAATCCTCCCAAAAGAGTTAAAGAGGTTCTTGTTGTGTTTGAACATAACTTCAGAATCATGTATGCACAAATGAACAATGTGTGAATAAATTAAGTTTATTATACTAAATGCTATTACATAATGATCCTTCAGCTACAGGGAACACAAACTTTTTAGCGTCCTGAAATGATGAAAGAAATAACACATTATATCACATTTTCTTGAGCTGTTAACTTATCTTTTAAGCTGTCTTTTGTTGCTTGTCGTCCTTCAAAGTTTCAACCACAATCTTCACTGTTTTGTTTGTGCCACCAACCATTTTAATTGTGTTTCTGATTATATCATGCATGTTGTCAATGTTTTGTTCTGATTAATAGGTTCACAAATATGGAAGCCAGCTTCCGTTACTGGACAAAAAAAGGTTGTCCCAATGGTAAGTCATAATTATGAGATAAGAAAGTCGAAATTAGGACACAAGAAAGTCAAAATTGTGAGATAAAAAAAAAGTGGAAATTATTGGATGCAGACTGCGCATGTGCCATAGGTCCCGCCTTCTTCACTTGGCAAAAATGGCGACACAATTGTGTGTGGATATACGATGTGTCATTTGTAAAACTCTAACTACGTTTGCTACAAGTGTAATGAATTGTCCGCGGTTGTATTCTTATTGAGTAGTATACCCACCTTGCTGTGTGTCGCCATTTTTGCCAAGTGAAGAAGGCGGCACCTGTGGCACATGCGCAGTTTCCATCTAATAATTTACACTTTTTTATCGCGTAATTTTGACTTTTTTCAGTGGCGGAAACGGACTTCCATACACATACTTGATATTTTTCCTGCATTATTGTCAGGCACGCTATAAAATGTGAATAAAAAATTCATTTCAACTTGTGCGCCGCGCTTGCCCCACTTCCTGGTGTCATATTTTGAAAGGGTCAACCGGAAGCGTAGCTCTGCCGTGTGGTATGCTAACATCGCACTCAAGTAATGAACAACTTCATAACTTCAGCATCAGCACCACAAGAAGGTCACACTTTATGGGTATTCGATGTGAAAAGTTACTTTTTACGAGAGCACATGTCTTAGCAAGGGACTGTTAAATAGATAAACGCTAAAAAATGAGCCGAGTTATCTTTGCTTTGCTTCTTTTGGTTTGTTCAGTGGAGCTCCGCAGCCATGTCCGACTCCCTCACCCGTCAGCCGGCGAACAGGATGCTTTGGATCCGCTGGTCAAGGACGAGGCTCCTCTAGATGATGATGATGATGATGAGAGTTTAGAAGCACCGGAATTGAGTCGAGCTTCCCGCGGGGCTAAAGACGGAACTTCCAGAAGACGAGATCACAGCCACCAGCGACCTCATGAAGACCCGAGCGGATACTTCACCACACCTCGGGTCCACCACCGCACCACCGCCCTTCGGGGTAACATGTCATCCGGCCGGGGTACCGGGATGCTTAACCCGCTGTTCCCGGTCACGGACGGCTCTTACTGGGCCTACGCGGTGATGCTGCTGGCCTTGGTGCTCTTCTCCGTGGGCATGGTGGGCAACCTGGCCGTCATGTGTACGGTGTGGCATAATGTTTACCTGAAGACCGCTTGGAACTGCATCCTAGCCGGACTGGCCCTTGTCGACTTCCTGGTGCTGTTCTTCTGCTTACCTGTGGTCGTCTTCCATGAGCTCACCTTCAAGAGGTTGCTAGGAGACGTTTCCTGTCGCCTCGTGCCCTACCTGGAGGTCAGTGACGTTATCATCCATTAACTTATTGATATTATTATTATTATTATTATTGATATTGGGGACGAAATTTGAAACATTTCTCAAATGACTTATGTTATGCATGTTATGGTTATTATTCAACTTTCATTCATTCAAAACACTAAAATTAATAACATTACAGCCCCAATATACAACATAAGGTGGCCAGAAATATTTCAATATTGAACAAAGCAAAATTTGTTCTCAATCAGAAATCACTCCACACTCTTTATTGCTCTCTGGTTCTACCATATCTTACTTATTGTGTGGAAATATGAGCTAATAACTATAAAAGCAATCTTCACTCGCTAAATGTACTGCAAAAAAGGTCAGTAAGGATAATTCATAATGCCGCCTACAGAGAACTTACTAACTCCTTATTTCTAAAATCACAAATACTTCAACTTGCTGATATAGTTCATCTTCAAACAGATAAAATAATGCATAAGGCTAAAAACAACCAATTAGTTAAAAATGTTATCCAATACTACATTTGAAACACTTAGTATATGCTAGGACTACGTTAAAAAGCCATAGCCTTTCAGTATGTGGAATCAAACTATGGGATGGATTGAGTAAGGAAATCAAACAATGCACAACGATGAGCCAATTCAAGAAACAATACAAGCAGTTGATGTTTGCTAAATACAAGGATGAAGAGTCTTGAACCAGTCATGATGTGCTATATATATCACTATATTGACACTTACTATGGTACCCATTATGGCATTGGATGCTCATATCACCTTGTACTTCGGTACGTGACAAAAAAAACTTGAACTATATTAGGAAAGCAGGAAGTGAACAAAAGTAACAGTTACTGATTGTAAAACTACCAGATGGAGGGGTCGGATTTAATAAGCTTTGCTTCTTCCTACTCCTTTTGGACATGTGGAACTGTGGTACGTGTCCAAAAAAAACCTAAACTATATTAGGAAAGCAGGAAGTGAACAAATGTAACAATTACTGATTGTAAAAGTACCAGATGGAGGGGTAGGATTTAATAAGCTTTGCTTCTTCCTACTCCTTTTGGACATGTGGAACTGTGGTACGTGTCCAAAAAAAAAAAACTTGAACTATATTAGGAAAGCAGGAAGTGAACAAATGTAACAGTTAGTGATTGTAAAAGTGCCAAATGGAGGGGTAGGATTTAATAAGCTTTGCTTCTTCCTACTCCTTTTGGACATGTGGAACTGTGGTATGTGACAAAAAAAAACTTGAACTATATTAGGAAAGCAGGAAGTGAACAAATGTAACAGTTACTAATTGTAAAAGTACCAGATGGAGGGGTAGGATTTAATAAGCTTTGCTTCTTCCTACTCCTTTTGGACATGTGGAACTGTGGTCCGTGTCCAAAAAAAAAACTTGAACTATATTAGGAAAGCAGGAAGTGAACAAATGTAACAGTTACTGATTGTAAAACTACCAGATGGAGGGGTCGGATTTAATAAGTTTTGCTTCTTCCTGCTCCTTTTGGACATGTGGAACTGTGAACTGATTATGGGATGCATTCAATTGTAATCTGATGCATGTTCAAATGAAATTAAATTACCATTACCATTTAATGAGAAAAAAGTTGGAAAATTTCCATTGGGAATAGAAGACGATTGCCAATGGACTGGAATTGCAAGCAATGTTTATTGCTTGAATGAAATAAATTGAATGAAGTACTCAAGAAAGATATTTTAAAATGGTATTTCAAAACACAAATTACCGTGTTTTGTATTTTCTTTCACATTTGTACAGATTGTGTTTACATTCAATAAGCGTGCCTTTGAGGACTGTTTAGTCTTCTTTTAAAGGAGCTTTTTAATCCCAAAGAAGAGGCAGCCTTCCGTCCCCTCCTCCACTGCTCACTTTGAGGTTCGCTAAGTTCACGGAAGGCAAATTTCCCTAGAAACACCTCACAGGATTTATTTGTACCCCCCAAAAGGTCACCTGCAAAACCACTATGTTATTGTGGATTTATGTTTTTTTACCCACTGGGCCATGTAGTATTTAGCTTTGTTGATGCTAATCAAAGTCTAAACTTCTTTCTCACTAATGAATGTTTGTTCATCAGAGTGTTTAAAGCCGATGGAGGCTGGCAGCTTTGGCCGCTCTGTTAGTTCAGGCATTTTCATGCTAATTAGATCTCTCTGTTAATTATCTTAAGTTGTGTCTCAGCTGTTGGAGGTCGTTAAGTACTCAAAGAGGGAGGGAGGACAAGTGCGGGCTAATGATAGTCTGTGTTTCTGGCCCAGACCGCAGACTTAAAACACGCACAATTGTGTGACAGCATTAACGGCCCTCTGTTCCTTTTCCGGGCGGCACGGCGGTTTTGTGGTGAGCACGCAGACCTCACAGCTAGGACACCAGGGTTCAATTCCACTCTCGGTCATCTCTGTGTGGAGTTTGCACGTTCTCCCCGTGCATGCCTGGGTACTCCGGTTTACTCCGGTTTCCTCCCACATTCCAAAAACATGCTAGGTTAATTGGCGACTCCAAATTGTCCATAGGTATGAATGTGAGTGTGAATGGTTGTTTGTCTATATGTGCCCTGTGATTGGCTGGCCACCAGTCCAGGGTGTACCCCGCCTCTCGCCTGAAGACAGCTGGGATAGGCTCCAGCACCCCCCGCGAGGCCCAATTTGTGTACATGTGACTAATAACTACCCATAGCCACCCATGTAGAGCAAGTGATTAACACAGAGGCCCCACAGCGAGGAAACCCGAGTTCAATTCCACCCTCTGTGTGGGTTTTCTCCGGGTACTCCGGTTTCCTCCCACATTCCAAAAACATGCTAGGTTAATTAGTGACTCCAAATTGTCCATAGGTATGAATGTGAGTGTGAATGGTTGTTTGTCTATATGTGCCCTGTGATTGGCTGGCCACCAGTCCAGAGTGTACCCCGCCTCTCGGCTGAAGACAGCTGGGATAAGCTCCAGCACCCCCGCGACCCTCGTGAGGAAAAGCGGTAGAAAATGAATAAATGAATGAATGAGTAATTAAAGTCGCAGGCCACACAGCTAGGAGACCCGAGTTCGATTCCACTCTCGGGCATCTCTGTGTGGAGTTTGAATGTTCTCCCCGTGCATGTGTGGGTTTTCTCCGGGTACTCCGGTTTTCTCCCACATTCCAAAAACATGCTAGGTTAATTGGTGACTCCAAATTGTCCATAGGTATGAATGTGAGTGTGAATGGTTGTTTGTCTATATGTGCCCTGTGATTGGCTGGCCACCAGTCCAGGGTGTACCCCGCCTCTCAACTATAGACAACTGGGATAGGCTCCAGAATCACTCGCGACCCTCGTGAGGAAAAAGCGGTAGAAAATGAATTAATGTTCCTTTTCCTGCGGCTCCGTTTGTTTCATAGTCGTTTAAATAAAGTTTGATTATTTGTACAGATTCTCAACTTGTTCTATACTATGTTCTTTGTATCTTTATGTGTTTTGATGGAACACTTTGATGTGTTGGTTATAAGTCAGTAATTGATTACTTCATCCTGTTCTGTCAGGTGACCTCTCTGGGTGTGGCCACCTTCAGCCTTTGCGCTTTGAGTATTGATCGTTTTCATGCCGCCACCGGACCCGGACCCCTGCACACGTCCAGGGTAGAACCCTGCCGTTCCATCCTCTCCAAGCTGTCCGTCATCTGGCTGGGCTCCTTAGTGCTGGCTGCCCCTGAGCTGCTCTTATGGCAGCTGCTCCAGGAGGCAGTCAGTCTGCCGAGCGCCACCACCACCACCACCGCCGCCGCCGCCGCCGCCCCTCAGCGGGGTCAGGTGGGTGGCTCCCTGGCGGCGGCTTTCCACGTACGATCAGATGCCTTAGTGGTGGATATGTGTGTCCGTGAGCCGTCTGAAGCGTTGCCGGAGAGCGTGTACGCCCTGGTGCTGACCTACCATCAGGCTCGCATGTGGTGGATGTTTGGATGCTACATCTGCCTGCCCTTGCTCTTCACTCTGGCCTGCGACTTGGTCACCAAGCAGGTGTCGGCGCCCAATCCCGTTAAGACGGCAAGCAGACGCTCATCATCATCATCGTCGTCCTGTGCTTCATCTTCCTCCCCAACAACAACAACAACAACAACGAAGAAGAAGAAGAAGCAGCATGAGCGTCAACAGAGGCTGCGCTCCACCGTCATGGCGCTGATTGCTTTGTATGTTACGTGTAATTTACCAGAGAGCGTATGTAACATCATTCTCGCTTACGTCTCGGTCCCGACCGTGGTTCTGTCAGCGCTCGGCCTTGTGGGACAGTTTTTCTTGTTTATACGTTGCTCGGCGACGCCGGTGCTGCTGCTGTGCTTGTGTCGATCGCTTGGCCAGGCCTTCATGGATTGCTGCTGCTGCTGCTGCGACGAGTGCCTCCCTGACGCCTACTCTTCCGCCTCCACCGCCACCACCTCCGCGCTCTCATCGCCTACGCCTCACTCGCCATCGCCATCGTCCCTGTCGCCTTCGAGCAAGGATGAGACGGTGAAGGTAGAAGTAATCTACGATCGAGCCAAAGACTCCTCAGCAGCCATTGGGACGCCATGCTGAGTTCAACCAATGCCTTCATTCAGGTTTCGCACTCCAGACCAATAGAGGGCGCTGTACAACCGGGTCATAAATCTCTTGAAGAAGGAAACAGTCAAAGTTGAAATGGGTTTGATGCTGCTGTGTGGATTGTTATGAGATACCTCCTCCATAAAGGACTGGGATCATTAGCAATTAGCAATTAGCAATTAGCAATTAGAAGTGACATGGAATCCTACACTGGAAGCTTTATTCCAAGAAGCTGTGAACATTCATCTACTCATACTTCCGGAAACATTACCACTATATTCCTCATCTCCACACGTTGACGTTCACGAATTCTATATTAAATACTATTAAAAACAATAGTAAATAAAGTCGCAGGGCACGCAGCTAGGAGACCCTAGTTCGATTCCACCCTCGGGCATCTCTGTATGGAGTTTGAATGTTCTCCCCGGTTTGTTCCCACATTCCAAAAACATGCTAGGTTAATTAGCGACTCCAAATTGTCCATAGGTATGAATGTGAGTGTGAATGGTTGTTTGTCTATATGTGCCCTGTGATTGGCTGGCCACCAGTCCAGGGTGTACCCTGCCTCTTGCCTGAAGACAGCTGGGATAGGCTCCAGCACCCCCGCAGCCCTCTTGAGGAAAAGCGGTAGAAAATTAATGAATGAATAAATAAGTAATTAAAGTCGCAGGCCACACAGCTAGGAGACCCGAGTTCGATTCCACTCTCTTGCATCTCTGTGTTGAGTTTCCATGTTCTTCCCGTGCATGCGTGGGTTTTCTCCGGGTACTCCGGTTCCCTCCCGCATTCCAAAAACATGCTAGGTTAATTAGCGACTCCAAATTGTCCATAGGTATGAATGTGAGTGTGAATGGTTGTTTGTCTATATGTGCCCTGTGATTGGCTGGCCACCAGTCCAGGGTGTACCCTGCCTCTTGCCTGAAAACAGCTGGGATAGGCTCGACCACCCTCCGCAACCCTCTTGAGGAAAAGCGGTAGAAAATGAATGAATGACTGAATGAGTAATTAAAGTCGCAGGCCACACAGCTAGGAGACCCGAGTTCGATTCCACCCTCAGGCATCTCTTTGTGGAGGTTGCATGTTTTCCCCGTGCATGTTGGGTTTTCTCCGGGTACTCCGGTTTCCTCCCACATTCCAAAAACATGCTAGGTTAATTAGCGACTCCAAATTGTCCATAGGTATGAATGTGAGTGTGAATGGTTGTTTGTCTATATGTGCCCTATGATTGGCTGGCCACCAGTCCAGGGTGTACCCAACCCCACCTCTCACCCAAAGACAGCTGGGATAGGCTCCAGCACCCTCTGCGACCCTCTTGAGGATAAGCGGTAGAAAAAAGAATGAATGAGTAAATAAAGTAGAAACCCTCTCATCCTGAGGTTCAGAGGTAAATAACTTCACGTTCAAAGCGTATGAAAACAAAATCAGGATTCTTGTTGTGAAAATACTGTACATCAACCACATGAAAACAAACTCAAATTGTAACAGTTTTTGATATGCTAACTTCACCAGCCCGGGGAACCTCACTCCATACTATGATATTCCAGTATCTGAAAATAGACTTAGTAGTTTTGCCAGTCAAGATGATCCAGGACCATATTAGGCGTTGTTTGTTTACTTTTGTTTACTTTACTTTTCTTCGTAGCCTGTTTAGGCAGCAAACTAGTTGGGCTGGAAGTATACTGCACATAGCATGATATAACCTTATTGCTAGATTGGTAGAAATTACACATTAAAATGAAAAATTGCTGTACTATATAACAAATTAGCTCATTCCCCTTGAAAACATCAAGACTCCATTTAAGTTTATTATTAATGAATTTAGATTAATAGTGATCTGAGATTGTTCCTCAAACAATTTATGAGTGTTTTATTACTTTTTTGACTTTTAGAAAAAAATGTCCTCCCTCTTTTGTGAGTGTTTTCATAAAGGAACATAACTGGATCTGTGTTCTGTTATTGGAAATGTTGAGAATCTAACAGAGTCTGAGCTCAGCTGGGTTGACACCCACGTGAAGCAGGAAGTCGGTCATGGTTGACACAACGCTCCTTTTTTGTTTTTTTTTTTTTTGTTCAATTAATGAAGGTCAAAGCTTCACAATCAGTGTCTGCCTTTTTGAGTTCCTGCAAACAAAATGAGAACCGTTGCCCCGGGAGCACAGACAAGAATTTATATTCTCTATATGGGCCCGGTCTGACGTCCAGACGGAACATGTCTAAGTATAAAAGTATTCTAGAACGCCTGAGGTCGTCACAGATAAGACAAATACACAGACAGATATCATTTTTATCTTATAGATGCTTTCTCACCCCCCCCACCCCCCACACTTATTTAGTTTAGAATCAGGCTTTCTGGGAATGTGCGTTCATAGTCAGTAATCAGTAAAAATTATAAATAATTGTAATTAATTTGTGTAAAAAAAAACTACATTGACAGTTACTATGGTACCCATTATGTCATTGTATGATCATATCACCTTGTATTCCGGTACGTGACAAAAAAAACTATATTAGGAAAGCAGGAAGTGAACAAATGTAACAGTTAGTGATTGTAAAAGTACCAGATGGAGGGGTAGAATTTAATAAGCTTTGCTTCTTCCTACTCCTTTTGGACATGTGGAACTGTGGTACGTGACAAAAAAAAACTTAAACTATATTAGGAAAGCAGGAAGTGAACAAATGTAACAGTTACTGATTGTAAAAGTACCAATCGGAGGGGTAGGATTTAATAAGCTTTGCTTCTTCTTACTCCTTTTGGACATGTGGAACTGTGGTACGTGACAAAAAAAAACTTAAACTATATTAGGAAAGCAGGAAGTGAACAAATGTAACAGTTACTGATTGTAAAAGTACCAGATGGAGGGGTAGGATTTAATAAGCTTTGCTTCTTCTTACTCCTTTTGGACATGTGGAACTGTGGTACGTGACAAAAAAAAACTTGAACTATATTAGGAAAGCAGGAAGTGAACAAATGTAACAGTTACTGATTGTAAAAGTACCAATCGGAGGGGTAGGATTTAATAAGCTTTGCTTCTTCCTACTCCTTTTGGACATGTGGAACTGTGGTACGTGACAAAAAAAAAACTTGAACTATATTAGGAAAGCAGGAAGTGAACAAATGTAACAGTTACTGATTGTAAAAGTACCAATCGGAGGGGTAGGATTTAATAAGCTTTGCTTCTTCCTACTCCTTTTGGACATGTGGAACTGTGGTACGTGACAAAAAAAAACTTGAACTATATTAGGAAAGCAGGAAGTGAACAAATGTAACAGTTACTGATTGTAAAAGTACCAATCGGAGGGGTAGGATTTAATAAGCTTTGCTTCTTCCTACTCCTTTTGGACATGTGGAACTGTGGTACGTGACAAAAAAAAACTTGAACTATATTAGGAAAGCAGGAAGTGAACAAATGTAACAGTTACTGATTGTAAAAGTACCAGATGGAGGGGTAGGATTTAATAAGCTTTGCTTCTTCCTACTCCTTTTGGACATGTGGAACTGGGAATTGATTATGGGATGCATTCAATTGTAATCTGATGCATGTTCAAATGAAATTAAACCATTACCATTACCATAAAAGTAGGAAATTTTCCATTGGGAATAAAAGATGATTGCCAATGGACTGGAATTGCGAGCAATGTTTATTCTGTATTATTTTGCGGTTCAAAGAAATAACTTGAATGAAGTACTCAAGAAAATGGTATTTCAAAACACGAATTAAACCGTGTATTTCCGTCTGCATGTTTTGTATTTTCTTTCACATTTGTACAAATTGTGTTTACATTCAATAAGCGTGCCTTTAAGGACTGTTTAGTCTTAAAAATTAGGATTCAATGCACACAATGTTTCAATCACTTGTCATTTAATTCAACTGTTTGGTACCCAGACGCCCACTTTGTTCATAGTAATGTAATAGTAATACAGAATATAATGTCTTTATTTTATTGGGGACAACCCGAGGCGCCCCCACCACAGATGTCGGAGCCCACCCCAAGTTCCTTCTCTTCTGAGGGCCTTTGAGCTGAAATATTTCCCTCCCACATCCACGTCGCCGTGCAAAGACAAGAAGGAATGGGGGGGGGGGGTATGGGGGGGCTCCATAAGACCAGCTTTGTTCACGCGTCCCCTCTCTGGCTGAGAGACAGAGACGCTTGAACAAAGCGGGCATATCAATCTCAAGGCCACCATTGGAGTTGCTAAGCTACACGACACCCACCTCCTCCCACCAGCTGCCCCAAGACACAAAAGAACAGGAGAGGTGGAGGAGGGGGGCAGGGGGTGGGGGGTGGGGGCGTGGTCCATCATCCAGATAAGCCAAAACTTAAACTCTCTTTTCTTCTTGGTCGCCTTGACAACCGGTTTAGATACAAGAGCACAAAGTTAGCCTGCGTTTGAACTTGACAGTACCACCAAATTACAACCCACCTGGAGACACTCATGTCAATTAGTCGTGTTCAGGGGCGTCACTCGGTTCTGAGGATGGGGGGGTCACATAAGTATACATTATAAAAATAAAAAAAAAATCAAAACAAAAATGTACACACAATTTAATCTTAAAATAAATAACAAAATAATCTTATTTTGATTATTACTACTACTACTATGAGTAGTAGTAGGCTAGTATTAGCCTGCTTTTGCTCCATTATATGAAATTTGTCAGAGACTTTTTGTAAAAAAAATTCATACAAAAAAAATCTATACAAAATATCTAATTATTTAGTGGGACTTAAGGACATTTTGGGGGGGCTGGAGCCCCCTTATTGGCTTGCTTATGAGCCTGCTTTTGCTCTATTATATGAAATTTGTCAGAGATTTTTTTGTAAAAAAAAATTAAAAAAATCAATTAAAAAAATCAATACATAAAATATCTAATTATTTAGGGGGACTTAAGGACATTTTTGGGGGGTAAAGCCCCCTTATTGGCTTGCTTATTAGCTTGCTTTTGTCCTGTTACATAAAATTTGTCAGATATTTTTGTAAAAAAAAAAAAAGAAAAATCAATAAAAAATTTGAAAAAGTCAATAAAAAATATCAAATTATTTAGTGGGAGCTTAAGAATATTTTAGGGGGACTGAAGCCCCCTTATTGGCTTGCTTATTAGCCTGCTTTTGCTCTATTATATGAAATTTGTTATAGATTTTTTTGTAATTAAAAAAAAAATCAATACAAAAAAAAATCAATACATAAAATATCTAACTATTTAGGGGGACTTAAGAACATTTTAGGGGGGCTGAAGCCCCCTTATTGGCTTGCTTATTAGCCTGCTTTTGCCCTATTATATGAAATTTGTCAGAGATTGTTTTGTAAAAAAAAATAAAAAAAATTTTTGTACATTTTTTTTTAAAAATCAATAAAAAAAATCAATACATAAAATATCTAATTATTTAGAGGGACTTAAGAACATTTTAGGGGGGCTGAAGCCCCCTTATTGGCTTGCTTATTAGCCTGCTTTTGCCCTGTTATATAAAATTTGTCAGAGATTTTTTTGTAAAAAATAAAAATAATTAATACAAAAAAAATCAATACAAAATATCTAATTATTTAGGGGGACTTAAGAACATTTTCGGGGGGCTGAAGCCCCCTTATTGGCTTGCTTATTAGCCTGCTTTTGTCCTGTTAAATAAAATTTGTCAGATATTTTTGTAAAAAAAAAAGAAAAATCAATAAAAAATATCAAATTATTTAGTGGGAGCTTAAGAATATTTTAGGGGGCTTGAAGCCCCCTTATTGGCTTGCTTGTTAGACTGCTTTTGCCCTGTTATATAAAATTTGTCAGAGATTTTTTTGTAAAAAATAAAAAAACATAATACAAAAAACAAATCAATACAAAATATCTAATTATTTAGGGGGACTTAAGAACATTTTAGGGGGGTTTGAAGCCCCCTTATTGGCTTGCTTATTAGCCTGCTTTTATATAAAATTTGTCAGATTTTTTTGTAAAAAAAAAAATCAATAAAAAATTAGAAAAAGTCAATAAAAAATCTCAAATTATTTAGTGGGGGCTTAAAAATATTTTAGGGGGATTGAAGACCCCCTAAAATAGGCCTAATGACGCCCCTGTCCGTGTTCCTTAAGTTTCCACCAGCAATTATGGCTCCACATCGTGTTTCTACATATCATTAGTTCCCGTTCAAGTACCACTCTCCATATCGATTTAGTCCTTAGCAAAAGGAAAACTATCAAGCGAATCGGTTCACCGCCATCGTGGTTTCTCACCGAGTTGACTTACCAGAAAACACTACCCCAAACACTTCAAAGGAGAAGGAGAATTGCCTGGCACACATTCTCCCAAGCAATACTTTGAGAGGCTGACGACTCCGCAGCAAAAAGATAAAAGAGCTCCCAAGACCGATACTCAGAACAATGGGAATGCCCGAGGAACTCTGTGAATATTTATGAAGGAGATGAGATGGAGTGTATCTACTGGTTCTGTAAAAATCCCCCTAGTGTGAAAAAGATCCTGCAGTGATGTTGTTCGAACATTGGAACCCGCCATTCCGGATGCTTCCGTATCCGCCTGTCAACTAACACAGAAGTTGGTCCAGTTTGCCCAGTCTGCCCATCACTGTGAACCAGCATGTGGTGGAAGCGGCCACCAGCCGGCTCCTGTCCAGTTCCTTACTGGGCTCTTCATGAGGACTGGAGTCGAGTTTTTTAGAGGAGCTCTGTGTTTTAGTGCTGAGGCCATGAATGCGGTCTTTCAGGAAGACATCAAGCAAAGCATGCTGGGATGGTATTTAATAATCACAGACCATATTTAATAATCACAGCAGAATCTGTAAAGATGAAGACCCTGCAAGACATCCAGTCTGGAACCAAAATAATGAGTAGCAGCATGAGGACCACATTCCCTCATACAAACATGGCGGTCATTTATTTACTGCAAAATAAACAAAACAACGTTTGATTATAATTATACATATTACAACATAAACAGGAAGTTTTTAGGAACATTTTAGGGGGTCTGAAGCCCCCTTATTGGCTTGTTTATTGGCTGCTTTTGCTCTATTACATGAAATTTGTCAGAGATTTTTTTGTAAATTTTTTTTAAAAATCAAGAAAAAATCAATACATAAAATATCTAATTATTTAGGGGGACTTAAGAACATTTTAGGGGGGCTGAAGCCCCCTTATTGGCTTACTTATTAGCCTGCTTTTGCTCTATTATATGAAAATTGTCAGAGTTTTTTTTGTAAAAAATGTTTAAAAAATCAATACATAAAATATCTAATTATTTAGGGGGACTTAAGAACATTTTAGTGGGCCTAAAGCCCCCTTATTGGCTTGCTTATTAGCCTGCTTTTGCTCTATTATATGAAATATGAACCAAAATAATGAGTAGCAGCATGAGGACCACATTCACTCATACAAACATGGCGGCCATTTATTTACTGCAAAATAAACAAAACGATGTTTATTTATATTATACATATTACAACATAAACATAATGAAACAGGAGGTTAAAACAAAACAATAAGATAACATTAATACAGAGAAAAAGCAGGAAAACAACCGAGAATAAGTGGGCGGAACCATTGTGAAAGCAAGCTACCCGGAACATAAAAATAAATGCACATATTAAGCTAACTGAGTGTGCTAAATACATTGAATGAATTTACATAATTTCACTCATAACGCAGTACCATCTTTCAAAGTCAGCAGCGAACTCGTTTACAACAAACGGTAAGATTTATTCAATATGTGAGACACTTTAGGTTACTTTAAGGTTCTTCTTTATCGATTAGCAACGACGTTAGCAATTAGCAATGACGAATTGAACAATGACTTCGCGGTTCACTTTTAAAAGTCAACAGCGTGTAAGCAATAACATTTAGCTGAAGTAACTATATTAGTTTTGTTTGACAAAATGGTTATAATTGGGCAGAGAAGCTTATTTGTTGCAAAAGAACGACACATTTTCATGTGGAGGTTGCTATTTGAGGAGGTACTGCACTTGTTTAACCACAAGGGGGCAGCGTTGCTCAATGAGATCAGTATTGTTTGGCTTTACTGTATAACCCACAGAATAGAACACCAATAAGGCACTTTTAAATCCAATCTAGGCAACAAATTACAGGATGTTTAAAGTTGCTGGAATTGTTTCTATACAATATATCAGCCAATCAGACTTAACTTCTGATGGCTCTTTTTAGTGGATGATACTATTTTTTTTACTTCTACACCTTTTTACTCTACTCTTTTCAAGTCGTAGGCCTGCTGCTTCCTAACAGTCCACTTCACAACGTCCATATTTAGACAGTGAGCGAGTCCAGAAGCTCCGTTTGTTTATGACACTACACAACATTTTGTACCCGCATATGGTGTGCCTGTGTGTGTCGTACTGTAGATTTAGGAAGTTGAGAGTCAAAGGTATGAGACGATAAATTGTAAATTGTAAAGTGTGTGCATATAATGTGTTTTGTTAAAACGTCACTATTGTGATATACTATTTTGGTTAAGGAATTCCCATTTTTAGTGAGCATTTTTTTCAACATCTTTCCTAATTGATCCCGGGCGCAGTAATATACCATCGATCGATCGCGCAGATCCATCATTAGCTAGCGCGTAACAATGTCATCACTTAGCTTGAGTAGGGTGTGTTCAATTTCCTCCGTGTCTTTTTTTTTTTTTAGTGTCCTGTCGTGTATATGTAACAGGAACACTACCTGCTACCAGAAGATCAACCGGTCTCGTGGCTAGTTTGCTGGCGGTAATGTCAATTTTGATCCTTCAGATATATAGTTGAGTTAAAATCATACTTCCGGCTTCCATTATTACCATTATTGTCTCCACTTTAAGCTGGTTTGGAGTGGAATGCTGCCGCCTAGAGTTCAAAATGGAGCTCATATCGATTGAGGAACGTGCGTCTCCTGAGTCAGCATGGAAGCAACCGGGAAAGCTGAGGAGAGGTGACTGCATGTGTAGCTAGTCTCTTGATTAGGCGCAGCTTCACAGCAGTAATGGAGGAGCCATTTTGAAAAAAAAAGGTCAAAAGGTTTTGAATTGAGTCTCAACCACCTGCATGCTAGCATCCTGGCACTCAGCCATGCTTAGAATATTAGCATCCAAAGTGTTAAATTGCTCCTCCTGTTTGTCTAGTAGCTGAGAGTGTTTGTGGAGGGCAAGCTAAGTGGGCGCCTCTCTGTGGGGACCGTATTGGCCAGATTGTTCTTGTTACGGCTGGCGAATACGCCAGAAGATTGGACCCCAAAGCAGAGATGGAGAAGGTAGGGGGGTTGACAAGGTTTAATGAAGAGAACTATACAAAGAGTGGAAAAGTACAACACGAAACGTCGCCATTGTTTATGTGATGAAAAGCTTGTTTACGTATGTTCTCACAGCGATGGCGCCCACGGTGACCAAACAGCGGTACTGAAAACACCAGCGTCGTCTGGCCTTGTGGTAGGATCATGCCCCTCACAATGAAGAATACCATAAACAAAACTGTTTCATTTTTTAATTCTACTCGAATATTTTTGGAAATATTTAGTTTAAACCATCATTGAGGAATCTTTATTCCGTTTATCTTCATAGAGGTCACATACAGCTGTGTAATACTCCCATGTTGTTAAGACAGGCCTAAATTAGAGGATCATTTGTGACCAATTCGTTTGTGAAAGCAGCACCACCCAGTGGCTAAAGTAAGAAGTACACCCTCAATGTTCATTCCTTCATTCATTTTCTACCGCTTTTTCCTCACGAGGGTCGCGGGGGTTGCTGGAGCCTATCCCAGCTGTCTTCGGGCGAGAGGCGGGGTACACCCCGGAACCGGTCGCCAGCCAATCACAGGGCACATATAGAAATTGAACCCTGGTCTCCTAGCTGTGAGGTCTGCGCGCTAACTACTCGACCTCCATGACTACAATTAGAGGATCATTTGTGACCAATTCGTTTGTGAAAGCAGCACCACCCAGTGGCTAAAGTAAGAAGTACACCCTCAATGTTCATTCCTTCATTAAAAAACAAAACAAAAAGTTACACAATATGCTGCACTCTATGAGAAAGGTTCCACAGGGAGGATTTTGGTCACCCATGTTCGGTCATGCTAACGGTAATTGTTTTAAATTCCACCTTCACAGACCACCTGAGGACTATTTGGGGGTCCGAGACCCAAGGTTCACGCACTAGTGCACTGTATCTATTTCTTATCATTTTCACACCAAGTTGAACGCATCAAGCTGTCAGCAAGCGTCCAACAGGTAATCTCTGCTTCGCTGTTAAAAGTGATCACTTCAGAACGTTCGAGTCCTCTGTGAGTGTGTTGGTTGTTATAACAGCAATCAAAATGAGCGAGAGAGTCCAAAGGCGCACCACAGCAGAGACTCTCGCGCCGTCTGTCATTCTGCCTTCCCGTTTGAAGCCGAGCCGCGTTCAATTCCCAGCTTCCCTCCCCCACAGAGACTCCACACTGGCATCCCATCCATGTCCTTCCTTTTGTTTCTTCTCCCTCGTCCTCCCACACATCTCTCCACTCCTTCCTTCCCTCGCTTATCATCCGTCGCCTTCAGCAAAGCGGCCATCCAGCAGAGAATTACGACGAGAATTCAAATGTGCTTTTAGTGTTGTCGACCGCCAACCCCCCCACCTGCACCCCCCCGCTAGTCTCCCGCTTCACTTTATGTATTGATTGCAGCTGTGACAGCGTGCCCACATCTCTCTGCCCCGTCTGATGCTCCTTTTTCAGTCGGCGTGCAAAGACCGCCACAGTCCCACACATGCAGGACAGCCATCAACATCACGGCTCTAACATGCATGGAGCAACGTTTGCTGCATCGGAAATCATTGCCCTACTTGGAAGAACACACACCTTGTGATGACTCAGCCTGTTGAATCTTGCTTATAGGTTTGCATAATCATTCATCTTGTTTTGCTGTACAGTCATGATAACACGCAGAAAACAGAAGCATGGCTGCCGAGCCGGGACATGTGAGAGGCTAAAGAAGACATCGCACGGAACACCCCGCCCCCCTCCCCAGCGTTCTGCTTACAAATGGCAAGTTCATATTTGCTAAAATGGATGAATTGGAGGCGGCACGGCGGTCTAGTGGTTAGCGTGCAGACCTCACAGCTAGGAGACCAGGGTTCAATTCCACCCTCGGGCATCTCTGTGTGGAGTTTGCATGTTCTCCTCGTGAATGCGTGGGTTTTCTCCGGGTACTCCGGTTTCCTCCCACATTCCAAAAACATGCTAGGTTAATTGACGACTCCAAATTGTCCATAGGTATAGGAATGTGAGTGTGAATGGTTGTTTGTCTATATGTGCCCTGTGATTGGCTGGCCACCAGTCCAGGGTGCACCCCGCCTCTCGCCCGAAGACAGCTGGGATAGGCTCCAGCATGCCCGCGACCCTTGTGAGGATAAGCGGTAGAAAATGAATGAATGAAGTTCAGGGAAACTTTTACAGTTTTTTTGTATTTTTAAAAAATCTGTCTTTAGATTTAAAATTAAAACTAAAAAAAAATTTGTTTAGTCTTTTATGTCGCACAAAAGAGGCCCAATTTGTGTACATATAACTAATACTATAACTACTATATATAACAATATAACTACCCATAGCCACCCATGTAGAGTAACTAGTGAGCACTCATTCATTCATTTTCTACCACTTATCCTCACGAGGGTCGCAGGGGGTGCTGGAGCCTATCCCAGCTGTCTTCGGGCGCCAGCCAATCACAGGGCACATATAGATAAACAACCATTCACACTCACATTCATACCTATGGACAATTTGGAGTCGCCAATTAACCTAGCATGTTTTTGGAATGTAAGTACCCGGAAAAAAACCCCCACGCATGCACGGGGAGAACATGCAAACTCCATACAGAGATAACCGAGGGTGGGATTGAACTCAAGTCTTCTAGCTGTGAGGTCTGTGCTCTAACCACTAATCCACCGTGCAGCATGAGGGAGGACTCATAATATGGAAATAACGTGACAATAATAGTATTTATAAGTGAGGATAAGCGGTAGAAAATGAATGAATGTTATTGTTACTTTACATTATTACTGTTTTTAATATTATTCGTTATTGCATGTTTTTGTGAGTCGGCTACAGGACAGTAACATTATTGCCTCTAGCCGAGTCTTTGTTGACATGCATCTTATCATTTGTGCAGAGTGTCGGTGCAATAAGGAGGGAAACAAACACTTGCTGACACGCAAATTGAATTTCCAGCCCGATGGCAGCTGCCTGATAAACAGGCTGCAGGTGAGGAGGAGGAGGCGGAGGAAGATGTCCAATCTTAACCAGAGGAACGTGCTCAAGTGCTTTGTAATGGGGACCTGCCCAAATGGGCCCAATTGTTGGAGCGGCCTCAGTTGTGAGATGACAGGACCAATGAAAGTGTGTGTGTGTGTGGATGGCGCCATGATTCATCGTCCCAGGTAGAGGCTCAGCTGATTTAAAGCAGCAGCCGTCACTTAATCAGCGTCACAGTGCCTTGACTGCAGCGGCGGCTGGGTTATATAATGCATGAGTGTGGGATTCCCAGCAGAGGGGCGGCAGGGGAGCATAATGGATGACTGCAGAGGGAGGCCGCTATTGATGTTTGCGATTGTGATCATGAGTCCTCGGCCTCGGCTTGGGCTGCAGCTCCTCCACTCTTCAATAATCCGATAAAGACGGCCGGCCTCTCAGAAGGGCATCCCTGCTTCTCCAAGCGCTATTTGGTCCGCTTTACCACCGTACGGTTTCGAATGGGGAAACTCTGACCCAGTTGTCAATGAATTCGATTCAGAAGATCAAGATTCTAGATGTTAATAAACAACACAGACAACATCAGTTCAAAGCCCTTTTGAGGCGCCTTTGTGATTAAGGGCTGCACGTCGGTTGAGTGGTTAGCTAGGAGACCGGAGTTCCGGAGTTCAATCCCACCCTCGGCCATCTCTGTGTGGAGTTTGCATGCACATTCCAAAAACATGCTAATGTGCAAAAACACACTAATTTTAGAATACAAGTTCAGGGAAGGAGTGCGCAGACCTCACAACTAGGAGACCAGGGTTCAATTCCACCCTCGGCCATCTCTGTGTGGAGTTTGCATGTTCTCCCCGTGCATGCGTGGGTTTTCTCCGGGTACTCCGGTTTCCTCCCACATTCCAAAAACATGCTAGGTTAATTGGCGACTCCAAATTGTCCATAGGTATGAATGTGAGTGTGAATGGTTGTTTGTCTAAATGTGCCCTGTGATTGGCTGGCCACCAGTCCAGGGTGTACCCTGCCTCTTGCCTGAAGACAGCTGGGATAGGCTCCAGCATCCCTGTGACCCTCATGAGGATAAGCGGTAGAAAATGAATGAATGAAGTTCAGGGATGGGCTACACAGTGGATGAGTGGTTAGCGCGCAGACTTCACAGCTAGGAGACCAGGGTTCAATTCCACCCTCGGCCATCTCTGTGTGGAATTTGCATGTTCTCCCCGTGCATGCGTGGGTTTTCCAGCTTCCTTCCACATTCCAAAACCATGCTAGGTTAATTGGCGACTCCAAATTGTCCATAGGTATGAATGTGAGTGTGAATGGTTGTTTGTCTATATGTGCCCTGGGATTGCCTGAAGACGGCTGGGATAGGCTCCAGCGCAGGATAAGCGGTAGAAAATGAATGAATGACTTCCATTTTTATTTGAAGACAATATTGACTTTCCCTCTCATCCTCTCCACAACAAACTACACATGTTTTGCGTAAAAGTGGAACAGGTATTCCGGATCATTTGCCGCCCGTTACAATGGAAACGCTGATAAAGGGATACTGCAATGAAGGGAGCTGTTCTGCTTATTGAAAAGGAAGTCCAAAAAGCTGACTCTGGCTCTGTTGTTTGAGAGGTTTCTATGCATTGGACACAAATGCGGAGCAAACAAAGCATTTTTTTTAGGCCATGTCCACGTATACAGTAATATAAAAAAAAAAACCCGCTTTCCACACACGTAGATTTGTTCTGCTTTTGACTTCAATCAGCATTTTTAGCAACGTAAACATTGTTTGTTCTAGGAAGCATATAAGAAGCTGTGTGGGTAATAGGTCGCACAGATATTGATGTCTCACATAAGTTTTGTCTGTGCTGGTTGCGCACATGTAAACATATTTTAGTGAATGTTGAGTGCTGCGTGCTTCCCGAGCCTTTAGGGAAGAGCAGCTTTAGTGAAATATGTATAGCCATAAGAGCAAAACCTTATAGGACTTATACATAATTTACACTGTGACACTGCATGGCTCCTCATCCAAGTGACACAGAGGACTTTAAACGCAGCCTAGTTTGTCCTCATCTTATACATACGCACCGCAGTCGGCAAAACACAACATTTGTACACATTTTTAGTGATGGCAGAAAAAGGTCAATAATGATAAACAATTGGAAAGCAGTTTTGGAGAGGAAAAATGACTTGATACACCTAAAATTATCCTACTAATAAACACATTGTGCCCTGTGATTGGCTGGCAACCAGTCCAGGGTGTACCCCGCCTCTCGCCCAAATACAGCTGGGATAGGCTCCAGCATAGAAAATGGATGGGTGGACATATTAAACACATACTAATACAGTGTAACTATGTTTTGACTTGAATTTGGTCAGTTTAAATAATTTAATTAACTTCATATTTTGAGCTGCATATGACATTTAATTTCTTTACTTTGATTGAAAGCAGGGGCTGCACGGCGGTCGAGTGGTTAGAAGGCAGGCGTCACACAGCTAGGCCTCCACCCTCGGTCTCTCTGTGCGGAGTTTGCATTTTTCCGGGAATTCTGTTTTCCTCCCACATTCCAAAAACATGCTAGGTTAATTAGCGACTCCAAATTGTCAATAGGTATGAATGTGAGTGTGAATGGTTGTTTGTCTATATGTGCCCTGTGATTGGCTGGCGACTGAAGACAGCTGTTATTAGCATCAATATTTTGACTTATGTTACACATTGTCGGGCTGCACAGTGGTCAAGTGGTTAGCGCGCAGACTTTACAGCTAGGAAACCTGAGTTCAATTCCCTCGGCCATCTCTGTGTGGAGTTTGCATGCGTGGGTTTTCTCCGGGTACTCCGGTTTCCTCCCACATTCCAAAAACATGCTAGGTTAATTAGCGACTCCAAATTGTCCATAGGTATGAATGTGAGTGTGAATGGTTGTTTGTCTAGATGTGCCCTGTGATTGGCTGGCGACCAGTCCGGGGTGTACCCCGCCTCCTGCACAAAGACAGCTTGGATAGGCTCCAGCACCCCGTACGACTCTTGTGAGGAAAAGCGTTAGAAAATGAATCAATATATGTTTTACATATATATATAACCCCCCCACCTCCATTGTCCCTGTTCTCCTTCCATCCTTCACCTCCATCCTTCCCTCGTTCCCAAATGACCTGCTACTTTGCAGCTCAGTCTGACCCGCTGACTGATATCGAGGCTCACATTTTAGTGGTTGACGGGCAGATCATAAAGCCTGGATTGATGGTATCATCCTGCCCCCTTCCCCCTCCGCAGTGTCCTTCACCCTACTCCTGCAGGCACCAGCCTCTAAACAAGTCAGCTCCTTTCTCAACACACAGCAAGAACATATCTCCCTGATTGTTGTGGAGCCTGCAGCGGCCTGGTTTGTAAAGGAACAGCATTTCAACATGCAATTTAGTGAAGATGACATGCAGTCCTTATCATTTTATTTTCTTAGCACTTCAAATGCCCCAACAATCGCCCCTGTCAGGCTTCTGGAATATTATGTACAGCTTGGAGGGAGTCATGGATGATTATAATGTTGCATTATTCATTGGCGGTTTGAATCTCCGTTTGGGCACCTCTGTGTGCATACGATAAGATATGCCTTTATTAGTCCCACAAGGGCAAGTTCTCCCCCTGCATGTTAGCTTAATTGGCGACTCTAAATTGTCCATAGGTATGAATTTGAGTGTGAATGGTTGTTTGTCAATATGTGCCCTGTGATTGGTTGGCAACCAGTGCAAGGGTGTACCCCGCCTCTCGCCTAAAGTCAGCTGGGATAAGCCGAGACCAACTGAGGACAAGCAGCATGGAAAGAAAATGGATGGATGGATTTGTCATCAAATATGGTGCCTTGCCCAATGAAAGGCAACTTGATTAAAGTTGCACGTCACCACAAAAAGACATTCATTCTTTCATTTTCAACCGCTTATCCTCATGAGGGTGGCGGGGGATGCTGGAGCCTATCCCAGCTGTCTTCGGGCGAGAGGCGGTGTCGCCAGCCAATCACAGGGCACATTTAGACAAACAACCATTCACACTCACATTCATACCTATGGACAATTTGGAGTCGCTAATTAACCTAGCATGTTTTTGGAATGTGGGAGGAAACCGGAGTACCCGGAGAAAACCCACGCATGCACAGGGAGAACATGCAAACTCCACACAGAGATGTGGAGGCCGAGGATGGAATTGAACTCGGGTCTCCTAGTTGTGAGGGTCTGCACAGTAACCACTTGTCCGCTGTGCAGCCCACAAAAAGACAATAACATGCTATTTCCTTATTTTGGCCAAGAGAAGGTCCTAAATTAAGTGAATTGTAGAAAGAGGGAGAGTCCTGTCGCGTCCAGCTGGCCCATGTTCACAAAACAGTCCAGTGTGAAAAGTCGTTGACTTTTCTTTTCCTGGTAGGGAATCTGGAACTCCAACCAATTGATGTTTGCCTCAGTAGCAATTGTAAACAAATGTTTACTTTTCCTTACACCCGAAGAAACACTTCCTGGGAGACATTGCTAACACCGTAAAAGAGAAGCAGAGCTTGGGAAGGGCACATAGCATATTGGGGCCTAGAGGGCACGGCCATTTAATGACGCCTGGCACCCTGTGATGTCACAGAGAGCCAATTTTAGCAAAAAAAAAAAACATCTGAAACTGAGCGTTCCGGGCCATCCCAAAGTTCTTTCAGGGCTCACTTCCAAATGTGCAAAACTTATCAGCTCTGATTTGAACAATTATAAAAATACTAAAAGATGATAGCATTTGGATCCCATAGAAGAGACAAAGAAGCATGAAACATGATGCTTTTGTGCTTGTTGTTGTTGTTTTCTTTGTTAAAACCAAAAAGACAGATACTGACAGTAAGGAATTCAGACTCCGAGTCTCCACAAAGCTCCTTCCTCTCCTGGCCATCAATCAATAAGGATTATGGCAGCCGAGCTCCGACACATTCAACAGTATGTCCATGCACTGCAACAAGCGTCCACGTGCTTGCTCTTGTGGTCCTCTTTTTTTTTTTTTTTGGTGAAGGGGGTGGGGGGGGTGGGCTGAAAGGTGACTGCAGCACTTTGCTGAAGTGAGATGACGCAGTGGAGCTGTGAAGAAGGCGCAGAAGCACTGCACCATTCATCGCCATTCCCATTCCCTCAACCTGTGGAGTGTAGACCCAGGGAGGAAGTTGACTGTTAATTAGTATACTGTAATAATATCTACTACAGTAATATCATGAAATCACAGTCATTAGGTTTATTGATGACAACAAAAACCAGAAGAGACTGTACATCGTGGAAGCAGCATTCAAATGGATGCCAGCACGTTGGAGAGTGAAGCAATTTTTTGTAGACGTAAACACACACACACACTTGTGAGGATGGCTGAACAGCTGAGTTGGCACTTTTCTTTGTTTTAAACATGAGAGCAGTTCAAGCGTTTGGAAAGTGTTGACTAGACGAAGGCAACAAGTTCTCTCACGCCGCCAGATGGTGTGTTGTTGATGCTTTGTGTCGACACGACGACATGACCGCTTTACGGTAGATGGAGAATAGAATCCTCCATTCATTTTCTACCGCTTATCCTCACAAGGGTCGAGGGGGGTGCTGGAGCCTATCCCAGCTGTCTACAGGCGAGAGGCGAGGTACACTCTGGACTGGTGACCAGCCAATCACAGGGCACATATAGACAAACAACCATTCACACTCACATTCATACCTATGGACAATTTGGAGTCGCTAATTAACCTAGCATGTTTTTGGAATGTGGGAGGAAACCGGAGTACCCGGAAAAACCCACGCATGCACGGGGAGAACATGCAAACTCCGCACAGAGATGGCTGAGGGTGGAATCGAACTCGGGTCTCCTGGCTGTGTGGCCTGCGTGCTAACCACTCAAATTGTATTATTATTATTATTATTATTATAGTTGTCATTCATTCATTCATTTTGTACCACTTATCCTCACGAGGGTCGCAGGGGTGTTGGAGCCTATCCCAGCTGTCTACAGGCGAGAGGCGAGGTACACTCTGGACTGGTGACCAGCCAATCACAGGGCACATATAGACAAACAACCATTCACACTAACATTCATACCTATGGACAATTTGGAGTCGCTAATTAACCTAGCATGTTTTTGGAATGTGGGAGGAAACCGGAGTACCCAGAGAAAACCCACGCATGCACGGGGGGAACATGCAAACTCCGCACAGAGATGGCTGAAGCTGGAATCGAATTTGGGTCTCCTAGCTGTGTGGCCTGCACGCTTATCACTCAAATTGTATTATTATTATTATTCATTCATTCATTCATTTTCTACCGCTTATACTCACGAGGGTCACGAGGGTGTTGGAGCCTATCCCAGCTGTCTTCGGGCGAGAGGCGGGGTACACCCTGGACTGGTCGTCAGCCAATCACAGGGCACATATAGACAAACAACCATTCACACTCACATTCATACCTATGGACAATTTGGAGTCGCTAATTAACCTAGCATGTTTTTGGAATGTGGGAGGAAACCGGAGTACCCGGAGAAAACCCACGCATGCACGGGGAGAACATGCAAACTCCACTCAGAGGGTGGAATTGAACCCGTGTCTGATGATTCATTTATTCTAATCAAATGGTCACTCTGAAACCGACGCCCGCAGTTCATGTCGATGATGTGACGCGTCCTCACTTGGAGCAGCGTTAATACGTCCACGTCAGCAAAGATACACAATTTTCTCATGTGAAAGAAAGATAGGGGGAAGGATGGAGGGAGGAATGAGACCAGAGAGATACACCATGAGTGGGGGGGGGCAGACCAATGAAATGTGTTTGCAGAGTTATGGCTGCCAGTCAGCATTTCATTGCGGGCGGATGTCAATGAGCACACGGGGAACAACTCATCAGCACACACACACTCACACACACTCACACACACTCATGCACTTAATAAGAAAGCTGTCCATGAATGTTTTATCAACCCTGTGCTTAGATTGTTTTGCAGAATGGTGGCTAGCAGCACCTTTATCAGAATCTGGCAGCGTAGTCTATTTACACGATTATCTTTACGGATTTTTTGAGCATAGTGGACCGAGTGGTTATCGTGCACAGTCACACAGCTAGGAGACCCGGGTTCGATTCCGCACCCTGGCATCTCTGTGTGGAGTTTGCATGCGTGGGTTTTCTCCGGGTACTCCGCTTTCCTCCCACATTCCAAAAACATGCTAGGTTAATTAGCGACTCCAAATTGTCCATAGGTATGAATGTGAGTGTGAATGGTTGTTTGTCTATATGTGCCCTGTGATTGGCTGGCAACTGAAGACAGCTGGGATAGGCTCCAGCACCCCTGCAACCCCCGTGAGGATAAGTGGTAGAAAATGAATGAATGAATGAAAGATTGTTAACCGGCAGCACAGCGGTCGAGTGGTTAGCGCACAGACCTAGGAGTTGATTGCTTTTAGTTATCATTGTCTAGGAGACCCGAGTTCAATTCCACCCTCAGCCAACTCTGTGTGGTTTGCATGTTCTGCCCGTGAATGCGTGGGTTTTCTCCGGGTACTCCGGTTTCCTCCCACATTCCAAAAACATGCTAGGTTAATTAGCGACTCCAAATTGTCCATAGGTATGAATGTGAGTGTGAATGGTTGTTTGTCTATATGTGCCCTGTGATTGGCTGGCCACCAGTCCAGGGTGTACCCGGCCTCTCGCCCGAAGACAGCTGGGATAGGCTCCAGCATGCTCAGCAGTCTCGAGAATGAATGAATGATTTGTTGAAGACTTTGTATACAAAAACAAGTACATGAGGTTTGAAAGTACACTTTTTAAATACACACAAATACATTATTCCGTGTTTTTTCTCTAATCTGGTGTATGTGTGATGTAAATCATCTACTTCATCTGCGTTTGTCTCGCTTTTGCGTGTGAATTCATCTCTCTCTCTGTTGTCTCGCTTCAATATCGCGACAATTAAGTCGCAACCTTGAGGTCAGGGGTTGAAATAACACGGCCAAGTCGTTGTCAGGTCTAATTAGCTTCACTCGTCTTACTTCATCTTCACGTTGTCTGCAGCTCTCCGGGAAAAAAAAAAAAACGAAAAAAAAAACATTCACTGCTGCTCATCAATAATTGAACAGCCTGAACATTTAATTATAAATGACTGTGTCCCCTTTGAGGGTGCTAATGAACCCCCTCCACATATCCCCGCTGGCTTGGTCCTCCTGTCTTGTCAGCCTGATTATGAACCCGAACAGGTGCTCTTCTCTCTAAACAACATCAGCACGATCGCACGCCGCATGGATATCAACTTTGAAAAAGTGTCTTGGTCACAGTTTACCTCAGGAGGCATTTACGTTGTTAAAAGTTACGATGCGACCAAAATAGCTCAGTGGCGCGTGTCAACAAGGGATGAACAGCGAGAAGAGAAGAAGAACATAGTCAGGAAGTTACATGTTTGTGCTAGTTGTGTGTTGTGTACTTGGAACTCGGATTATTTTTCTTAAACATTGTTGTATCCATTCTTTGTACAGTATTATCTTAGTATTAACAATCCATCTCAAACTCAATTTACTTGGGGGGCCACTGGAGCTCGGGTCTGGGTGAGACTGGGCCGCATCAGGTTTTCAAAAAAAAAAAAACCGCCAAAAAACGAATTTATTAAAAACAGAAAAATTTAAAAAACTTTGCTACTGCAGGGTCTTGAGACACATGCTAACTCGCAAACTAGAGAGCTAGCGACCTAAACGGTAGCCTTCAAGTTATTTCCTTTAAACTTAAATAGCCAAAAAACCCACTTCCACACGGATAGGGAGGATAACTATTAACAGTTATTTAACCTTTAACATGAACATTAATCAAACGTAATAATTTTTTTCTGGGTACATGATACCATACAGCATCCATATGTGGTTAGCACGCAGACCTCACAGCTCGGAGGACCAGGACTCGGAGGACCAGGTTTCGATTCCACCATCTCTGTGTGGAGTATGCATGTTCACCCCGTGCATGCGTGGGTTTTCTGCAGGTTCTCCGGTTTCCTCCCACATTCCAAAAACATGCTGGGTTAATTGGCCACTCCAAATTGTCCATAGGTATGAATGTGAGTGTGAATGGTTGTTTGTCTATATGTGCCCTGTGATTGGCTGGCGACCAGTCCAGGGTGTAGCTGGGATAGGCTCCAGCACCCCCGCGACCGAAAAAGCGGTAGAACATGAATGAATGAATGAATGGATCAAGGCGGGGGCCTCAAACTAGTGTCCTGCGGGCCACATTTGGCCCTCGGGCCGCGTGTTTGAGACCCCTGCTCTATGGCATTCATCCCATCCTCCTTCCTAAGGGAATATTAAAACATTCCCTGGCATTTCCAAGTGAGACTCCTGGAGGTTTTTGAAGGTCAGTCCGAAGCTGCGAGGAAAACCACGGCGTTCACCTCGGTTGAGCAATGAGAGCTTTTTAGTGCCAGAGAATGAACTTCTTTTCCCTCACTTGACTTCTCGTTCTGCTGCATTCATCTTCCTCTCTGAGCTTCCTGCATGGCCCCAATCTTCCTCCTTGCAACCCCTATGCCCCCCCTCCTTCTTGGGCCGTGACAGCTAATCAATGAACAGGAGGCCATGAGGGAGACTCTTCCTTTATAGCCTTATGGACTTCCAATGGAATTGAAGGCATCAAAGTGGGGGGATGGTTGCACCTTAAGGGGAACCTCCTCCTTGTCTCTGGAGTCTCGTTCAGTTTTTGCTGTGCTGGTCGGGTTTTTATATCCATCACATATAACCAAATGTGATGTTTCAGACCCGATTCGACCGCCGTGAATACAGTCAAGGCGGTCCACAGAACAAGCCGCTCCGCTTGCTTTCATCCGCCGCACATTTAATCAGACATCTGCACTCAATTAAGACTAATTAGCGAGCGCAGCGATGCCAGTCCTGCAGCTTCTGACCTTCTCGTAATTGTTTTATGCACTCTGTGTGAGAGTGCGTCCCCCCTTGCAGCGTGCCGGCACCAGCGTTTACAGTCACTTTCACTTTCATTTCATATCGACTGATGCTGTTATAGGCAGAGCATTGCATAGTCCAAGCATCTACATACCATGTTTTTTTTTGGAGTATTCGGAAGGAAATTACTGGAATATATCTCATTTTTTGTACACTGTTAGGTTATTGTACGGTGCGCCCAACATACGAGTCAGCAGAATAGAATGCCCAAACAAAACAACCACACCTCGATGACTCAGTCTATAGTGGTTCTCTTAGAATTAGGACATTGTAGACAGAAGTCATAGCAAAGAACAAGTGTAGCGTCCTTTACAATTCTACTGTATTTTCTGGACTAAAAAATCACACTTTTTTTCATAGGTTGGCTGTTCCTGCCACTTATACTCCAGAGCGACTTATAAATGAAAAAAGTGTTTATGTTACATAAACACTGGACACCTTTTGTGTTCATGTTTATTTTTTGTGTAGCTGAATAAGCATTGTGTTAGCATATCTTACACCTATTCAGCCTGTTCTCTATTCTTTTATTGTTAGAACTTGCCTTCCAAGAGGATGTAATGTCTGTTTTGGTCAAGTAGTTTGGAAAATAAATTACCCGCAAAAAATGTGACTTAAACTCCAGTGCGACTTATGTATTTTTCTACCTAATTATGCATTTTTTGGCCTTGTGCGACTTATACTCCGGAGCGACTTATAGTCCAGAAAATACGGTAATTGTAATGTGATGTAAAGTGGTAATGTAGA